>NC_064570.1:70837651-71140681 GCF_937001465.1 Orcinus orca
ATCTTAAAATTTGGAATGAAAGTCCTAAAATGATTGCATGTAAAAAATTCCATCCTGTCCAATGTTAACCCTAGCAACAGGGCAACCATAATAGAAATGAAAGCCTTATGAAATTCTTAACATTTTCTCATTGCTGTGGGGATTTTCTTAGCTGAATGCATATATATATATATATATATATATATATATATATATATACGTAATTTTAAATTAGTGCTTTCCCTTAGCAAGTTCTCATATATTTTTTAGTGTCCCAGAGCTAGAATTGTTAGTTTAACTCCTCACCATTCTGAAAAGAAAGTCTAATATAGGTTTCTATTTTTAGGCTTATGTGGTTTTAGGACAAATTTACCTTACTGGTCCTGACTTTTGGTGATCTCTCATTCCAGAGAACAAGAATGAAAAGAATGAACATTTTGTGATTAGGAAATTCAGTAAATACCCTCAATGAATACTAGAAAGTATAAAATGAAAAAACTACTACTAGTTTTGATTCCTTAAATGCAGTATTGTGTTTGTTTGGTTTTTTTCGTGATTTACTGGCAACACCAAGTGAGCAACTGTTTCCCACATGAAAGGCATCCTTTAACATGTCATCCAAAGTAACAGGTTCAAACCCTAATCTCTCTGCTTTAACTATCAAGTACTATTTTGTTTGTATGTTTTGTGTAGTATGTGGAATCCTAACCATTTTCCTTCAAAATCCAATCATAAAAATAAACAAGCAGCATATACGACTACCTCTGTAGTCACATATACTTGAGCTCAGTTTTGTAATGCTTATAAGTGGGCAATTAACACCTTTGCATACTTAGCTAGTTTAATTGTGATGTTAATCATCTATCTTTTGTCCTAATCCATTTTATTTTAATGTAGGCATTAAGCAAAGAAATAAAATTAAAACCTGTAGTCAAAAAGATATCTGTGGATACTTAGAAAACATTAATGTCTTCATTTATATGTATTACAGGGTGAGGCGTGCAATGGAAATGTTAAATTCCTATGTTGTGATGAGTCAGTTTTGCTCTGTGGCAATACAAATAACTGAATAAAGCAAATTTGTCCTTTGCTGTATGCTGACAGGATTACCACGTGATCATACACCATAATTAGTGACACTCCACACTCTCAGGAAGCTTAAAGTGTGGAAAGCAAATGGAAAAATAGTATTATCTAATGTACCAACAATTCAAACGCACATGTGATAAAATGGTTGCTTTTAGTACAGCATGCATGGAATGAGGTCTTCAGAATTTGTCAGTAGCAGGTGTTGGATATATAAATATACATCCAGAACTGTACGTTTGGCCTCTCTGTTTCCCCTTCTCTGTTACTTCTCTTTGTTAAGCCACTGACCTTATGGCTTATGGGAGAATAACTTACCAGAAGCGACTCACGTTCTTCAGATTAGAATAACAAATGTGTATTATTTTTTGCTACCATCTAGTCCACTTAGAGTACCTCTTTTAAGATGGATGAATTCGGAAATAGATGGCTTTTTCAGCTATAAGAGCTCCATCTATTTGATTATGTTGAACATAGAATTCATTGCCTAGTATACAATCTTCTAATTAAAAGCTCTATGGAAAAAATACATTGTGTGCAGTATACTTTTAAGAAATTTACTTATAGACACCTGAGGGTCATCATCTGCTCCTAAACGAGAGATTTTGCGAAGTTTGAGAAATGACATTTATTTAGTCAAATGTTCAGTCTTCTAGCTTCCAAGACCAACTTTAAGTCCCTGATATGGTGTTATATTTCAAGGTAACTGACCAGGCATTTAGGGACAAGTTGTTACTCTTGGACTTCTTCAGCTCTATAAGGGACATGATTCACCTTGCCTATAATTGACATATATTCTAGGTAGTGGCTTCTCTTTCTGATTGCAGACCTTAGCCAAATATGCAATACAAAGGCTTACAAAATGCTTGCCCCACGTACATAGACTACATAATAAAATAGACATTTCCGCATTTGGTTCATTTTGAAGAATTGGAGCATCGCTTTATAATCCATCCTGCTATACTACATGCTTAGTGATTGATGAGACTAACTTCAAAGATGTAACCCTGCAAAGAAACTTCCAAATAAATTTTGATTACCAAGCTCAAGCTAGGTTGCCAGTGCCCCAGAGCAAGAGCAGATCTACTTGCTTACGGCACATGCAACATCTAGGCTAGTCTGGCACATAGCAGGATGTCAGGAAAGGTATTTGGTTTGTCTACTAGGTGAAATTGATGGACTGGCCAGTTGTAGTTATGACTGAACCACTCAGCAATCCCATCATTAGAGGTTCTTCCAAGACTAATGAGAATCATCATTGGCCTAAAAAAGGCAAAATCCAAGGGTTCCACCTGAGATTCCACCTCAGATAGAAGAGAAACCGTATGATTTGCTCATGCCTTTAACTGGTTTCTGAATGGTCCAGTCTCCTACTAATGATATGGTAAATCAGACCAGATTATAACAGAACCTCTGGTTCTAACAAAATTACTTGTCCTGTATCAACCTGTACAAACATGGCTTATAACTAACCTCAGAAATTAAAAAGGTCTCCACAAGCTCAACAGTAACACTATTTTGTGATCATCACAATGCTATTTTAGGGCTTCCCTGGTGGCGCAGTGGTTGGGAGTCCGCCTGCCGATGCAGGGGACATGGGTTCATGCCCCGGTCCAGGAGGCTCCCACATGCCGCGGAGCAGCTGGGCCCGTGAGCCATGGCCGCTGGGCCTGCGCGTCCGGAGCCTGTGCTCCGCAACGGGAGAGGCCACAGCAGTGAGAGGCCCGCGTATTGCCAAAAAAAAAAAAATTTTATAGAAAAATACTTTTTTCATAGAAAAAATACTTTCTATAGAAAAATACTTTTATCTTTATAGAAGAATACTTTTATAGAAAAATACTTTTATTTCAACTCATAGGAAAATTAAGATATCATATGATCACAGTCATTTTTTTTAATGATTAGAAAACTATATCAGAAGGAAAGACACCAAAATAACAAGTGATTATCCCTGAGTGTTAGGATTATTGGTGAGTATTTTCTTATTTCTCCTTTCCTATATTGTCCAAATTTTCTACAATAAACAGGTACTATATGTGTAATTCTAAAACTTTTATGTTTAAACTGTTACCAAATTGCTATTCATGTTTCACTTATTTCATTTCCAGATAACTGTTCAGTTCACCTCTGCAGCTTAATTAAGACCTAAATTTTCACAAATGGCTGGGATAAGAACATAATTTTATTTGAATGAATGTTTGTCAATGCTTTTCTACAAACAGAAAGAAAAGCCTGAGCTAGAACTTGTCGTCACACACAAAAAAATGAATGCCACTTAGAAAAGTCAATCTATTTGTTATTCCTTTTTAAAAGAAAGGCGTATGGATATCTCATCTGTATTCTGTTTCCCCATGCTAACCTGAATTCATGGTGAACAGTAACTAAAACTTAGTGTGGTGTGTGCCTGGCGAAGAATCATAAGAATTGCTTTTATTATTATTTTTAGAAAAGGAATTTCCATTTGAGGTTGCTGAAAGTTTCAGTTCCTAGAGTTGAAAATATCAGTTAAATTTGGTAACAAATTCCCTTTGTTTTGGGAAATTCACCAGGAAGGAACTTTTAGTTACACATAAAATTACCTCCCATTGTTCCTGGAGAGACTTGGGAAGTCACCATAAATCTGAATGTAGTTTCTATGGAATAAATCCTTGTTCTGTCAGGTAAATGCAAATGGCTGCCTTTTCATGCAGACTGTGTCTTTGCAGGTTAGTGAACTGTTTTCCCCAAATATGGATTTACACTGGATATTAGTGCCCTCCACGAACCAAGACTGAACTACCCCAAATTTGGGAAATACATTTTCAACTAGTATTGTGATTGTACCATCTGAGCCTTCACTGTCAGCTATGCCCTGCTTCTTCTGCTAAAGGAATGGGAGTTTCCGATGTCGGTCTAGCTGGGGCAAGAATGGGCGGGCCTGGGCCTTGGGGAAGGAGAGATACTCCTTGAGATATGGAGCTAAACAAGTAGGGAGCCAGGGCTTCCCTGGTGGCTCAGTGGTTAAGAATCTGCCTGCCATGCAGGGGACACGGGTTCGAGCCCTGGGCTGGGAAGATGCCACATGCCGTGGAGCAACTAGGCCCGTGCGCCACGACTACCGAGCCTGTGCTCTAGAGCCCACAAACCCCAACCACTGAAGCCCGTGCGCCTACAGCCCGTGCTCCACAACAAGAGGAGCCACCGCAATGAGAAGCCCGCGCATCACAATGAAGAGTAGCCCCCGCTCCCCACAACTAGAGAAAGCTGCATGCAGCAACAAAGACCCAATGCAGCCAAAAATAAATAAATAAAATACATAAATTTATTTTTTTTAAAAAAAAGAAGAAGTAGGAAGCCTGAAGTGAAGGAACGTGGAGATTTCTACTTGGCTGGAGTAGTAGACTAGCTTCCAGACACACAAGAATCTGCAGGGGGCGGGGCTAGAACCCCAACACTGCGTTCAAACCTCCAGGTAAATCACTTCAGCACCAGAGAGTATTATTTCCCAAAGATTCAGTAAAGCCTTACTGAACATCATTGCCCTGCACCTCAAAGGGATTTTGAAGGGTTCAGAGAAAGATGTATCTGCACTTAGAGCAAATCGATCTTGCATGTGCAGTGTTAAGTCTTACCAGAAAAGGTCACAGGTGACTTGGAAAACTCTGGAGTTCTGAGTGGTCATCTGGGTGGGTTCGAGAGATGTGGAAGCATTCCTTAGTGATTCCCAGGACTACGTGAGGAGAGGAGTCCTAGGAAAGAGGTTGCAGACTTCAACATTCTGCGCAAGCAGGAAACACCAATCGTTATGGCTTGAATAGTCAAATAAACGTGACCCCAAGCTAGGGAAGAGAGGTGTGTTGCCTATGCACGTATAGTCCAGTCTTTATAATATATCAAAACACAGGGTTTGAGACTTTTAGTCAATCAGATGACCCCTTTTGAGTTCTCAGTTTCACCTGTTAAAATGTGTTGAGCAAATGCTTCACTTAAAAAAAAAAAAGTTTTCCATATTGTTTTCAGTTCTACCTAATTCCTGATACTTTCCTCTCTGGCTTCACTAAGAGATTGTCATTCCATTCTTATTGTTAGAAATTTCTTTCTTATACCTTCCTCTCCTCCAAGCTAACATTCCCCTCCTATGTATATGGAGAGAATTGTGCCCTCTACTGCAAAGAACAGATCAGATTGCTTCAGAAAAGAAGATAGAATAAGTCAACCTTACATTCCTGACGGGCTATCGGAGGAGTCCATAAATGACCCAAATCCTGTTAAAAGGCTCAGCACGCTTCCGAGGAAAGTGGCCTGAATCACTTCTCAGGATCCTGTATGAGCATTATGGCTCCTACTGCATGGTTTTCATGAAAACAGTCTTGTTTACCACCTCCAGGAGAGTCTAGCCCTGACGTGGAGGCAAGGTAAACAGCGGCAAGTGACTAAGAACCGCTGAGGCAGGAGAAGCATCCAGATTCCTTGTTCATGTTGTTGACCAGACTGGCTTCTCATACTTCTTGAAGAGCTGAGGCAGGCTCCTTCATTATCGTCCACCAACACCTGGGAGCCATTCCTCTGCATCACCTGTCAGGTGGGGACCGGAACAGTCTCAATTTCTCCACCGTATCCTCAAACTAGGTAGCTGGGAGAGTCCTACAAACTGCTAGTAATTGGGGGTAGGAGGCATACAGGGAAGTTGCTTTCTCCTTCAGGGCTTTATGCATGAGACAGGGGCAGTCATGGGTCTGTAGGAACCCTCCTCTGCTCTTGCCTTCTTGTCTCAGGGACAATGGCTTCCCTCACAGCACCTAGTCCATCCCCTTAAGGGCCTAAGGTTGGGATGCAAATAATCAGAGTGCAGTTCAGCAATGAGAGTTCCGGACCTGGGCCAAGACACAGAGGTCAGTGACCTCTTAGCAGCTCAACATTAGGAGAAATTCAAGTCCAAGCTGAGGACCAAGGCAGGTGAACTAAGAACCAGGAGCCATGTTGGGCAGGATGGCTGACTGGAAGGTGAGCAGGTAAGAGGGCAGAGGAGAGCAGGGAGGGTGAGACTGATGGGCACAAGGCAGCTTGGTGGGAAAGGAATGCAGCTCTGGGCCCCCGTGGCTTGGACCATTGCACCCGCAAGTCTTTAAAATGAATGATTGCACCTGACATTAATTATCCAATTGGAGGGGTAGTGACTGAATCTGTGAGCCTCTGAGGGCTTTCTAAGGCCCCCTCAGGCACAGACTGCCAGAAGTTAGCCCTCCTCCCCAGAACACAAGGATGGCTGCCACAGGAACACGTAACCTAAGGATGTACCTCCTTCTAGGGGCTGAGACAAGCACTGGTGCCTCCTAGTTAGGGACTGTCACTGCTTCCCGCTCTGTGAGGCCTGGAGCTCCGCTTCTTCAGGTATAAGGAGACTTCCTGTGTGGAAACAGCCGGTGTTTGTGTGTCACCCCAACAGTACGCTTTCTTTTCTCTTTCGAGACCCACTCATTCATCTCACACTCATTTTCCTTTCGCTCTGCCCTTCACCTCCACTTCCTGATAATTTTTTTCTCTATCTTTATGCTTTCCTTCTTGACTTGTTTCTTTCGTCTTGTCAAGATGCACTTTATTCCTCCTAATGAATGGAAGGATACTAGTCTGAATTAAGAGTACAAATAACCCCAAGCCCAGACGCAGGCCAGCGCACGCTCAGAGGATGCCTGTACCCTCAGCTCCACGGGCCCATGCTTCCTGAATCCCAGTCTCTGGGGATAGGATCGAGGCCTCTCCTTGGAAGCAAAACCAGCAGGTGAGCCTTGAGAAACCTTTGCATCAATGCCACCTCCTTCTAAGGCAGGGACTCTGTCCTTTTCATCTTTGTCACTCGGTCCCCAGAATAGTGTTTAATAAAAAGTAGGTGCTCAAGGGCTTCCCTGGTGGCGCAGTGGTTGAGAGTCCGTCTGCCGATGCAGGGGATGCGGGTTCGTGACCCGCTCTGGGAAGATCCCACATGCCGCGGAGCGGCTGGGTCCGTGAGCCATGGCCGCTGAGCCTGCGCGTCCGGAGCCTGTGCTCCGCAACGGGAGAGGCCACAACAGTCAGAGGCCCGCGTACCGCAAAAAAAAAAAAAAGTCGGTGCTCAGTAACTTCTTGTTGAAAGAACTAAACTAATGGCCAAATTGAATAAATAATGAAGTACCAGCCCTGGGAGAAACAGTAAAAATGTATTCAGTTTTTCTGCTTATCACGTTTATCAAATTTTGCCTGTCATCCCAAAGCACCAACACCTTCCATTATACCCTTGACCTCAGTGATCCTAATAAAAGGTTCCATTGAGTCCTTATCCCACAAACCAAACATGTTGATTCTGTAATTTGCTTTTCAAAAATTTTACTAAAACATAATTGCTCATTTTCTCTTCATCTAGGGTCTCTGTGCCTTTTATGATGACAGCTCCCTAATATGATACATAAATATGTATGTTTGGTAATTGTATAAGGGTAAAAGAGTTTCCTGAAAGCATTCTCCCTCTCCTTTTAGGTCTTGTGGATTCATTTGAATAGTGTTTTCAGAAAACATGGGTATCCAATGTCTTTGCCCTGATCCCCTGGTGAGACCCAGATAACAAAGGCTGCAGGCTTCCTGGGAGGAAACCTCAGCAAAAAAAATTGGGAAAATTTATTGGATAAAATAAAGTATTTGATTTGTAGCACCTGCTATAAATAAGAAAATGGCCTTTGCAACTTTTGTTGTTTTTTTTAAAGACGCGTACTACTATGGTTATTCTCAATATTTCTCATATATTTAAAACTAAGCATGCATTTCATGTTATGGTTTATAAAATAAATTTTAAGCTGGAAAGAAAAATCTTTTACTTTTGAAAAAAATGACTATTAAAATCTTATTAATTACAAAGTGAATTTTATCTTTTGTTTTAGCCATCAAAGAATTTTTAATATGGTTTATATTTTTTAAATTCTATAAATATGATATTTTTATATAGGCCTGAATACTGCATCACTTTTTCCAACAGGGCAAAAAAAGTGTGTTTTTAAAAATATAAACCCATCTAAATAAATATGAACTAAAATTTATCCTTGACAAAGATGACTGTGAAATAAGAATAAGTGAGCCAGGTTACTAAAATTCAAAATTCAAAAGGTAGGCCAAAAAATAAGATAATAATGAAATTAGAAAGCTGCTAACATGTTGAGACAGAAGTTTGGGATCACCAGTGGATCCCAGTGGAAAGAACAATCAAGAAAGCTTATGGTCATGAAAAGATGCTCAACACCATTAATCATCAGGGAAATGCAAATCAAAACCACAATGAGAGATCACCTCACACCTGTCAGAATGGCCATCATCAAAAAGAACAAATGCTGGTGAGGAGGTGGAGAAAAGGAAATCCTCACACACTGTTGGTGGGAATGTAAACTTGTGCAGCCACTGTGGAAAACAGTATGGAGATTTCTCAAAACACTAAAAATAGAACTACAATATGACCCAGCAATTCCACCCCTGGGCATATATCAAAAAAAAACCACCTGAAAACACTAATTCAAAAAGATACAAGTACCCCAATGTTCATAGCACCATTATTTACAATTGTGAAGATATGGAAGCAACCTAAATGTCTATCAACAGATGAGTGGATAAAGAAAATGTGGCATGCATATATATATATATATATATATATGTATATATATATATATAAAGGAATACTACTCAGCCATAAAAAAGAATGAAATTTTTCTATTTGCAACAACATGGATGGACATGAAGGGTATTATGCTGAGTGAAATAAGTCAGACAGAATGACAAATACTGTATTATATCACTTCTATGTGGAATCTAAAAAACACAACAAACTAGCGACTGTATCAAAACACAAACGGACTCACAGATATAGAGAGCAAACTAGTGGTTACCAGTGGGGAGAGGGAAGAGAGGAGGGGCAATATAGGGGTGGGGGATTAAGAAGTATAAAATACTATGTATAAAATAAATAAGCTAGGGGCTTTCCTGGTGGCGCAGTGGTTGAGAGTCCGCCTGCTGCTGCAGGGAATGCGGGTTCGTGCCCTGGTCAGGGAAGATCCCACATGCCACGGAGCAGCTGGACCTGTGAACCATGGCCACTGAGCCTGCGCGTCTGGAGCCTGTGCTCCACAACAGGAGAGGCCACAACAGTGAGAGGCCCAGGTACCGCAAAAAAAATAATAATAATAAAATAAATAAATAAATAAGCTACAAGGACATACCGTACAACAAGAGGAATATAGCCAATATTTTATAATAACTATAAATGGAGTATAACCTTTATAAGTTGTGGGGGAATTCCCTGGGGGTTCAGTGGGTCAAAGACTCCATGCTCCCAATGCAGTGAGCCTGGGTTCGATCCCTGGTTGGAGAACTAGATCCTGAATGCATGCCGCAACTAAGAATTCCGTGTGCTGCAACTAAAGATCCTTCATGCCACAACGAAGATCCCACATGCTGCAACTAAGACCCAGCGCAGCCAAAATAAATAAATAAATATTTTCAAAAGTTAAAAATAAATAAAAATTGTGAATCACTATGTTGTACACCTGAACCTTATATAACATTGTACAACAACTATACCTCAATTAAAAAAAAGAGAGAGCTTATGGAATTCATTTCTCGAATCTTCATTAAAAAAAGAGATTTCCCCTAGTGTGGAATGACTTACATGTATTGTTATCAGAAGGCAAGAGCATGTACTAGATAAACATTTGAGTATCTTTGGCCCAACAGGCCTTTCTTCCTATTCATGTGGTCCTGGTATTTCAAACTAGATCGTTAATTTATTTTTTTTCTGCAATATAAAGCATTGACATATATACACTATCAAATGTAAAATAGATAGCTAGTGGGAAGCAGCTGCATAGCATAGGGAGATCAGCTCGGTGCTTTGTGACCACCTAGGGGGTGGGATAGGGCAGGTGGGAGGGAGGGAGATGCAAGAGGGAAGAGATATGGGAACATATGTATATGTATAGCTGATTCACTTTGTTGTACAGCAGAAACTAACACAACATTGTAAAGCAATTATACTCCAGTAAAGATGTTTAAAAAAAAACAACAACATACATTTTAAATTTAGTGTCCAAGCTTTGGTGATAGTCAACTAAATTTAAATCAATAAATTATTTTACTTGCAGTTAGACCACATGAAGTTTGGCTCTTCTGAGCATGGTTTGAGGGGTTCGGTTTCTGACCCTGTGACAGTGTTGGTGGACACTGTTTCATTAAATATAATGGAGCTACATTGAACAGAATAGTCTGTACTTACAGTTTTATTTTTTTCAGGCTCCCATAGAAATAACTCCTAAGAAGAAGGCAACATCCAATAATAAAAAGACTAGGAAAATGGACTCCAGGTTCACATATAGCAAACACACACATCATTCAAGACCGAATGTGTTCAATACACATAAAAAATATGTCTTTTATCTTATTAAGGAAAAAAGAAAATAACTTAGCAGAAATGTACACCTGACTGTTTCCATGACAAGCATGGTGTATGCTCTCCTCTATTCACTAGCTCAGCTCTGAATAAGGACTTGCAAGGGCTGAGGCGGGGCCACCCTGGAGAGGCACTACAATCCTTGTCACACGATGTTCTGTTGCCAGAGTCCACAAGCGGTTGCGGTGGAAGGCAACATACTGTAAAAACGCACAAATGCAGAAGTGTGTGTAAGGCATTATAGGAATGTGGAGACTGAGTATGCAGCTCACCTTGTGAAGGCACAGGGGCAGGGGCTAAGGCTCTCAGGTGTCCTGCTTGTACGCATCCTGCTGAGGATTTGGACTTAATCCTGAAGTTAATGAGACTTCTTTAAAGAGTTTGACATGGAAGGGTCTGATCAGAGCGCTCTTCTAGAAAAATCACTTTGGTAACCATGTAGAAGACAGATTCGAGAGCAGTGAGGGTGGAAACAGGGAGATGAGTTAAGAGGCTATACAGGAGAGAAATGGCGATGGTGCTAGAAAATTTCTTTGTACAACTGAGCCTCAAAACCTATTTCTGTGTCAGTCAGGATAAGTTAGATGATATTGTAAAAGCAAATCACCCAAGGTTTCAGCGACTTAAATACAGTAAAGGTGAATTACTCCTCTAGGCTATATATCCGTCGTGGGTCAGCTGGGAGCGCCATGTTACTCCAGGGCAGGGACCCGCTCACAGACTAGCTGCCACCTGAAGCACTGCCTGGGGCTGTGGCAAACAGAAGGAAAAAGGTGGCCAAGTGTGCAGTGACTCTTAAAGTTTCCTGCCAGAAGTGATATATCCTGTAGCTACTCAGTTCACGAGCCAGAGAAGGTCCCATGGCCACACCCAACTTCAGAAGGGCAGGGAAGTGCCTCCCTACCGCATGCCTGGAACCCAGGGGCTGGGGGAGAGTGAAATGTTTGGAGAAGAGCAGTAATGGTGACACTTTCTAGTCTATAATCATTATCGAAGAAGACTCATTGCCAGTTATATGCGGATCCATGAGAAGAAGAGACCCTAAACGGGTTGCCTATAGACCTTAATGGTCTTTCAGTCTCGACCATTTGGTTTAATAGTATGTTTAGGTCATTCAGGGAAAGAATACTTTTCATTATTATTTGCCCACTGTGTAATCTGGGTACACTCTTTCTCCCTAGCCCAACGACAGGAATCCCGCCTCATTTCAAGCTTGCTTTATTCACTCAACAAATATTGACTATCTATCACATCCCAGGCACTAGGGATATAGGAATGAACAAGGCAGACATCAGACAACATCCGTATCGTATGGCTTAAGGTCTATCAGGAAAAATAGAAATTAAATAATTACGCAAACAATTATTTACTTATTGTTGCAATAAGAACTGGGAAGGCAAATATAATGTGCAATGAAAATCTAAGAACGGGGGACAGTTTGGAGGGTGAGAGGCATCAGCTGGCTGGAAAGTGGGTCAGGTAAAAGTCCAGTCCAGGGAATGGTTACAGGCAGAGAGAAATGCTTGTAGGAAAGCCATTGGTATTCGAGAGGGAACTGAAATAAATCCAGCATGGCTGGGGCATCGTAAGCAACAGAAAGAGGCAGGGGGCTGGAGTTGAGACAGGAATGAGATCACAGAGGTTGTCATAGAACAAATTAAGGAGATGGCACATTACACTAAAAGCAGCAGGAAATGATTGAAGTTTTAGGCAGGGGGATGACATCACCCTCATACAGACATATGAGGGCTGCTCAGAAGGAAATTTACAAGAGGAAGTAATGTGTTGGACACCATAATGGCTCATTCATCTTCTTCAAGTCTTTTTTTTTTTTTTTTTGGCCACTGGATCTTAGTTCCCCCACCAGGGATCAAACCCGCACCCCCTGCATTGGAAGCGCGGAGTCCTAACCACTGGACCGCCAGGGAAGTCCCATCTTCCTCAAGTCTTTACTTATATGTTCCTCCTCCATGAACCCGCCACCTTTTACCACCCTTTCTAAGATTACAGCCCCATCTTCCCACGTTAGCCTCCAGATACCACTTGCTCTTCTCTTTTTCCATTGCACTTGTCCCTTCCTAACATTTTGATAATTTACTTATTTATTAGTTTATTTTCTGTCTTCTCTTCTAGAATGTAAGCTCCACTGGGGCAAGGATTTTTTTTCCTAGAAAGTGCCTGACACATGGATTCTCAACAGATATTTGTTGAGTTAATGGCATATCACATTATTATTTAAAGCTATATTGTAAAATGGCCTATCTACCAGTGTTTATGCTTCAATATACTTTGTTTAAAATAACCGTTTCCTAACTAGGCAAAGCATGGATGGTGATTTGATTCTTGAAAATTGTTGCTGCAGCAGAAATGCATCATCTCCTTACTCAAGTGTATGGAAAAATGTTTTTAGTTGATCAAATATCAAAACACTGAGCAAATTTTAGGAAGAAAAGATTATGAAACATGGTCAGGAATCATGAGTCACTGTGACAGCTTAGCTATTTTACAATGTTGCTACGTATAACAATCAAAATATTCTGCTGTGCTGACTAAATTATAGTATTTTCAAACACAGGAGTGATTAACCCTTTAAACCTACTTTTGAAACACGATTGTAGCCTTACTTGAAGGTGTTTTAAGGACTAATGTGCAGTTGGCAAAGTATAGCTTGTGACAATGTCTAGAATTCCTTGGAGAAAAGCCAGTTGAGTTGCAAAAAGAGCTGGGAATTCTCCCTTTAATTTCCCTGTGTATCTGACCTCATATAATCAGAGGGATCTGAAGAGTTTCCAAGCTTATTTCACCAATAAAATTTTCCAGGAAAAACCATTTCCATTGTCAATGTCATTACTACCCATGATTTCCCATTCATTCATTTATTAAACTCATTTAATGAACATCTATTACATTTTTGGCACCATGGTAGATATCGGTCCATTTATTTATTAGCTCACTCATCAAATATTTATCTGTATTGAGGAGGGACACAGATTTTAAGAGGTAAAATGGGCCAATTGTACAGTCAGGAAATTATTTGTAAAAAAAAATGAGAAGGCTTAGGTAAATAGAGGAAGATATATGTAACTTTTATTTAAAAAAACACATTCAGTTAGCTCCAGTTTTAAAAGTTATTTTGGCCAAAAGCAAGACAATGAGATTATAATTGGAAATCTTCTTTGCATTAAACATATATAGATACGTTAAAGCAAATATAAACACCAAAAATAATTACATTACTTCATTTATATGTCTAACACTATAAAGAAATATGATTGCATATTATTGTCTACTTTCTAAACCACTTGAAGACAGCTTTCACATGAAACTATAGTACAAGATAATAAGACTAAAATAAGGCAGAATTCTCACTGAGCTTGGTTTCTTGCCTATGCACCCATTTTTGGAAATGGGGTTCTTTTATTCATCCTTGCAGAATGAGTGTTATTCCAAGTCTGAATCAGTGGGTAGTATTAAAGAATGACTTTTAATCCCTGCTCTAGAATTTCTCTTTCTAGCACTCCTGCCCCTGCCCTTGACCTGCTAACTGGGTTCTGCTTCTTCATAACACACTTGCCTGGATAACTAGGTATTGCCTGCTTGGTCCTAGGCTCACCAAGGTTAATGAACACCGAGCATTTTCTGGCATGTTGAATGTTACCCTAGTATGTGCAATTTGGTCGTAGACACCTGCACCTCAAGCACTAGAGATGAGCTGAGATTCATATCCTTTTTTTTCATCCTTCTGTACCTAGATCAGCCTGAATAAAGCACCCAAATATATGCTTTCAACAACAATTAAAGGAATCTATTCTACATAAACTTGTTCATAGTTAATAAAAATGGACATAGCTTTTGCCAGAATATTCTTTCACACATGTAAGAAAATCTTTCATTCCACTAGCCCAAGATCTCCCTCAAGATTATGAAGGTGGGTTGTGTTATTTTATTTCTCAAATAATTCTGCTATTTGCTATTTTTGACGTTTCCATGTAGGAAGGAATTTCCTGGCCATAGAATGAGCACATCTCTACTGACCTGATCTCAGTCAAGCCTCTGCGAGGTACCCCTACCACAATTAAGACCTTTCATCTACTCTGTGGAGTCAGAGGTCCCAGGGCAGTGTTTGAAGACAGATACTCTGGTTTCCTGGATCAAGGAGGCCAAGATGAAGCTGGCAAAGTTTAGAATCGGTGAGTTATCAAGCTCCAGAGGCATGGGTCTAACTTTCCAGATGACGGTAACACTTAAACCTATCATAAATGTCAACCAGCCTTTGAGATGGTCACTAGGGAGGACAAGGGGGCAACAGAGACTCTGCAGCAATGAGTTCCTTGACTGTGGACAGACCCCTGACATTAAATGATTCTGCTACACGCAGCTGTATGAAATGAAGCAGATGAGGACTTGGAAATGCCTCCACCATTGCCAGCTGAAGCTCAGACAACTGCAACTAGAGAAAGCACCAGATGTGGTTTTTGTTTTTTTTTTTGCGGTACGCGGGCCTCTCACTGTTGTGGCCTCTCCCGTTGCGGAGCACAGGCTCCAGACGCGCAGGCTCAGCGGCCATGGCTCACGGGCCCAGCCTCTCCGCGGCATGTGGGATCCTCCCGGACCGGGGCACGAACCCGTGTCCCCTGCATCGGCAGGCGGACTCTCAACCACTGCGCCACCAGGGAAGCCCACCAGATGTGTTTTGAGGGCTTATTATGCCTAGTAAGTGGCAAGGCTGTGGGCTATGAGGGGATTATAGCCCGTGAAAGATGATGTACTTAAGTGAATATAATCACCATTAAGGGTTTATAAGCAAGAGATTGCGTATCTGAGGCAGGTCTCAAACAGAAGCAGCCACACAAACCATGAGTATAGTTGGAAATTCATCAACAATATTTATATATATAGTTCAGAAAGGGCTATGGCTCCCTAATAAGGACTGATTGGTAATGACAATCAATAACATCTCCAAATGCAAAGGACAGCAACCAGCAATAAACCACACAGCTGCCAAAAAACGTCCCTCACTGGACAGCACCAGGCTAAGGGCTAAAGCCCCCAACAAAACTTCAAAGACCAAACAAGGGTACGTGTTACCCGAAAGAAATGTATATCTTCAAAATTTTGCTGCTGACTAATGAGAAGTATTTTGATGTCCCTAGGTAACAAAGCTACATAAATACTAAGTTTATTGACTTATTTATTTGATTCCTATTTTATTGCCTATGCCCATGAAATGGAAGCTTTAGGGTTTTCTTGTATGTCAATGTTCACTCTTTCTTATCAGCTACATCCTGAGTGAACTTGACAGGGGCTGTAGAATAAAGTCAGTAACAATGGAAACAAATTGGCTGTCTCTCCACATCTAGTAGATATACAAGATGCACCACTGACACTGATTCAGGTATCATTAAATCAAATGCACATCTCTGGTGATACCCATCCAGAAGCATCTGAAACAGAGACATAACAAGCCTCCAAGTCCACGAGTGATGAACGATGATGCCGGAGAATTTCAAGTTTTGTTCTTATGAATACATCTAAAATCATGCACAATAACAGAATTAATCCAGTGTTAAGTTGAATAAGACAAAAATTGAAGGTTAAGACATACACTGATCAAGGCAATAATGGCCATAAATTTGGGGAAGCACGACAATCAACTCATTCTTTTTTTATTAATTTTTATTGGAGTACAGTTGATTTACAATGTTGTGTTAGTTTCGGGTATACAGCAAAGTGAATCCATTATACATATACATATATCCAAAGAGCTGGCACCCTGGCATTATTTTTTTTACCTGTCTTCCTCCTTAAAAGCGAAAATGTGATCCTCCATTGAGAAGCTGGTTTTCCAAACTAACATTTTGTTAAAAAGGAAATTATATATTTTGTTTCATTATACTTGTACTTGGAGTTTAATTTGGGAACTTTCTACCATGAGGCTAACATAAATATTCGAATAAACTATAAATGTAGAGACTTCTAATTTTCTAAACCTCGCATGACAGTCCTCTGTCCTATGTAATGACATCCACAGGCCTGAAGCATAAGCCCCTGGACAAAGGAAAGCACCTGAGGCAAGTAGAAACAAAATTCAATATTGTTAAATGCATTATGAGCTAGAAAGAGTAAGGCCTTACTTGTTCCAGCCAAAATTAGTTTAAACAGTAACACAGCAGTCATTCTCATCTGGTTATACTGAACATCAAATGGCCTAAACTTTCCATTTCTCTTTAATATTCTCTTTACTGGAGAAACAGAAGTGGATGACTGATATAATTATAGTTGATAATTATACAATTATAATTATAGCTGATCTCTGTAATTACTTTTGCATGAGAACTTTTGAAACTGAACGGCAATGTGTGCATGTTCCAGTTACACAATTTGAGGGAGGGTCAGAACCTTGGGTCTTTTCCTAGTGCACTGCTGTGTTCCTGCATCTGGACAAAGAGAAATGCACAGCCTTCTATAATACCCAATATCAAAGACAGCCTGAGTCACTCACTGTAAGCAGTTCAGAATATAAACTGTAGACAAATACAAACAACAACTGAAAATACAGAAGGTAAAATAATGAGAAGAAAACTTAAAGAAATACACAGTGGGAGGTGAGGCCCACTGGCTCAGCCCTCACATGCTTTTAAGTTAGAAATTTATTTAGGGAACTTCCATCTCCAGACAAACTTTTCTGCTTACTCCTCTCCTTTTTCAAAGAAAAATCTTCTCACCCCCAAGAATTCCCTTGAAATCATCTCTTTAGATTGGAAAAAAATAGAAAAAAATTGCTGTTCAGAACAGCATTACTGTACAATGACTGTATATGCAAGTGTTTTCTTCTCTAGTTTACTGAGAATAATAGAAGCTCAGTTCAACCTATGATGATATTTGAAATAATCTGGTTTCATGTCTCAGGAACTAGGTAAATTCTTAGTTTATTTTCTCACTTCAGAAATGATACTAGCTGAATAATGTATTTATCAGAGAACTGTATAAATTTGAATTTTCGTTCCAAATTAATAAAATAAAATAATAAAAATATAGTGTAACAAGACCATATATTCATTACTCCATGAACAATTCTGAGTACTATTACTCAGAATCCATTATTCCATGAACTATTCTGAGTACTATTAATCACATTTATTGGTCTTTTAATGTGCGTCATACACTGTGCTATGGGCTTTATATGCCATTGTCTCATTTGGTGGTAATAACAATTTTTTGAGGTGGATGTTATGATCATGCCTATTTAACAGGTGAGGAAACTAAGCCTTAAAGACTACAGAATTTGCCCAGTCATACAGCGAATAAGGTCCAATGCAAGGGATTCAAACCGATACTGTAACCTAAGATATTAGCTGCTATACTTCCCAGCCCATAAATTTCTAAAAAGGACTTTGCTGACTAAAAAGCTAATTAATATTATGACATGAGAGTCTATTGTAATACTATCATATCTTTATCAGAAGCAATGAGTACAGTGGAAAGAACACTGGATTGGAAATTGGACATGTGGGGTTTAGGATTTGTTATGCCATTATCTCACTGTGTGATAGAGGGAAAGTCACTTAAACTCTCAAGTCTTAAATGTCCTTATTTGTAAAAATAAGAGACTAACAGAGGATTTGGGAAAGATTTGCAGATCATGTGCAACTCAATCTGGGGTCTTGAAGGATGAGTAGGAGTTTACCTAGTATGTGAGAGAGACTATTCCAACCAGAGGAAATTGTGCACTGTGTTATTTTAATTTATGCTCAAGCAATTTTTTGCTAATTTTGGGGGTACTTCTCCATGAGACATAACTGAATCACTTAACCTCATACTTTGAGAGCATAGGTTTCTCTCTATAGGTCCTTCACAAGGGTTTACTTCTGTGTGTCACTGTGGTAGTTGGTCCCCAAATGAACCTTCCAGTAACAGTCTCTTCCCCTTGAATCTGGGCTGTCTGTGTCGCTTGCTTTTGATCAATAGAATATAAGAGAACTGCTGCTGCATGACCTTGGAGTCAGGTCACAAGAAAACTTATAGCTTCCACCTAGGTTTCTTGGAGCACTCACCTTGGGATGTTCCCTCTTGGAAGCCAGCCAGCATGTAAGAAATGTGACTACCCTGGACCACTTTCCCATGAGGAGCCCAAGGCACATAAAGATAACTTGTGTTGGTGCTCTGGTAGAAACCTCAGATGAGCTCTCAGTGAGCGGCCAGTGTCAAGTGCCAGGCATGAGAGTGAATAAGCCATCTTGGACAGCCCAGCGGGGACTTCCGATGACCACAGCCCTGGCTGTCATCTGATTGCAACCACATGAAAGACTTCAAAGGAGAACTACCCAGCAGAGCCCTGTTAATTTACAGAACTGTGAAAGAGAATAAGAAATTGCTTTTTTAAGCCAAAGATTGTTGTACAACAGTAAGTAACCAGAACAGCCACATGAGACTTAAAACAGGGAAGCAAAATGAAAACACCATATTTAAATTATTCTAATTGTTATCATGTATTAAAATGTAAATATTCCTTCAAATATGCTTATTGTCATGGAATTCATTCCTAGACTGATTATGAAGCAGAACCAACTTAATAAATGTTTGTCCTGTCTTGGAATATACTGTCTCTTTGTTTACTTCCATTCTTAAATAAGTTGAATGGTTTCATGGATGAAATGTTATATTTCCTGAGATGATCTAGTTGTTTGAATCTCAATCTTACTGATATTTCATGCAACCTACAGTTTTCTTGCTATGTTAGAACACTCATCAGTTTCATGGTCTCTTTCATTTGCCATCTTATAAAAGAGAAGTGGGACTTCCCTGGCAGCACAGTTGTTAAGAATCTGCCTGCCAATGCAGGGGACACGGGTTCGAGCCCTGGTCTGGGAAGATCCCACATGCCGTGGAGCGACTAAAGCCATGCACCACAACTACTGAGCCTGCGCTCTAGAGCCTGCGAGCCACAACTACTGAGCCCACGTGTCACAACTACTGAAGCCTGCGCGCCTAGAGAGCGTGCTCCACAACAAGAGAAGCCACCGCAATGAGAAGCCCACGCACCACAATGAAGTCCCAATGCAGCCAAAGATTAATTAATTAATTAATTTTAAAAATCATTTAAAAGAGAAGCAATCTTTTCGTCTCTGTACAGTACAAGTGCATTCAGGATATCAAATTTTGCTTTTTGTTGTTGGTTGCTTTTGAGTTTGGACAGACATGTCACATTTGTATGTGGAGGTGGATATATTCCAATATAGTTATATTTGCACCTCATGTGTTTTTTTCTGCTTTGTCAGAAAAGCATCCCTGGAATAAAATTACTCTACAGTTTTACCTGAAGAACGACATTAAGTTTTTAGAGAAAAATGCAAATTCCACTTCCTCCTCAGGTCGTTGCCTGAGGCAATCAGATTGGCCTTAGCTTTATTTCTGTTTCTTGTACTCATGTATCTTACTCTTGTGTCTTAAAGACATTTGCCCTCACATGTTGGTGTAAATTGTCGATCTACATGTAATTATTGTTAGGTTTTTTTCTTTATTAAATCTGATACTCAGAAGAAAATATGTATTAAATCAGACATACAGAAAAGAATGTGACATATATGTAGATTGGTTCAGAAAAAAATAAGTGCAATGTATTTTTTAAAAACATGTTTTGGATATCTATGTATTTAACTTCTTTTCTGACCACTGAGAGAGATCAAAAAACCTTTCCATTTTTAAAAATATTGAATGTCAATACTTATTCTTGCTTCAGATTTGTTGAATACTATTTATTATGTCCTTGGGCTTTCAGAGGGAATATATTGACAAGGAATCCTTTTTCTTTCTCTCAATGTATTTCTTTTAGTCAATTTTCTTTCCTTCAACTTTCATGGTTGAAATTTCTAAGTTTTTCTGGAGATAAGAACATGGAATTTCTTAATCTTTGCCACTGGAAATATGCTACTATTTTCAAAGCTTAGGAAGATTTTCTTCCAAAACAACCAATTGCATTTCAAAAGTTGGTTTTACCTTTGACATGATTCACTAATTTGTATATGATACTTCCATTGTAGGGAGATTTTCAAACATTTTTCTGCTACCACCCATGACAGAAGGATGTTCATGTGTGGGATACTCTCCCATGTATAGTAACAGAGACATGATTAGCATACTGAAGACAGACTATGGCTTTCCATACTTCCCATGCCATGTGTACATAATTTACTGTATGTAGTATCACGCTATTATAGGATTACAAGGAATCCACTCCAATTTATTTTTGAAAAGTATATCACTCACAGATTGTATTATTTTAACCATTTTTGGAATCATGTTACTTGCTCACAATCTCTTAACTAATAGCAATGTATATGACCCAACATCACTTTTGGACTATGGGAGAACCAGTATTCTACACTATTTCCTTATTTCATGACAATTGTATAATTTATTGGCATAATGTTCATAACAATCTCTTATCCTTTTAGCATCCATAAGACCTATCCTCTCTTTCATTACTATCATTGAAAATTTGTGTTATCTTTTTCCTTTCTGGCTAGGGAGCTTATCTGTTTTATTGATCATTTCAAATAAACAGTTTTTGGTTTCATTGAATTTCTCTATTATTTGTCTATTTTCACTTTCATTGATTTTTACTTTATTATTTCTTTCTTTCTGCTCATGCTGAGTTTCATTTCTTCTTTTTCTCGTTTCTTAGTTGTTTTTCATTCTTTAAAGTATCTTAATGCTATAAGTTTCCCTCTAATTTCTGCTTTACCTGCATCCCACAAGTTTTGATATGTAGCATTTTCATTATTATTTAATTCAAAGTAATTTCTAAATTTCCTATGGGAAAGTTAGACCCATGGGTTGTTTGGAATGTGTTGTTTAATTACTAAACATGTAGGGATTTCCAGATATCTATTTGTTATTAATTTTTAGTTAAATTCACAGTAGTAAGAGAATGCAGTTTGTATGATAGTAATCCTTCTAAATTTATGAAACTAGCTTTATGGTCCAGAATGTGGTCTATCCTGATAACTATGCCATGCGCACTTGAAAAGAATGTATTCCACTGTTGTTGGGTGGAGTCCTTTATAATTGTCAATTAGGTCAAATTGATTGATATGGTTATTTCAAGTCATCTGTAATCTTTCTGTCCACCTGTGCTATCAGTAGAAGAGTGTTGAAATCCTGAAGTATAATTGTGGATTTGCCTATTTCTCCTTTCAATGCTATTCGTTTTTGCTTCAGCCCATTTTGAAACTCTTCTCAATATATATACAGGTAGGATTCTTACATATGCTTGAGGAATTTTTATCTTTATGAAATGTGCCTCTTTAACACTCCTAATATTCCTTATTGTGTAGTCTGTTCTGTCTGATAATATTGCCACTCCAGCTCTTTTTATCAGATTTATTGAGGTTCAATTTACATACAATAAAGTCACCAATTTTAAGTGTACAATTTGATAAGTTTTGAGAAATATATGCAGTTGTGTAACTATCATCGCAATCATGATATCCAACTTTTCCATCACTCCAGAAAAGTTTCCTTCTGCCCCTTTGCAGTCAATCTCTTCCCCCATCCCTGGCAGCTGACATGCTTTGTTTCTATAGTTTTGCCTTTTTTAGAATGTTATATAAAGAGAATCACAGCTATAAGTAGCATTTGAGGTGGGGCTTCTTTGATGTAGCATAATACATTTGAGATTCATCTATGTTGTTAGTTCCTTCCTCATTATTGCTTAGCAATATTCCATTTTGTTTACCCATTTACCGCTAGAATAACACTCTTCCAGTTCAGAGCCACTATATAAATCTATTACAAAATGGGAGGACAAGGTTTTGAATGGAAGTGTGTTTTTATATATTTCTTTTGTTTAAATATCTAGGTGTGGTATTGCTAGATATGGTAAGACTAGCATTTGAATCCTGATATAGTCTTGGGCTGCCTTTCTTTAGCTGTCAAGCTTGCGATTAATGCTAGAATCAGTCCCAACAGTTACAAAATCATGATTCGTACTCAACGCTGTACCAGGTGAAAGAAAGTACACAACAAAACCTTGATATCTATAGGTAGACATTTTAAAGCCTCCAGGCCTAATAGAGGCCACCTGTAGCCAGGAAACATGGCAAGAAAATTCACAAATGAAGTTCTGATCGTGATTGTACCGTGAGAATTTAAAATATTTTTTTAGGTTAAGGTAAATAACAGTCTTTGAAAATGTTAACACGTGAAACTTTTAGCATAGCCAAATCCCTGTCTAGAAATCCATGTATACAATTCAAATACACTTAAGACATTCAAACACTATTTAATTGGCAAAAATTACTTAGGGGTACAAAGAGTTTTCCTTGCACACTTAAATGATTACTGTGCGTATGATCTGGGACTCGATTGATGGTTTTGTGAATTACTCGTCCTTGTGGTAGACTTCACTATGCGTTTCAGACCAAAGTGGCTAGAATTAACTGCCCACCCCAGATCCCAACTAAAACAGAGACAAGTAGAGGAACTCCAAGGAGTTGAGGACGCACAGGTAACGGGCGCGGTTGGCCAGCAGAATCTGACATTTTAAATCGCCCTGCCCATCAGGGCCTCTGCTGCCTTTGACGGGCGAGCGAGTCAGAGGTAGGGGAGAGCTGGCTGGGCTTTGCCAGGCAGCGCGGGACGACGCCCCAGTCGCGGCCTTCACAGCGCTTAACTCCACGACCCCACTTGCCCAACTGCGCCAACGCCCCCGGCGCCCCCTGCGCATCCCGCAGTCGGTCGGCAGGTGTGCGTGGTGCGCGCGCACGCAGTGCGTGCTGGGTGCGGGTCCCGCGAGCCGAGAGGCAGCTGGGCGCCTGGCGGAGAGTGGCTGGCTGGGTGAGTGTCGCCCTCCTCGCCTCCCCGCCTCCTCTCCTCGCGCCTGCCGGGGATGCTCGCGCGCGGCGCCCCCTTGCCTGTAGGCTCGCGGCCCCGGGGGGGCGGCGTGTGTGAGTAGCTGGGAGGGGGCCGCGAGGCGCTGCGTGGAGAGCTCGCCAGGGTTTGTCCGCCGCCGTCACCTGACTCGTCAGAGCAGCTACAGCTGAGGTGGGGGCGGGGATGGAGACGCAGCGCGGAGGGCTGGAGAGACACGGCGGCGGGCGGGTGCGGCTGGCTCCTGGGGCCACGGGCGGCGGGCGCAGGGACCGCGGAGCTGAGGGCGGGGGCCGGGCCAGGGCCGGAGGCGGCGCGCAGCGGACACCGGGTCCGCTCGCGGCCGCTCACACCCACCCGACGCGACTTCCCTCGGCGGCCTGGGCTCCGCTCATCCTGCGGCTGGCGGCGCCGCTCCTGGGGCGGGGTGAGTACCGCCGCCCAGGCTCGGCCCCCTCCCCGTGCTTGGGCCGCGCGGGGATCCGGAGAGGATAATCCTAGGGCGCGGAGAAGGGCAGCGGCCGTGTGACAGCTCCGCGGCGCGCTGAAGGGCGGGCGGGGGGCTGGGCTGTCAGCCCGTCTCTGCTCCGCTGTCAGAAAGGACGAGGCGCTGCGAGACTCCGGCGCCTCCGCGGAGCCGTGGGGCGGCCCCTGCGGCGGCGAATTGGGGGCGAAGGGAGGGGGTCCGGGCGGAGGGCCTCGGCGGGTCTTTGGAGACCGCGGCGGGGAAGGAAGGGGAGGCGGGCGCGTAATATGGCGCAATACTAGGATAATCTCTGCCGCGACCGAGGGAGGACGAGCCGGTTGCTGCAGCAGCGCGAGGAGGAGGAGGGAGGCGGCCAGGGCTTGGGTATACGATCCATTCTCCGAAGGCTGCGGGCTGCTAGGAGGAGACTCTGCGGCTGGGAGGCGAGAGGTGGGCACACGGCGGGCGCGGCGCCCAGGGCATAACCCCGACGCACGCGGGAGCTGGGCTGGCACCCGAGATAGCTTGCAGGGGAAGTGCTGATGGACGGGGGGGCGCGGAAGGGTGAGACGGGCAGCATCCGGGGGGAGGGGAGTGGGGGGGTTGTCGGTCGGGGACATTGTCACGATGCTGGCACCGGACTCGCGCTAGTCTTGCTCAAGACTCCTAAACCGCGTCGTTCGAGCGGAGCTTAGCGCGGTGCTGGCTCCGGGAAGGTGGTACCAGGGCGGGGACGGAGAAGAGAGCCGCCCTGCGGCTGGAAGAGGCAAGGCCTGGGTGCTCGGAGGGTCTGGTCTGCGGCTTAAAGCAGGACCATCTCCCCCTTTTTCCCGCAGAAGAGAAGGCGGTAGACGCGGCCGGAGAAGATGTCGGGCCAAACGCTCACGGATCGGATCGCCGCCGCTCAGTACAGCGTGACAGGCTCCGCTGTAGCCAGAGCGGTGTGCAAAGCCACCACTCATGAAGTGATGGGCCCCAAGAAGAAGCACCTGGACTGTAAGCATCTCTTTATATAAGTGGGACATGCGCACGGCCGAGGCTCCGTGGATACGGGCGACGCGGCCTGGGCGCTCGGTCGATAATGCTGCAGCCTTCCGACCTACCAGCGGGGCTGCCCCTGAGCTCGAAATTTCCCACCGTGGAGGTGTCGCTTTGGGTCGGCCCTGAAACCTTGACTTTGAGCCATTTTTTTCTCCTGTTGACCTCCAAGGTTTTGCTGGAGGAAAAAAAAGATTATATATAGATAGATAGATAGATAGATTAATAATTTAAGATACCAAGAAATTGTAAATTCAGGGTTAGGCGCTTTTCACCTCTTCCCCCCCCCTTTCTCCACCCTTCCCCTTTTCCAGTCCACGTTAGAGGAAATCAGGGGTTACACAGTGGTAACAACAATAACCCCAAAAATGGATTCATGGAAGGTCAAATTTATCACCCTAGTTGTTTCCTAAATACATTTTGGGTAGTTTGAAAAGTGTCACCTTTTTCGGTGCTGCTGCTGAGGTTTGGTGCCTGAGTGTGTCGTATGTCCCACACCAAACTGAAACAAATTCAAGCTCTTGAATGAGGAAACTGCACATCATAGCTAATGGAGATTCCATTTTACCCGTCCCGGCACGCTTCTTTGTCCCATTCTCGGGAACTGCTGGGCAGAATGACCATTGCAGTGGGCACAAAATGGATGTGCTTTCCCAGCCTTAGAGATGGTGCAATTTTAGATGAAAACGTTCAACTTATAATTTTTTTTAAGTATTGGGTTTTTTGATGGGTTTTTTTTAAAGTATTGGTTTTTTAATCTAGTTTGGAATCTATATTTCTGAAGTAAATATTTCATTTGATTAACATAGTAAATGTTTAGTTATTGAAGGGCAACTGGAGACACTTAGAAAAAGGCTTTCACCTGCTTTGAGCAGTGAGGCTCCTTATAAGTAAGGCTACATCAGAATATATTCTGTAGTTGCTGTTCAGTCTTCTGGGACCTGCTTAGAATGTGTCCTGCTGTTGTGTTCGTTGGTAAAGGTCAGTGCTGGCATGAAAGACACAGGCAGGTCTAGCCATACCCATTTCCCACCTGGCTTCCTTTGCCCATTTTCTGGTTTTCTTATGCTTGAGGCCTTCCCCAGTGTCTGCCTTGTGCAGCTGAGAAAATGGCACCACTGTTAGAATTGACTCTGGTCCTGTTACCTGTTTAAGCAAAGCTTGATGAAGCTGACAGCTGGATATTGTAAGGGTTCTCCAGCCTTGCGAACCTGTTGTCTCATAAAATTGAATAATTTTGCTACGAGAAGCTTGCCTGAGGGGGAAACACCATTACTCTTTTCCTGAGGGAATTTTCAACAAAAATGTGTTGATTATGGTGTCATGTGTTATACATGCAGTACAGGGTGAGAGAGGTGGCCAGGGACCCTAACAGAAGTGGAAATTATAAATTCATGACCAGCTCGTTTTGCTGCAGTGTGCTGAATCATTTAGCCATCTTTGATCAGTTTCCCCAACTCTGGAAGGATGATTCATGTTTTAAAGGTAGGTGTAGGTGTAGCAAATCCTCATAATAAAAAAGCTATAGGTTATGGATTTGCTCAATGATTTGAAAATGATAGATCGATATATTGATACATTTCAGAGAACACTTACAGGTATTTCATTAAACGTGATTCACATAAAGACTGACTTTTCCATATCTAGATAGTCACCTTAATCTTTAGATCTTGAAAAGTCTTTTATAAATTTTCCAGGTGGGGGGGTTTTCAGTATTTCCAGCATATGTTAGTAAGTGAAGTGATTCTGAAGATGTGGAACACAGCAGGAAGATTCCTTATTTAAGGAAAGCCGTGAAAGTAGGAACTGGTATTGAGTTAAGAACACGGACAATCATAAGAGCTAAACATTTATTGAGCAGTTACTATATGCTGGGCACTGAGCTTTACATTATTAATTTATCATCACTTAAAAGTTTTGGGGAAGGTAATTAACTTTCATACCTTTTAACCCCTGCACTTAACTGCCATCTGTGGTTTATTTAGTAATATTCTCTATTGGGAGGGGGAAGGGAACCAAATGAGCCTGAATGGTCTAATCTTCAAAATACCCATCCTGTTTGCATGGCTTTGTGTGAAATTGAGCATCACAGCCCCACACACTTATTGTAATTTCTATGATATGCGTGCAGAAATGTTAATTCTGTCATTTAAAAAATGAGCAAAAGCCAAGCACTGAGGAGTATTGGTCTTTCTTTTTAACATTTTACTTTTCCAATAAGACATAAAATAAATTATCTTCACTTAAAGCCAACCTTAGGGTAGAATTTGGAAAGATAGGTATCAAGTTACTGATATGTCCTATTTTAAGAAAACATGATATGGAAAGTCTGGACATATAAATAATGTTGTATGTATATGTACTGCAAGAGGGGATCTTTGCACAGAATTCTTTGAAATGTTCCTTTAAATAACAGTAGACTACCTTAGTAATTTATTCACAGGTGTTCCAATAACACACCAGTTTTAAAAGTGAGTTACACCAGTTATTAAAACATGCAAACATATAACTAAGTTTCACTATAGGCACTGAAATAATCTTAAGTTTATTTAGTTTTGAAAATATTAAATACTAGTTAGGACGAAAAGAGTGCAAAATGTAGAGTTGGGGATTTGAAACCAAAAAAGTTTTTTTTTTTTATTTCTCTTGTAAGTTTATTTTCAATATTCATAACGAAGAGCTTCCTGTTTTTTAGCTGGTATATAGGTCTTTTTTTTTTTACATCTTTATTGGAGTATAATTACTTCACAATGGTGTGTTAGTTTCTGCTGTATAACAAAGTGAATCAGCTATACATATACATATATCCCCATTTCTTCTCCGTCTTGCGTCTCCCTCCCACCCTCCCTATCCCACCCCTCTAGGTGGTCACAAAGTACCAAGCTGATCTCCCTGTGCTGCTTCCCACTAACTATCTATTTTACATTTGGTAGTGTATATATGTCCATGCCACTCTCTCACTTTGTCCCAACTAACCCTTCCCCCTCCCTGTGTCCTCAAGTCCATTCTCTACATCTGTGTCTTTATTTCTGTCCTGCCCCTAGGTTCATCAGAACCATTTTTTTAGATTCCATATATATGTGTTAGCATATGGTATTTGTTTTTCTCTTTCTGACTTACTTCACTCTGTATGGCAGACTCTAGGTCCATCCACCTCACTACAAATAACTCAGTTTTGTTTCTCTTTATGGCTGAGTAATATTCCATCATATATATGTGCCACATCTTCTTTATCCATTCATCTGTCGATGGACACTTAGGTTGCTACCATGTCCTGGCTGTTGTAAACAGTGCTGCAGTGAACATTGTGGTTCATGTCTCTTTTTGAACTATAGTTTTCTCAGGGTATATGTCCAGTAGTGGGATTGCTGGGTCATATGGTAGTTCTATTTTTACTTTTTTAAGGAACCTCCATACTGGCTGGTTCTCCATAGTGGCTGTATCAATTTACATTCCCACCAAGAGTGCAAGAGAGTTCTCTTTTCTCCACACCCTCTCCAGCATTTATTGTTTGTAGATTTTTTGATGATGGCCATTCTGACTGGTGTAAGGTGACACATCACTGTAGTTTTGATTTGCATTTCTCTAATGAATAGTGATGTTGAGCATCCTTTCATGTGTTTGCTGGCAGTCTGTATATCTTCTTTGGAGAAATGTCTATTTAGGTCTTCTGCCCATTTTTGGATTGGGTTGTTTGTTTTTTTGATACTGATCTGCATGAGCTGCTTGTATATTTTGGAGATTAATCCTTTGTCAGTTGCTTCGTTTGCAAATATTTTCTCCCATTCTGAGGGTTGTCTTTTCATCTTGTTTATGGTTTCCTTTGCTGTGCACATGAAACCAAAAAAGTTTTAATTAGTTTGATTTGTATATAACTTTGTAGTTTGGAGTTCATATTAGAAGGTTGTAAGAATAGAGTTTATGGCTCTGTGATTTTCTTTTTTTAAAGACACTGGGTTAATTGAATGGGCTCAGAATCTTTATGAAATGTGTACTTAATATTATTTAAAGTACTGGTTTAGAAGATAATTTTTTTCTCTTTGGGTTGATAGGCCACAAAAACTATTGTTAACTATGGTAATTTATAAAATGATGTTTAATGATATATGATTTATACATTTGAAGAAATGATTTGTTAACATCTGGCGGCAGAATTACATGTAGTAAGAAGGTAGAGGGATAAGCAAACTCTAGACATATATTCTCATATATTTTGTCCATCTTTTCACTCATAGTATGTTTCTTGGAGGAAAAAAATGTATTCAGAAAAGCTTGACCATAATCAGCAGTTATAGATGAAAGTTAAGGGTTATGATTAACCTTAATAATTTAAATAAGGATTATATATTTTAAGGTACTTTTGGATTATGTAAAACTTTTATTCTATACTATAATAAGATTGCCCTTTGCACATGAAAATTAAACACCTAACCAATGTTAGTTTAACATTAGTTTTTCTGGATCCATCTGTACATCCTCACTTCCTTTCCCTTTAACATTGTGTACCTATTTGATAGCACATGAAACATGCAGACTTGTCAAGCATTCACCTTCTTGATTGCGTTACATTACAAAATGTAAACTATTTTACATTTCCATTGTTTTTCCTTTTCTGTTTTGTAGTTGATGGCCTAAGGGATAGCCCAAGTCAAATAATAAAGTAACAGGATCCAGTAGGGCACCCAGTGCTTTCCCAAGTGCTGCCTCAAGGTTAAAGAACAACAACAAAATGGAGTTGGCCCAGAGTAACACCTGCAGGGAGAATTTGGGAAGTTTTACAGCCCTTGTATAAGATTCATTTTGGTTAATTGCTCTTATGAACAGTTTCTGTGTATGCTGTACTTTTAAAATACCCTATTTAAGATTGTCAAAATTCCAAACTTAGACATTACTATCAACATCAAACCAAACCTTATGAAAAGCCAAATTGCTTATCAGTAATCCTACTTTTTTCCATTCTAAACCTCTTGTGAGTTTTTAATAATGAGCTTACCCTACATAATAAGCAAGTAATTCAAGTTCTGAATCTTATGTTTGAGAGATATTGCCATTTTATAAATGATTCTTTTCCTCCCAAATTAAGAAAAAATAAGATTGTATTTCTTTTTTTTTTAAATCAGACTATCTTTATTAGATACCTTTTTTTAAAATACATTTATTTATTTTTGGCTGCGTTGGGTCTTCATTGATGCTTGCGGGCTTCCTCTAGTTGCAGCAAGTGGGGGCTACTCTTCATTGCGGTGCGCGGGCTTCTCATTGCGGTGGCTTCTCTTGTTGCGGAGCACGGACTTTAGGCGTGCCAGCCTTCAGTAGTTGTGGCACGTGGGCTTCAGTAGTTGTGGTTTGCAGGCTCTAGATGCACAAGCTCAGTAGTTGTGGCGCACGGACTTAGTTGCTCCACGGCATGTGGGATCTTCCTGGACCAGGGCTTGAAACCGTGTCCCCTGCATCGGCAGGCGGATTCCTGACCACTGCGCCACCAGGGAAGTCCAAGATTGTATTTCTTTTTTTTTTTTTTTTTGCGGTACGCGGGCCTCTCACCGTTGTGGCCTCTCCCGTTGCGGAGCACAGGCTCCGGACGCGCAGGCTCAGCGGCCATGGCTCACGGGCCCAGCCGCTCCGCGGCATGTGGGATCTTCCCGGACCAGGGCACGAACCCGCGTCCCCTGCATCGGCAGGCGGACTCTCAACCACTGCGCCACCAGGGAAGTCCCAAGATTGTATTTCTTATAAGAACATCTGGTAAAGGGAATGGGAGATACAAGACTATGTTTTGATTTGAGACAAATATTGGCAAATGACCACAAAATTCCTACTGCTTTTACTTTATTTATAAAATATCTGCTAATAAGAAATTTTGTGAGTAAACATAGAATGAAAATTTAAACCTAAAAATTTATTTGCTTTACATAAGCTTCTTTAGGATACAGTATATAAAATATATTTCAATTTATAGAAGTACTATTTGCACACTGATTCAGTTGATACCATATCTATCTTTGTGATAACTTATAGAGCTTTCTATAATGCTAGTATGAAAAATGTAAGCTTAGTTTATTGAGTAAAATTAAGTTGGAACAGTGTATAAAAGTTTACTGAACACTAGGGTAACTTTCAATATGAGAAGTGTACTAACTTGCTGTAAATATATTTTACTTTGATTCCAGTTCTCTTTTAACCATTTGTTATTGTCTAAAGAAACCCTCTAATTTTCTATACCGAGGCATACTCTGTTCCTCCTCCTTGATTTCACCGGAAGCCTTAGCCCATGTGGAGATGGTTTAGAACAGTCTGTGTTATTTTTTAGGTAGTCAAGAAGAGAAGAGCGAAATAGACTTCTGAAAAACATTCAAGCTGAGTATCCTTTATACCTTAAATCTGAAGGGGTCCAATCTGTGTGGTCCTGTGACATTCTCAGGTGACATTCAGCATCCCAGGAGGGGAGAAAAGAGATCTTGTGAAGTTTAGGGGTTAGCAGGATTAGGAAGAGAACAGTGGCAAGGAGTCTTAGGTACATCTTTGGGTCACTTTAGATTTTTTTTTCCCGTTTGAGATCAGTGTGGTTAGCGGGTACTTTCTTAGAAGCAGTATAAAATTGGTAACTCAAATCAATTTTTTTAGAAGTTACTCTAGTGATTTAAAAGACTGTAAACATGGAAAAAGATGTAAAACTATGGACGTAGTAGGTAAATTCATATCTTTTTTTTTTGGTAAATTCATATCTTAATTGCAATATTAGCTTGATGCATTTTAGATTAAAATCTGTATTTTTAGTACATGGCTGTATTAGTTTTAACGTTTAACAAATGGCTCCTGAAGTCTTATTTGAAATTTAATCTGTGCACTTAGTTGCCATGGATCTTTCCCTTAGTTTTTCACAAGTAAATATCCTTTAAATATATTACCTCTTCTCTTCAAATTGATTGATCCTGGGATAGGGTGTTCTTTGGCGCTTATCTTGGTTTCAGTAACTTGGTAAAGAAGGTCAGGAGTGGCATATAACCCTGTTCCCTGAGGGCCGAGGATGCTTGAGTTGTATTTTAGGTGACACAACTCCTGAGAGAAACTTCAGTATAATCTTAGTGCAGTTAAATAATTTGAAAAGCCACATTTCTTGCCATTAAAAATATTTATTCTTCAGTTTCACTTTGTAAAATTCCTTTCTCTTTACAGAGGAATATATTGTTTGCTTGTAAGGGACATGTTGACTATCTGTTTTTCCTTAAGTGTTTATGTAACATGGAAGTTTATCTTTTGTTCCTCACAAAGGGGAGAATAGTTGAATGGCATACTCATTGTCAATTGCATGGTGACCTATAAGTGCAAAATGTTGGTGTCTTCCTTGGAAGCAGTTGGGTGAAAGCACAAACCAGAGCAAGAATTGTACCCTGAAGCCCACAACCCTTCTCTAGCCGTTTTCCTGCTCTCTCTTCATTTGTCCCAAGTGTGTGAGGATCCCCCTGTCCCCCCTCCCTGCCCTCCCATGTGTACATAAGGTTTCTCTATTATGCATCTTTAAGAAGGGTCTAGTGTCTTCTAAAAGATTTTGTGATATGCCATTCCTGGCTACCCAGGAGAGAGAAGCTAGATCTTTGCTTTCTGTGGGTTTGCTTTGTGGCCTGATCATTTGATTATTCTCCTAGGGTTAGCACTTTTATTTTAAGCTATAACTCTCCTCCTTTCTGCATTAGTTATTCTCTCTGTCATCCGCATCTTTAACCTCTCTCTCTGGCTCTCTTATGAAATTTTCGAGTATCCCCATTGAAAACAAACAAACAAAACCTCCTACACACACAGCTCTCCTTGGACTCTATGACCTCTTCTAGCAACCAACCTGTCATCCTTTGCTTTTCTTTCACAGCCATGCTTCTTGAAACGGACACTCACAATTCCAAAGAAAACAAGCACAGCTCTAAGCTTACTTTGGATATTCTGTGTCTTTGGCTTAATTCATGCATGAAATATTAGAAGCTTTGTGAGGTGCCAGGTATTGCCCACCCAGTTGCCCAGGCCACTGACCTGAGGGTTTTCCCTCCTCTCTCAAATTCAGTGAGTGATCAATTCTTTTAAAACTCTCTGACCTCTCCTTCTTTAGCTGTCTTCTGCCTGGTTTTGATCAGTAATAAGCCTTATCTGTAAAATGATTAGTGATAGTACCTACCTCATATCTGTTGAGTAAGAGAGAGAGTACATGTAAGAGACCCAGCCCAGAGCTTGACACACACACCTGCAATGAACATGTTATTACTACCACTACTGTAGTTAACCATTACTAGTACAGTTGCTGTTGTTGCCACGACTAGTACCATTACTGCTACTCCCACCACTATAGCAACTGATGCATGATCCTTACTAATTTGCCCTTACTGTGCTTGTTTTTTGTCTCCTTTCAATTGCTTCAGGTTTTACTCTAATTCTAACTTTCCCCTTCTTTAGTTTGGAAGCTATATATACTATTTCTTCTTTTTTTTTTAACATGAATACCTTTATTGAATCACATTTTAAATTTATAATTCTAGACATTATAGTTTTATGAATAAATAATACTTGTATTGCATTTATAGGAAATGTTCAGAAAGTGCTCATTACTTTGAATTTGTTCCAAGTGATTTTTGTAGCTCTCTAGAAATGTACTACCATAAATGTATTATCATAAATCAGATTCTAGCTTTAGAAAAGAATGTGTTATCTTTAATCATGGAGACCATATCCTATATTATATTTATCATTATTAGCAATACAGCTAGGTAGGACGTTACCTGGATTACAGTATATTTAAAAGACTTGTTTTAATTTTATTTCTTTTTTTTTTGATTTTGATGTTTTTTTACATCTTTATTGGAGTATAATTGCTTTACAATGGTGTGTTAGTTTCTGCTTTATAACAAAGTGAATCAGTTATACATATACATATGTTCCCATATCTCTCCCCTCTTGCGTCTCCCTCCCTCCCACCCTCCCTATCCCACCCCTCAAGGTGGTCACAAAGCACCGAGCTGATCTCCCTGTGCTATGCGGCTGCTATTTCAGTTCTTTTAGTGATTGCCCTTCAAAATTTAGTATGCGTTCTTAAAGTCTCAAGTCGATCAGTATCTCTTTTTTTTTCCTACCAAAGAAAAGAAATTTAGAAACTTTTTTTTTGCCATGAAGTGTGTTTTATTGTCATTAATCATACAAACAATTTTCTATAATATCCCAGAGCAAAGCAGAGAATTTGGCAGTCCTATTAGAGGATCCCCTCAGAGACCCACAGGTCGGTGGCATCGGCACAGAGTGCCTGGGTTCACAGTGCAGCTTGTTGCTCGTGTCCATCTTGCAGGTGGCTCTTCCTCCACATCACAACTAGGGTCTCCAAGATGATGGAGGCGGAGAATCCTCCAGGTTCTTAGAAAATCTCACTTGGCTTGCAGGGTGTTCTTCTCCTGCATCTCCGTCTTCTTCAGCTTGGCCTTATCAAAGCTCACGATTTCTCTCATGTCCAGCTTGTCTGCCACTTTCTTTAAACAATCTTAGAAGTTCCACTCCAAGCCTGCGGTCCCCGTGCTCCCACTTGCGTCACTGCAACAAGAGACGAAATTTAGACATTTTGAATTCCAGTCACCCACTTTTTACTCATGTGCTATTATTGTCCAGGGATTTAGTCCACCATTGTTTTAACCCCCAAAGCCAGACATTATTACTTCATACAGGCAGTGTTCATTTAGCTGAATCCACCTTTCCTTCTTTGTTCACCATTCCTTGATCATGCCTAGGATTTCCTTGAACTATATCTTTTTGAAGCTCTTTCAGTGAGGCTGTTTAGTAGTAAACTCTGTTTTTGTCTAAAAAAAAAAAATATTTTACCCACATTGCTGAAGGATAATTTATCTGGCTATACAATTTTAGATTGAGTTATTTTCTCTTTAAAGATAATATTTGGCTTCCATTGTTGCTCTTAAGAAGTCATCTATTAGACTACCAGCCTTTAGGTAATCTCTGTTTTTGTGGTTGCTTTTAAAATCTTGTGTCTTCTCTATCTATATTGTATGTGTGTTTAGACGTACTTTTTTATTTACCCTATTTGGAGCTTTATGAGTTTCCAGAATTTGAGAATTCATGTCTCTTATTAGTTCTGGAAAATTCGCCATCTTTGATTGTTGCCTACACCCATTCTCTTCCTTCTCTCCTTCAAACATGATTATGTATATGCTGGACCTTCTCATTACACCCTTATATCTATAAATATACCTTTCATAGTTTCTAACACTTTCATTACTGTTTGGCATGCTTTGTTTTTCAGATATCTTCCAGTTCATTAATTCTTTCTTCAGCTGTGTCTTGTCTGCTTTTATTCATTCTTAGTTTCTAATTTTATTCATTTATATTTTTCATTTTTGGAGTTTTTCAAAATTGCCCTGTTTGGGGATAACATATTACTTCTTGCTCACATTTTTGAGTTCCTCTTTTATTTCTTTACCATTTTGAACACAACTCATTTTATATTCTATATCTCATAGATCTATTACATGAAGCTCTGTTTCTGCTGTTGTTTTTGCCTAACCGTCAGTCATCGTTTATTTCTTCGTGTGTTTTATAATTTTGGACTATGAGATCACATTGGCTAGGACTTCATCTTTGGGAATCCTGGAAAGCCTAGGATCACCTAGAGAGGATTTGTGTTTGCTTCTGCAAGGTCCCACAAGTGCTACCATCCTGGGAGCACCTTAAGTTGATTTGTGCTCTTGGAGCTTCCCATCTAGTGCAAGACCAGGTCCATAATCCTTATCCATAATTTGAAAATCCAGAAAGCTCAGAAGAATGAAATTCTTTTTGTAAATCATCTGGTGGCAAAACTTGATCAGATACAGCTGTTGTACTACCTACCATGAAGGTTCATATATTGAGCTATAGAAATGTTGTCATATTATGGTGTGTTGTCCACATTATACTAGGTTACTTAGTATATGGTATATGCACCACATTACTTTTGTAAAATCTGGGAGATCCTAAATTCTGAAACATGTATTGCTCTAAGGGTCTTGGATGGAGGAATGTGAGTCTATAATATAAATTTGAATCACAGTCTGGGGCAAGGTGAAAAGCTATGTTTACAAAATGCCCCAGAGTTTTTTTTCCCCCTGACATCTACTAAGAACCTAGGTTGAGTGAATAGTTTTCTTCTGGTCTTCCTTTGCTTGAAGGTGTTCTTTGTTGGTTTTTTTTCCTCCTAATTTTAGTAAGGGAGTAACTCTTTGAGGATCCCAGCTCTATAAGGAGGTCTTAGTTCCAATCAGCCATCTTGCTTAGTCCCAACCGCCTTGTCTTCTATTCCCCACAGGGTTGTTAAAATCTAAGCCTCTGGCTGCTCAGACTAACACATGGCCTCAGGGCAGCCTTCTCTTAAGTATCAGTATACCATGTGGTTTTCTGCATCATCTTTCATTTCTGGCCCTGGGGATTGCTTTTATTTCCTCATGAGTACAGCCAAATGGGTAGAAGATGCCTGTAATGTTTATCTAAATTATCAGGTGTTTTTTTTCCTTGATAGTCCACCTATATGCTAGAAATGGATCCAGCCTGTTTTTCCCATCCTCTGTCGTCCCACTCCTTTTACACACCCCCTTTACACACATCCCAGAGCAGCTCTGACATTCATCGGCTTCACTATACTGTGCATTATTTGGGGGCCTTTGTACATGCTGCTTCTGTGTTTTAATATATATTTTAAAATCTCATGTCTGAAACCTGGCTTCGCTCATTCCTTTTCAGCAGGTCGATGGCACCCAGTGCTTCTGTCCCTGTCATCCCACTCTTGGAGCTGTGGTGGGTTTGATGGCTCCCTCTGACCTGCAGTTTTGTGAGGCTGCCTTATCTCTAACACCAAACACAGCCTGGTAGCAGGTTTAGGTAAACATTTGCTGAGTGTTTTTTTATTACACCTTTACTAAATTTTAGGCCCTTTTTTTTTCTTACTATTTAAAGATTTTACTCTTTTATTTAAAGATTTTACTTTTGCTTACTAACCTTTCAGAAGGGCATGGACTTAAATGGATCCATTTTCTCTCAAGTTTATGAAAACAATAGAAGTATGATATTGAAGGAAAACAAACAAAAGAAACAGTAAATTGCAGAATGTACATAGTTAATGTGCATTTCCTGACCCTCTCTTGACACTTGCATTCTTTTGACATGACAAAAATTTAATTTGGGGAAAATTATAGCCTTGATAGGCAAAGGTTTTTGGATTTAAAGTATATGTATTTCTCTTGGTGCATATCACTAATGATTAGATAGGAGATGATTGGGTATTAATATCAGAGAAAATTCTTCACCAGCGTCTTGTGTGTGCAGATGCATTTGCTTTGGGTTTTTTTGAGCTGGATACAGTTGGGTAGCATTGTTCTTCAATAGCCCTTTTATAATTTATAACTGCCTACATTATGAATGGTAAGGGTATTATGGAAGAAAAGCATTATTTCAAAAGTAGCTACATGTTGTTAATTTTCACTGAAATGATATCATTCACCAGATGTATAGTGATATGATGTTACCATTAACAACTTGAGGGTTTTAGAAAAACAGTGAGGAGAGGAGACAAGCTTAACATAAAGCTTTGGATTCTCTTGCCTTTGTAAAAAGAACAGTGAATATCAACATATTTAATTTAGCTTTTAATGATCTGTTTGGAGAAATTATAAATTACTTTTAGTATTGAGGCTTTTAGTAGCTTATTAAGCACAATCCCATCATTTGTTCATTTAACAAATATTTAGGTGTTTACTAAATGCCAGGAATTATTCCAGGAGGCAGGGGTACTATGGTGAACAAGATACATACAGCTCTTGGCATCAGAGAGCTTGCAACTTACTAGTGTTGACAGAAAATGCAAACACTAATTACTGGGGGTTCTGAAAGTTTTAACAGGGGGAGGTGAAGACATCCATGGGAATGCATTGAAGAGGAACTGATTTTTAAGCCCAGCCTTGAAGAACGATCATGACTTAACCTGAGTGAGGGGTGGACAAGGGCTGCCGCACAGTGTTATCTTGGAAGAGGCTTAGAGCAAGCGAGGTACGTTTTAGGAACTGAAAGAAGTTAAGGGCTGCTGGAAGACTGAGGTTAAGAAGGCTAAGAATGCTGTGAGAGGAAACCTGAGTTGTGGGCAGTGGCAGATCTGGAGGGCCTTCTAGGCTACAGAGGATATTAGAAGTTGTCCAACTTTTTCATTTTTGTAGATGAGGAAGCTGAGTCCCAAAGAGGCAAGAATCACACATTCTATATGTGTTCATACTGAATATTTCTTGGGACTTCCCTGGCGGTCCAGTGGTTAGGACTCTGCACTTCCACTGCAGGGGGCATGGGTTCGATCCCTGGTCAGGGAACTAAGATCCCACATGCCATGCAGCACGGCCAAAAAATAGAAAAACCATACTGAATACTTCTTAGCTATCTGCCTTCAGCAGGTGCACCAGTGGGCCATTGCTTTGTTCACCTAGTTCTGATGGCTGTGCCTGTGGCAGATAACATTCTCCATGTGGGGTCATGTGGGAAATGTCAAATATATATAAATATTAAGTAGACACACACGTGCACGCACACTTTAATAGTGTTGAATTCAAACTCACTGTAAATGTACACGTAACCCTGGGCACTTCTGACACAGGGACAACCGTGCAGCTGTCCCTGGTAAGTGTTGCAGGCCTCATCCTGCCAGCCTGAACCTTTCTTACCTTTCTCCTCTCCTTGTCTTTTGCTTGGTTCTTGGGTCCTGGTGCTGGCACGAGAGAATGCTCTCTATGCCATTGGTGACAGTGAAGACTTTGAAGATTACAGATGTGTAATTTAGTTGAAAGTCTTCTAAAACTATGTATTGAAACAAACTTTAAGGCCATTTGGTTTGGTCTTATTGTGGTGACATAATTTGTAACATTCCTTAACTATCACCACTGAAATAATAGAATTTTGCAAATCAGGCTTCCTAACTATTAAAACTACAAAACAAAATACCGAAAATAATCCCCGCCAAAACACCATACATGTTAAGTATATCTAAGTACGTTCATGCCATACTTCACTGGGTTGGTCTGTTAGTCTGTTAACACCAAAGAAAAACACAACAGTTATTAAAATTTAGGTTAAGAAAATATCCAAGTGAAGAATGTTACCTTTCCCCTATTCTTTCCAAAGCCAGTTGCTTTCATATCGCTATCCTTTGTAATTTTTTCCTCAAGGTAAATATTAAAAAGATATAAGAAAATATCCTATTGGTTCTTCCTTAATAGAATTTTTTAAAACTTTCTATGATCTCACTAACAACTTGATTAACATCAAATTGTACAGCTTACAAAGCATCATCTAGCTAAACACTTGAGTTAGACGGTGGCTTAATGAAGTTTTGTTATTTTTGTCTCCCCATCACAACAGAGTTGCAGCGTGTTCATGTTTTTCTGGTCTCTTCATTAAATATTTTAACATTTAAGATTCTGGTTTCGGCTCCCCTTGAATGAGCGTGAGTGTACTCATGGCAGTTTCCATGGAAGACTGATTTGAGCCTTGCTAATGGACAGGCTGCACCAAATGTTTTTTTTTTTTGTGGTGCGCGGGCCTCTCACTGTTGTGGCCTCTCCCGTTGCGGAGCACAGGCTCCGGACGCGCAGGCTCAGCGGCCATGGCTCATGGGCCCAGCCGCTCCGCGGCATGTGGGATCCTCCCGGACCGGGGCACGAACCCGTGTCCCCTGCATCGGCAGGCGGACTCTCAACCACTGCGCCACCAGGGAAGCCCCTGCACCAAATGTTTTTCACACCTGAATCTCCTTTTTGCTTTGTGGTTCTCTAGTTGTTCATTTTTTCCCACAAGAGTTCTCATCATGGTTCCAAAGGAGTCACTTAATTTTTAGTTATAAAAAATTTATTGCATTTTTTGAAGAACAGTGTGCTGCACTAACATTACTATGTCAAGGGTCTGTTCTGTATGTGTGTGTATATATATCGGTAGGATAGAGATTTGACTTTGGTCCTTCTTGTGGATTGTACTAATCATTTCATGTGGTAATGCTGTGAATTCAGCAAGAAATGCTTCTTCAGTTGAGTTCAGCATTACTTTCTCAGGTGGAAAAAGAAGAGTATGAATTGGGCACTGAGTTGGTGGGAGTATAAATTGGTACAAACTTTTGGGAGGGCAGATTGGCAGTACTAGTCAAAACTCTTGAAAACAGCAATTTGACTGTTATAAATTGGTCTCAGATAAATAATTGGAAAAATAGAGAAAAGTATGCATTTAAGGGTATTTGTTGCAGCAATGCATACAGGAATACAAAATAATACACCTAAATACTTGATTAAAAAAGGATGGTGTGTGCCAACAATAAGATACTAGGCAACCTTGAAAAATGAGTTTGTTAAAGTATATTTGACATGGAAGGACAGTTTATGAGATATGATTCAGTTTTCATTTTTTTTAGAAAGTATGTATATGCCCATAGTACTTAGTTTGGTAGAATATATGCCAAAACATTGTCTGTGGATGGAAAGATTTTTACTTTCTGCTTCATACCCATATTCATCCTGACTGTTTGGAATGTGAGTCACAAGAATATAGATCAAACTTATTTTGGCAAACAGCTTCACCAAAAGAAAGGGACTCTCTTCCTAGAGCTAAAGTTTTACAAAATCTTAGGGAAGAACTTTTTTTAACATCTTCATTGGAGTATAATTGCTTTACAATGTTGTGTCAGTTTCTGCTGTATACCAAAGTGAATCGGCTATATGTATACATATAACCCCATATCCCCTCCGTCTTGCGTCTCCCTCCCATCCTCCCTATCCCACCCCTCTAGGTTGTCACAAAGCACCAAGCTCATCTCCTTAGGGAAGAACTTTGATTTGCTTTGCTCAGGTCCTTGTTGACCTGTGAGAGTATGTGGCATGATACTAATGATTACCGGTCCAACCAGAACTACTTAGGAACCCCAAGAGCTAGTGGCTTGATACAAGTTTTATTTCTTGCTTGCCTCACAATTTGCTACAGATTAGTTCATTCCATCTAGGTGATTTCATCACCTAGGGTTTCAGAGTCCTCCACTGGATTCTGTGCGTCTGTGTGATGGAAGAAGGAAGACAGAAAGGGGAGTATTGCAGGGGAAGAACGAGGGCCAGGCCTAGACATCATTTCTGTGTATTTTCCATTGACAAGAATTCAGTGGCCTCACCAAAATGTAGGAGAAGGTAGGAAATGAAGTCTAGCTGTGAGTCCAGGAGTAGAAGGAGATGAGATGTGAACACACAACTGTTGACTCCACCGTGCCTCTGGAAGAAGAAATTGGATTATGGCTTGTCGCCTATATCTTAAAAACACTTATTTTATGCCACTGAGATCTCCAGCGATTTGACTGCTATAGTAATGTCATTCATATCTAGCAATAAGCTAGTTGCTGTTAATTGTTTTTTCAGTGAGGCCAGATCGTTCTGGAAATGCATGACTAATGGCTGGTCAGTAGACTCTCGGCATATTCCTCCCTCCTTGGCAGACGTTGCAGATTGATGCTGGCGCCCTTCAAAGCATTGATTCAGCCTCAAAATGCTGTACATATACAATGTTTTGGATTTCTACTGTCAATCATAGTTGACATTTAAGATGAAACAGATTTGCTGTTACTTGTCTAGGTAATTTATCTATGTTAGATACTGAGGCATACTGCTCTCTGGATTTATCTAGACGCCCAGAATTGACATTCAGCTTGGCTGGTTCGTAGCCCGGGATTCATCTGCCAGTGATCTTGTCTTTAAAAGCTGGTAATAGAGTGATTTGTGTGGTTAGGCCATGGGGAGAAGTTCTTCCTGGCTCCATTTAACAGCAAAAAGCTATTGTTCCTGATTTTATATTTTGTGTAACAGAGACAGTTAATGCTTTTGTGAGATAGGGAAAGGATGTTTTGAATTTTTGCATAAAATCTAAACTTTCTCTAGGTAGGCATCAAGTCTGATATTAACCAGTGGCCTTAAAATATAAGTTATGCAAAGCATATTAGAATTTTAGTAGGAAGAATTGTCTTTGAGCTGCTGCTTAGGTACCTACATGGGTATGGTTTCTTTTTTAATGTAAGTTGATTCTTGATTCACTCGTTTGATGTATAATGTATTAGCAGTCTGTCTTTTCCTGTAAGATTTAAGTGAAGAAAACTAAAGGAGGCCCCTAGGGCTGAAGTGGGTGAGCGTTGTGCCTGGCACGTGTACAGGACCAATTGCTGTTTTCCTCACAAACCTCCGTGAAGTTAATACTCCTATCCTAGGGAGGTTGGGAAACTCACCTGAAATCCCCCGGCTAATGAAGGAAGGAGCCAGGGGTTCTAACTGCAAGACTTAAGGATTATTTTTTTCCTTTGTATGGTGTTTTTTGCCTCTTGCCTGTGTCTCTAGTTATCACAAGTCTCAGTAATCCGAACAAAACCAAACCAAGTAAGATACCATATGATTGTTGTAGGGAGGAAAGACCAGGGTGAGCTCCGAAGGCAGTTCATTAGCTAATTAGCTTGATGGGCAGAAGCCCTGTGAAGGTCCTCTTCTGCGTAATGGGGAAAAAAGTGGAGGGGTGGTTTCAAATGACTGCCCTTAGCCCAGTCTCACCTCTCATCAGTTACGCCTTTTGATGCTTTGCTACTGAAGCCTTTATTGGAAATACTTGTTAACTAAGGACTTTGGGCAGTGCTGGGAGGTACAGGAGGAGTAGTGATTTGTGAAGACGACCTAGGGTAATGCCAGGCTCTGTTGCTCTCTGGCTGTGATCTTGGCCAGATGAATTCCATTTCTTTGGGCCTCAATCTCCTCTTTTCCAAGGCATCATGGGGTTATGGTAATATTTAAATGAATATATTTGTTAAAAACATCAATAACAACAATAAAATTCAAACCTAAATGACTCTACAAATTATTGTTATTAGAGGAATAAGCCTTGTGGGCCCCAACAGTTAGCGTCCTATGATGTGCAGCAATGAATGTACAAAAAGAGCCCAGCCTCAGCTGCTCTCCGCATATCTTTGGCATCTGCTTGAGAGATGATAGTTTATTCCTAGAAGATAAGAAAAGAGAATTGGGCAATTAAACCCTCACTGTATGGTTTTCATGATCTTGTTTTTATTCTGTTGACAGATGTTAGTACTAATTATCAAAATACAGGTGTAACTTATGTTTGATTAAAATCATCTACTGAAATAGATTGACTTGATGCTATAGGTTTAAACTTTGCAGTTTTAGATATTAAGCTTTACAAATATAGTCTTTTAGTAAAAGAGGGTTATTGCTTTAAGAAAGATAATGGTCGTTGCTCACTGAAATGTTTAATAAGACATGTAGGCAGTGGGAAGACTGAAAAATGTGGAGTGACTTTATTGTTGGCTCTAGATTCTTCATGGTTAGCATTTTGTACTATTTTTGGTTTATATTTGAACACATGAATAGAAATGGAGAGACACTAAATATACTGTTTTGCATTGAACAGTAAAGAATCGAGGAAAGATTTTTTAAATATTTAGAAAAAATGTTTGAACTGATAGCAAAACTGATTTAAAAGTGAGGTCAGTTTCATGGTGAATCTCAATTTATATTGTATGTACTAATAATATTATATTTGAAGGGTTTGACAATTTTTAGTACTAATAGGTAAACAAGACGTAGTAGAACCATATAACAAGATGTAGTCAATAAATAATGTTAAGAATACTGATGTTCATTGTTTGTATTGAAGACATTTTGAAAAAATATTAGCAGGATAATTGAATCATTTAAAATTTTACGTATGAGAATTTAGTCCTTATAGCTAACAGTAAGCTGTGTAGTTGTGGTTAGGAATTCATAACATTTAATAAACTAATTGATCAGGTGCAATATAACTTTAGGGAGGTTATAGTATGTAGAGCTTGTCAAAATCTTAGTTAGGTCATAATTATGAGCTATCTTATTTTTAAACATTTTTTGTGTTTTTGTTGTGTATTTCTAAAAACGTCTAAACTTGGCCAGCCTCTGTTAAGAGTGTGAAAAGGGGAAGCGTTTGTCTTGACTCAGGAGTACCATTTTTTGAATTAAAATTTTAATTTTAAAAACCCAGGAATTAATTATCAGTAGTAGAACATTGGAGTTGAAAAGGATAGGAAATGGAATATTAGCTATGTCTGTACCATAGTACGACTCACTATGTATATCAAATCTTGGTTATTTTATATAAAACTGTGTTATATGGTAGTTTAAATGATTTTCTTTATATTATGTGATAGTTCTTAGAAAAATTAATGCTTTTCCCATTCTAATCTAATAATTATTTTTGGACTGTTAGTTAATATAGGAACCAAACTAATACTGCCCATCTCATCTTTCTTACAGTGCATGGCAGAAAAGATAAAATTGAAGAGTATTAGGGAATGAGATGGAAAAGCAGAAATTGTTAAAGTTGTAAGACTTATCTGTTTTCAGCTCAAGATTCACTATTTCTGTTTCCAGACTTATTCCTATGGAAACACATGAGGTTTTATACTGTCAGCCTTCTCTTTCCTTTCTGTTATGTCAGTCAGTTTGGGTATAACCAACCAAACGAAACAACTTGTTCAGTGTATCTATTGCTTTAACAGAGAATTGAGTATTTTATTACTAATGTGTAACTGAGCTGAACTGTGTATTCCTAGACCTACAAAGCTTCTTTCAACAAGTGCTTCCTAACTAACTTTGAGATCTTAAAATATGTTCTAGTCTCTTTTGAGTTATACAGCAAAAGAAGGCTAATGAGTTCACAGTTGTCATCAAAAACTGTGCTAAAAGAGAGGTACTTCAGACATGTGTTCCGTTTGTCTTCATCACAGTATGATTTATTCCTCACAGAGAGATTTGTTCATCAGAGTAGTATTAGGAAGTACTTCCTGGAAAACATTTAAATACTCAGGTTAAGTTATTGTTCTCTGTCCGTAATCATTAGGAAAACCTTCAATGTATGATGTTCCCTTTTATCCTTAAGTTCAAGAAAATTTACCTGAGAGTATTTTTTTATACTCATCATGAATGCAAAGAAAACTTTAATTGTTCACAAATAGGGTGGAGTAGAAAGAAGCTGTTAAGATTAATAAAAGTTTTTTAACATATAAAATGAAATTAAATGATGAGAAATGGAAAGGAAGTAAAAGGAAAAAATGAAGATAATGATTGTAAACCACTTAAGATAAAATTTTATACTCTGAAGAAAAGATAGTTAAATGACAGAATGTGTAAGATAGAAAAGAAAGAAAGGTGAGGCAACTGACACGAACAAGTGGGGGGTTTGACGACAAATATTTGGCATAGTTTAATAGAAAATTAAAGATGTGATATTTATAGCCATACTTTTTTGAGGATTGATGTCAAAAATTGTTTTCAAAAATTTTTTTAACATCTTTATTGGAGTATAATTGCTTTACAGTGTTGTGTTAGTTTCTGCTGTATAACAAAGTGAATCAGCAATATGTATACATACATCCCCATATCCCCTCCCTCTTGCGCCTCCCCCCCATTTGAGGCCTCATTCTTTTTGGTCCTCTTTCTTTTCTTTGTCTTTTTTTTTGGTGGTGTGGAGGCGCCACACTGCGTGACATGTGGGATCTTAGTTCCCTGACCCGGGATCGAACCCATGCCGTGCCCCTGCAGTGGAAGCACGGGGTCTTAACCACTGGACCACCAGGGAAGTCCCTGGTTCTCTTTCTTGATCTTTAGATGACAAGAGAGTACTTAGATGACAGAGTAAAGAGAGTACCATCATACTGAAATTGGGTTAATATTTACCAGATTTTAAAAATATTTATCCCAAAGTTATTTGAAAGTTTCCATTTTTTTTAGTGCTTGTTTTGTGTATACTTTTTCTTATAATCTACCATTTTTTTAAACCATTCTTTGTATGAGCAAAATGTATTAAGATTCATTTATCACTTCTGTGTTCAACAAATGTTTACTGAAGACCACAGAATATTCCGCTAGGTGTTGGTTTTCTGGCTCTTATGGTTTTGTAATTTGGCAGGAGAGCCAAAGTAGAATTTTGAATTTTGAGGACTTAATTGGATGATTGTTTGAAAGCTGTGCTTTGTAGTTTCATAGGCATGTTATAAAGACTTCAATATATTCAAATACAAAGGATGACTGATAGTTCAGTTACCATGAAGGCTGCTCTGTCATCAAGCTGTCTTGGCCTCCCACCCGCTTCCCTTTCTCTGGGTGGTCCTAAATGTCTTTGTCCCTAATGTTGCAGGTGGGATGGGGGAGGATGTCCTAAGGCCTACTCTGAACCTTGATGGTGGCTCATCTGAAGGTGAAAGATCTTGAATAAGAAGTACCTTTGCGGGCTTCCCTGGTGGCGCAGTGGTTGACAGTCTGCCTGCCAATGCAGGGGACACGGGTTCAAGCCCTGGTCTGGGGAGATCCCACATGCCGTGGAGCAACTGGGCCCGTGAGCCACAGCTACTGAGCCTGCGCGTCTGGAGCCTGTGCTCCGCAACGAGAGGCCGCGATAGTGAGAGGCCTGCGCACCACCATGAAGAGTGGCCCCCGCTCGCCGCAACTAGAGAAAGCCCTCACACAGAAACCAAGACCCAACACAGCCAGAAATACACACTGAGGGACAAGTTTGGTTCCTTTTTCTAACAAGAAATTAGAGCAGCAAACAAGCATGATCTTTAAAGAGAATTTTAACAAGGTCTATGCGGATATTTCCCATCCTCCTCCCTTTCTTTTGGTCACGTGTTGGTTATCTTCTGGGAAGGAGGCACAGATCTTGTTGCAACTCACTGTAACAATAGTCATCGTGGTTTTCTCCATCTCTTCCCTTAAGAAAGAGGAGTCAATATATAGTGGCTCGAGAGTTTCTTGTGACTAATGTCAATGTGATATTACTTTCTGATTTTCTTAATTAATGGATAGAGCTCCAAGAATTGGAGTTACTACTGCAGGTTTTTTGGGATAAGGAGAAAAGGAACATTTATTATAGTTCTCTCCAAAGGGTTTTATTGCATATCCACTGTGTTTCAGGGATTTTGCTGGTGAAGCAGAGCTCACATCCTAGTAAAGCATGCAGATATGCAAATTATCGTGCATGATATTGTGAGATGAGCCCGAAAAGTGGGTCCAGAGTGCCATGGAAAGGACTGTGTTTGGTGAAGTCCAAAGAAGTTCACAAAGAAAGCATCGTGTGAGCACCCAGGCTGCATGGGAGCCCTTGAGTGGACAAGTGGAAGAAGAGAACGCCAGGCCAGGGAACAGCACGTGCAAAAGCACATGGGTGTGCAAGAGCCTGCAGGTCCTGTTTGGAGGCAGTCTGTGTGTGTGAAGAAGTAGCAGGACGTGATGGAAGTTGGGCAGCTGGAGGCCTGTGTTAGTCTTTCTCAACCGGGGTAACTCATCTGAACCACAGAACATAGAACATGATTTAAGTGACTCCTTCCTCAGTTCTCCCAGTGGTGGTCCATAACTAATCTATTCCAGATGCACGCCAGAGACGTTCATTTGTTACATACAGTGGCTGCTCTAGGGCATTGGGGAACCCAGGTTGAAAAGGACAGTATTATATGAAACTGTCCATTTTATCAGTAGGATGACACCCCATTTATATTTAGAAATATACTTTTGAGAGCTGATTAAAAATAAAGTGAGAAAAGGACAGGGAAACAAGTTAGGAGGTAATTGTGCGAGTGATCCTAGTGGAAGATAATCAGATGGTTGAGCAGAGCAGAGAAACAGTTTCAGAGATACGTCGGACGTAGGATCTGTCTGACTCAGTAATTGAATACAAAAGACAAGAGAGAAGACGAGGATGACGCTGAGTTAGAAAGCTGAGGTGCCTTGTGGATGGTGGCACTGTCATCTGGGCGAGGCTAAGTAGGTTTGAAGAGAAGGTAATGATTTCTGTCTTGCTGGTCCATTTCAGATTATCCAGGTCTAGTAGGAGTATAGGCATGGGAGCGAGTGCTTAGTAAGAGAGTCTTGATGAGAAAAGAAAAGTGATCTTGGGGACATCCAATATTTAAGGGCCTGGAGGAAGAAGAAGGGCCAGTAATGGAGACTGAGAAGGAAAATCAGAGATAAGAAAAGGACTAGAAAAGGGCGGTTCCCCCAAATCACAGGAAATATGACTTTAAACACTGAAATTGGGGGGAAGAAATTATTCAGCGACACACAAAATGGAATAGGACGGGAACTAGAGGGTGTCCATTGGTTTCGGCAGTTTAGGGGTCCCTGCTGGCCCCGGAGCAGATGCGGTAGCGTGGTGAGGATGATTGTCATGTTGTAGAGACTCCTGTGACTGAGTTCTAATGGATTCCAGACCCTTGAGTGAAGAAATGGAGGAAGAGAGAGAAGGTTTGAGTTCACGAAATCTAGAGTCTAACACAGGGTCAAGAGAGGGATTTCTTGTTTCTTCGCCCTCCAAAATGGGCTATGTTGACCTTGTTTTTAGAAGATACAGAGGAGCGGGTATGATGGAAAGAATAAAGATATAGACAGAGTGGCAGAGAGGCCGGGGGGGAATGAGAGCGCAGACTGAGGTGTGGCCTTAAGAAGGAGGGGAGGACTCGTCTTTCTCCAAGGTCGAGGAGAGAAAGCAGTAGAGTATCAGACCACCAGATGGAAGGGAGGTCCAGAGGGTGTCAGCAGAATTCTAGGGAGCTCTTGTTACCCTGTGACTTAAAAGAACATTCTCGTTTGCTGGTTGCCCCCCCACCACCACTTCTGTGCCTTGATCATGGGAGCCCCATGACCCATGGAACTGGAAGTTTAAACTCTGCATCTCCACTGGTTTTGAGTCCAGGATTCCGGCCTCCACTCCCCATTTCAGAACATTTCGGGAGGAACGGTAGAGTATGTTTAGTCATCTTCGGTGCAAGTTATTGTGTGCAGAGTTGATTGCTGCTTAATGGACAGCCCTCTGATCTACCTCTCAGCCCTTCCTCTGCGATACAGAATCGCTCCTCAAAGCAGCTACCCTTCATCTACCTGCGTTCTCTACTATTCTTCACTTCCAACAAGTGCAATTCTGTTTCTTTCCTCATCTTTTCTTCCTGTGATGTTTTCTAACTTTTTCTTTTGCCTCTGAGCTGGTTAGTAATCTTTGTCATATTGTAAACTATAGATGAATCTGAAGTGGACTTTTGTAGGTACTAAGACCTATCATTTGTCTTTATCTTGGGGATCTAAATAAATGGGAGAAAAGAGCCGAAGAGAAGCATAGGAAGCCGACATCTTTTGGGGGCCGCTGGGTCTTAGAAAAGCTGGAAGGCGATGTATTTTCCCACGGGGTCTGGAAAGGTGGAAAACCTCATCAGGACAGAGACCACTCTTGGAGAAAATGAAAATGTGAGTCAGTAGTGCCTGAGGACCTTGAGGTAAAGGGACAGCCGGAGTAGAAGAGTTCAGCAGGATTTTGTGGAAACGTAGCATTGTTACAGAAAGAAATGATTATGTTGAATCATATGAAGTTGCTGGTAGTGTTAAACCATTTTTTGACTGACAAAAATGGTAATTTTGATATAGCTCAACGGAATGTGTTCCTGATTCTAAGGACACTTGTAAACTTTAAAATCCTAACAATCGTAACCCTTTCGAAAGCTGGGAACTGCTGTCCTTGGTTATGTGTGAGAGTTCCTTTCCTGTAAGTCTTCTTTGCTTACAACAGTACATGTTCTCCGTGTATGTTCAGTTCTCATAGACTGCTACCCATGCAGTGCGGTCCTTTGCCCACAACTGCAACTGGAGAGGATACTGGTCACAGGCTGGGACAGCTTCCCTGGGGACCTAATCTAGCCTGACTTCAGCTCCTGAGATCTCCAGATTCTTACTCTAGACAAGCAGTTCTTACTAGGGGGCAGTTCTGTCCCAGTGGGGAAACTTAGCAGTGTCTGGAGGGGGGTGGGGAGGATGCTACTGGCGTCTTGTGGCAGAGGTCAGCGTTGCTGCTAAGCATCCTCCAATGCACAGGACAGCCCCCAGAACCAAGAATTTATCTGGCCCCAAATGCCGGTAGTGCCAAGGCTAAGAAACTTCTTCTAGACTGAGCCACCAGGGAAGTTAAGAAAGCACACGCAAATCATGATTCTTCGTGCTGAGCATGAAAGGTGTGTAAGGAGATGGGTAGGACTTGGCAGAATAAAGTTTGGAGAATATAATAGAGCAAAACCAATGGCTTAACTATCCTAGATTTCAGAGGCTGCTTGTTTGCAGAGTGCACTCAGAGCGCGTAGACAACAGACAGTTTTGAAGAAGAGTTGGGATCTGGGGTCTCAGGAGTTGACTAACTGGTTTAGCTTTCTGCTGCTACCACCTGCTGTATCTGAATTTCTGACCATCTTTCATTTTTCCCTACAGTTACGCATCAGTACATGAAGTCTCAACAGCTTCTCTTCCGTGTCTCAAGAGCAAATGTAAAGCCTTTTTTCGGCTTTTCCTTTATTCCCCCCCTTTATCCCCTAGGGATTAAGGATATCTATGAAGGAGAGGCCTAAATATTCTTTTCATTTCGCTTAAACATTCTTTTTCTCTTTTACTGCAGGAAAGTGATATTACATATATGTGTTTTTATATATTTATTTATGTGTTGATATATATCATATTTATGTATTAAATAATCCATAAAATAAACATGTATAAAGAACTAGAGTTGTATTCCTTAGTATTTCAGACCGAAAATAGACTTGGGTTTTTTTGAGGGTTTTTTTGACATTTCCTTCTAGGAAGTTCTGTAGAGGATTGTGAAAAATAAAAACAAATATGACTTTGGGTAAGCCAAGGAGAAGGGATAGTGCTGGGAGGTGTTGCCAAGGATCCTTGTGTTGTGGAGGAACAGGAGTGGAAAGCACAGAACATCCAGCCCTGTACTAGCCTTGGAGTGAGGGCTAAGAATTTGGGAGAGGGCTTCCTGGTGGCGCAGTTATTGAGAATCCGCTTGCCAATGCAGGGGACGCGAGTTTGAGCCCTGGTCCGGGAAGATCTCACATGCTGCAGAGCAACTAAGCCCGTGCGCCACAACTACAGAGCCTGTGCTCTAGAGCCCGCGACCCACAACTACTGAAGCCCGTGCACCTGGAACCCGTGCTCCGCAACAAGAGAAGCCACCGCAATGAGAAGCCTGCGCACCGCAACGAAGAGTAGCCCCAGCTCGCCGCAACTAGAGAAAGCCGACACGCAGCAACGAAGACCCAGTGCAGCCAAAAATAAATTTATATATAAAAAAAGAACTTGGGAGAAACCCTGAGATTAGGCTGTAGATACAGCAAAGGAGGAAAGTTCTAAATGTCTACAGCAGGAGTTGTCATTTCTGGATGCTATTTATTTTTAGGAAACATAAGCTTCACATATGTGAGTGGGGAGCTTGATTGGAATCAGAAAACTGATGCCTTATTTCTGCTGCCTGAGTCCTAACTATGCAACGCTGCTTTTCTCTATGGCTCGAGAGCAGTCTGAAAGGAGGTGTTGAATATAAAGAGTTAACCGAGGTTGGAATGGCTGTTCTTTTCTGAGGATGGAATAAGAAGTGATGGGCTGTGGTTAGTGCATGAAGGACTTAGGTTAGACGTTTAAAAAGACGTGCAGGGTTGATCAGTGTTGAGATACAGTAATTTACTAACATGGCAAATTCTTCTCCAGACACCCCTAAAATGTTGTTTGGGGATAACTTAAATATAAGCCCCTTAAGCTTTTAATTTTAGTCCAAGTCTCTGTGAAAAACAGAAACAAAACTTAAGGTCATCATGTAAATAGGGCATGAGTTAATTTACCTGACACACTTGAAGACTAGACGTAGGTAGATCATCATGTGGCAGTAGCAGGAACTCAGAAACCCAAGCTGCACATATCTTCTGAAATCTCCCTGGCAACGAAGTCAGCAAAGGCCATCCTTCCAGCAATTACTGCCAGCTTAAAGAACTGGCTAGAGATTCTTTGTGGATTGCCCAGAACACCATGATCTTCTGTTTCAGTGGTTCTGTTTCAAATGTCATCTCCTACCTCTGTGATACTGTCTCCTTTTCTGGTATCCTTTTAAAATTCTGTTCATATAAATTGTCATCTGGTTCTTAAGGCACAGAGTTCTTTTGAGAACCCTATGATAATTTATAGAAAACAATTGGAAGAGGATAACATATAAAAGCAACGTAGTGTTATGGCTAGTGGACGTATGTGTTTATTTCTACCTCAGGGTTACAGTGTTAATGCCAGCACTGTGTACAGATCCTAAAGGACAAACATGTAACCTTCCAATTTTTGTCCTAACAATTTTCTACTACCCTAGAGTTAACTGAGGGTGCAATATTTGGTACATGGACTGCTTACCTGCCCCCTAACCCCCCAATCCCAAGCAATAGTGGTTCATGGCCCTGGATCCAGAGTCATGCAGGCAGGCAGGCAGGTGGGCACTTGTCCTGGTTCCTTGAAGCTCTCTGAGTCATGATCCTGCATTCGGGAGGCACATGGTCAGTATCTCCTCTACTCCAACCGGTCAGAACAATCATAGTCAGTAATTTATAATGTTCCTTTTGAAAAGTTAACTATGCCTGCATCTCAAACCGACCCATGTTTAGAACTCTTTTGGGTATAGTTTCCATGAGGCTTAAATGATTGACATAATTCTTGGGATGTCCTTTTATGTGTTCCACAGACAATAGACCTTCCATTGGATGTAGCTCAAACATTACACAGGGCATGGGGCTCCCTGTGGATGGGAGTAAAGTCCAAAAAAAGAGTGACAAAGTAGGTGAGAGTAAGTAGAAAGAGAAACGAGAACACGAATACAAGCATATGCCTACCGTGCTTCTCTTTCCCAGAGGATACAAGAGGCCCTTCATCCAATTGTTCAGATGCTACAAGCTCATCACTCTTGATTCTTCTCTGTATCTCACGCCTCCCATCAAATCCATTGGCTAATATTCTTGGCTCTGCCTTTGAAATATCCAGAATCCTACCTTTTGTTTTCCTGCTTCTTTCCCATTGTCACACTGATGTAAGCTCACTATCACCTCTCACCTGAACTATTGAAATAGCCTCCTTTATTGTCTCCCTAACTCTACTCCCTCTACCCAGGGTAGGCTCCACATTGCCCCCAGAGAAACTCTTCAAAATATAAGTTGGGTCATATCATTCCCCTGCTCAAAACCCTCTAGTGACTTCCTACTGCATTTTAATGAAATGCCACGTCCTTCCTGTGACCTATGATGCACTGAGTTACCTGGTCCTGATAATTCTCTGTCTGCCACTCTCTCTGTTGTTTGCTGTTCCCCAGGAACCTGGCTTTCTTGCTGTTTCCTTTTTTTTTTTTTTTTTTTTTTTTTTTTTGCGGTACACGGGCCTCCCACTGCTGTGGCCTCTCCTGTTGCGGAGCACAGGCTCCGGACGCACAGGGTCAGTGGCTATGGCTCACGGGCCCAGCCGCTCCGCGGCATGTGGGATCCTCCCGGACTGGGGCACGAACCCGCGTCCCCTGCATCGGCAGGCGGACTCTCAACCACTGCACCACCAGGGAAGCCCTCTTGCTGTTTCTTGAATCCATCAGGCATGTTCTCACCTCAGGGCCTTTGCATTTGTTGTGTGCTCTGCATAGAACATTCCTTCCTCACTGCGTGTAGGTCTCTTTAAATGTCATTTCTGTGTGGCAGCCTTTTCTGATCACCCTCTCTGAAACAGTAACCACTATTACTCTGTGGCCCCTTATTTTATTTCTCATCACATTACTTAGCTCTGCCTGGCACATGATGAGCATTCAGTAAATATTTGTTCATTAATGAATCAGTTGAATTAACAAAATATGCCAAGTCGTTTTTTGGGTTTTTTTTGTTTGTTTTTCTTGTGGTACGCGGGCCTCTCACTGTTGTGGCCTCTTCCGTTGCGGAGCACAGGCTCCGGACACACAGGCTCAGCGGCCATGTCTCATGGGCCTAGTCGCTCCGTGGCATGTGGGATCTTCCCGGACTGGGGCACGAACCCATGTCCCCTGCATCGGCAGGCAGACTCTCAACCACTGCGCCACCAGGGAAGCCCTGCCAAGTCGTTTTTGATCTAGGTAGCCAAAGGGTGACTCTAATTATAATTGTGTGTGTGTATCCATCTCTTTTTGTGTATACTATATTATGTATGTAGTAGAGTATTATATATGTGTGTATATAAATGCGTGTGTGTGCGTGAGCGTATCTCAACCAAAGTATCTAGCACCCAGCCTGATATATTATCAAAGGATCCATCCCTTATAGTGTATCAGGCTCTGTGCTAGATATTTTGCTTGCATTACCCACTTTAATAAAATAGCTCTCAGATAGGTGTCGTCGTTATCCCCATCATGGTGATGCAGAAATGGAGGTTGAGAGGGAACTTGGCTCAAGGTCACACAGTTATTAAATAACAGATGAATAATGGACAGGATGTGATCTGGCTCCAAAACCTTTACTGAGTGACTTGACTATGCTATCTATATACTACATCTCCTAATTTTGTTTTTTGTTTTTTTTGTGTTTTTTTTTGCGGTACGCGGGCCTCTCACTGTTGTGGCCCCTCCCGTTGCGGAGCACAGGCTTCGACGTGCAGGCCCAGTGGCCATGGCTCACGGGCCCAGCCGCTCCGCGGCATGTGGGATCCTCCCGGACCGGGGCACAAGCCTGCATCCTCTGCGTCGGCAGGCGGACTCTCAACCACTGCGCCACCAGGGAAGCCCCATCTCCTAATTTTAAATTTGCCAAAACCCTATAGGGGAGCAAATAGGATAAGCAGGAGATTCTTATAGTATATATTTCTACAAAGGATTACAAAAAATCACAATGTATACATATTTTTCTTTGAGATGAAAGATGTTCCCTTAGTGGTTTAGAAATTAGGTTACATTAAAGTTCACAGATGGTAATATGAAATACCGATAAAGTTTTTATTCAGCTATATTGACCAAATTAAGTGAAAAATATTAAAAGTTTACATTTTATACCTTCTATTTAAAGGATTTGTTTGAAGGACACCTGTTGTTATGTTCTGCAAATCTATTCATCAAGTTGGGCACATTTACAAAGTGCTCCCCCTTGATCTCTGTAAACTCGAAGGTGTTTATTCTTTTATGTCCTGCTCCATTCATCCTTGTTATCTACACTTAACAGTTGAGGGACATCACTTACCCTTGCTGTCTCCACCTTTGCTGTCGTTCACATAGCTCTCAATGCCTCCCCACTAAGCCCTCACTAGGTCACTTCATTTCACATGCTCAGCCCTGCCTAGACTTGCCAAGGTTCTCCCAGTACCCCTCCTCAGCTTCTTTTCTTTTGGGATGTCCATGCAGTGTCCAACCACCTCCTTCATATTTTTGTTCTGATTACTGTCTGTGCTACCTCTGAACTTCTATATGCAAAATTTATATCTTATAAAATGATTTCACATTTCTTAGGTCTTTCTGCATGGCACACAGAAACTCTTTCTCCTTCCCGATATATAATTATTTCAGTTGTACCCTCTATCCTAGTTCCTGTAACCAGCTCACCTGAAACAACTTCTATGCAAAAAGCGCTTACCTCTCAAGGGAAGGCATTAAGGGGTTGTTGAACACTGTAAAAGCTCAGAAGCAACATGGTTTTGAGGAGCAGTGAGTGAGATGCTCAAAGGATGTTAGAGCTGGAAGGCACTGGAGAAGTCATGGGCCTGGTTCCTTTTGTTGTGTTATGTTCTGTGTAGGTTGTATCACTTAGGTTGCTTTCAGCTGCGAGTAACAATACCCTAAGAAAGGAATTGACAAGATTATTTACCATCTTCCTTAACAAGAAGTCTGGAGAGGAGCCAGTTCCTGGGTTTGATTAGGAGCTCAGCAGCATCACCACTGAACCAGATGCTATCCATAGTTCCCCTTGCTATCTTCAGCTTGTTGGTGAAGCCTGTACTTCTGTGTCTCGGTGACCATGATGTCACAGGCATACACAACTATGTCTGCTGAAAGAGAGGAGATTTGTTTCCACTCAGCTGATTGTACAGCTCTGCTCATTCCAAAGGGAAACGTTTTCCCGGGTGATCCAGCAGACTGCCACTTCTGTGGCCACGGCTAACTACAGGGGAAGCAGGGATGGCGTGTGTCTGGCATTTGTAGGCTTTCTGATGGACGAGGTGGGCGTGTGGATTCTGCTGGTATAGAAGAAGAGAGAAGGAACTAGCTATTGGTGTGGCACCCGTTAATGTCTGCCATTCATACTGAACCCAAGAAGAGGAGCTTCTGAACCATCTGCATCATTACCTTTCTGCATTGCCCAAACTGGAAGGATTAGTTTCTGTTTACAAATGTTTGAGCTCTCTGATGTTTTTAACTAGCAGGAAGGAAGGGAGAGAGGAAGAAAGAAAAAAGATATAAATTTAGAAGAAATATAGTTAATAAATTTTCATATATATCAGTTCCCGTGGCAAATACTCTGAGATATTATGACGTATCAGCGACTCTTAAAACCTGCATATTACTGTGTCACTGGACTTTGGTCTATAACTTCTCATTTTCTTTTTGGGGGCTCAAGTTTAGATGATTGTAAGATAAAATAATGACCAATCTTTGTACCCCTTTCTGGCATTCAGTCGAAGGAAAATTGCTTTCTTAGTGGAGTTTGACAGAATCATGTAATTGAACTTAGGAAGAGATTTTTTAAAAATTGAAGCATAGGTGATTTACCTATACTTTACAATATTGTATTAGTTTCAGGTGTATAGCAAAGCAATTGTTATTTTTATCAGATTATATTCCATTATAGGTTATTACAAGATACTGAATATAATTCCCTGTGCTATACAGTAAATCCTTGTTGCTTATCAATTTTATGTATAATAGTTCTTATTTGTTGACCCCATTCTCCTAATTTGTCCCTCCCACCCTCCCTCGCTCTCCCCTTTGGTAACCACAAGTTTGTTTTCTATGTCTGCTAATCTGTTTCCGTTTTGTATATAGATTCATTTGTACTGTTTTTAGATTTCACATATAAGTAATACCATATAGTATTTGTCTGTTTCTGTCTGACTTACTTCACTCAGTATAATATTCTCTAGGTCAATCCATGTTGCTGCAAATGGAAATATTTCATTCTTTTTTATGGCTGAGTAATATTCCACTGTATATATGTACCACATCTTCTTAAGCCAGTCATCTGTTGATGGGCACTTGGGTTGCTTCCATGTCTTGGCTATTGTAAGTAGTGCTGCTCTTGAGGTTCATGTATCTTTTCAAATTAGAGTTTTTGTTTTTTCCAGATAATATACCCAGGAGTGGGATTGCTGGATCATGTGGTAGCTCTACTTTTAGTTTTTAAGGAACCTCCATTCTGTTTTCCATAGTGGTTGCATCAATTTACATTCCCACTGACAGTGTGCAAGGGTTCTCTTTCCTCCACACCCTCTCCAACATTCATTAATTGTAGACTTTTTGATGATGGCTGTTCTGACCAGTGGGACATGATACCTCATTGTGGTTTTGATTTGCCTTTCTCTGATAATAAAAGATGTTGAGCATCTTTTCATGTGCCTTTTGGTCATCTATATGTCTTCTTTGGAAAATGTCTATTTAGGTCTTTGGCCCAATTTTTTATTGGGTTGTTTATTTTTTTGATATGGAACTATAGGAGCTGTTTGTATGTTTTGGATACTAACCCCTTGTTGGTCACATTGTTTGCAAATATTTTCCCCCATTCTGTAGGTTATCTTTTCGTTTTGTTGATGGTTTCCTTTGCTGTGCAAAAGCTTTTCAGTTTGATTAGGTCTCACTTGTTTATTTTTGCTTTTATTTCATTTACCTTGCAATGAAGGCAAATTTCATTGACCTAAGAAAATATCACTACGATTTATGTCTGAAAATGTTTTGCCTATGTTCTCTACTAAGAGTTTTATGGTGTACTCTTATATTTAGGTCTTTAAACCATTTTGAGTTTTTTTTTTTTTTATAGTATGGGTGTGAGGGAGTGTTCTAATTTCATTGATTTATATGTAGCTGTCCAGCTTTTAGGGAGAAATTTTTAAATGGAGTAGAAGATGCCTTTCTAAATGTAGGCTGCTGATAAAAGTACATGTAACAATGAAATAAAAAGTAACTCTTCCTTTCTAATTTGGTGATTCAGTTATGTCCAGTAGGAGTTACAGAAAGAAATAGCCTCTAGGATCTATCAATTTTATCATGAAAGTATCTTAAGTTGAGGTAGATGATGCTAAGCCAGTCACAGCCATCTCATTTACTGTTTCTTTTGTATGTCAGGGCCTGTGTTATGTACAAAGGATCCAAAGATATAGAGATGGCCTCATTCCTACCTATTGGACCTTGAGCTCCAATGGGGCAGAGACCTATGTAATCAAGCAATTACAATTCCAGGTACTACAGACTACAAAGAGATGTGTAAAAGTAAGGATTAGCACAAATGACAGTGTCTGTCCTATAAGATAGTTCATATTATCCTCATTTCTAGGTGAAAAACACAGAGCCACAGAGTAGTCAAGTTAACTTGTCCATCAACAGCCGAGTCAGGTTGTGAACTGCATCTCTGACCCCAGGTCCAGTGTCCTCTGGCCTACTCTGCATGGAAAGGAAAATCAGGTCTCTCTTCCCCTTGAGGGCAGTGTCAGAAAAGATCTCACAGAGGTTATAGTATTTGAGATTGGCCTTGAGAGATGAGATCTCAGTAGGGTGAGGGCAGAGACATTGTAAGCAATGAGAACAGCATGAAAGGCTTCAGTGCTATATTGTTGGTGCACAGTTTGTAGCAGAGAAAAAAATTAGGGAGGTAGCTGAGCCTTCTAATGAAAGGCCTTATAGTCAGGGTTGAGGTATTTACTTAATTCAGTGAACAGCAAGAGGATCCAGTGGGGTTTGAGCAGGTGACTGCTATAACCAGAAGGGTACACTTAGGCAATTATTTTTCCACAAATATATCTAGTTGGGCTGGAGGTGATCCAGAGAACAGGCAAAAGAGCAGTCCAAGCAAGAGGTAACGAGGGCCTGTCACGTGGCTACCTTTTCACATGGCTCAGGTAGATGAGAGTCTCCCGTAGTCATGGAACAAGAAGCAGGTGATCACAAATTTGAGAGCCATTCAGGTTTGTGGCGATTTTCTTGTCTTAATGAACAATTATTTACAACTCCTAAAAGCTCAAGATTTTTTCCCACTCCCATTTATTTCTTTTATTCTCTTGATTATATTATCTTGCCTCAGAGAGATTTTTCTAGGACATTTTTAATAGCTTAAAACTACTGAAAATAGAGACTTACTTTGTGGCAAGATAGAGTAGCAGGGTCTGTATTCACCCTCCTGCCTGCAACAGCTGAGAAACTGGACAAAGCATATGAAATAACTTTTCAATATGTTGGACGTTAGACAATAAATGACAGTGACGCCTGAGAGACGGGGAATAAACAAGGTTAACTCTAGGACTGTCGAAGCTCATTGCCATGAGAGGGTCTCTGTGCCATAGCACAGGGTGCTGGACCCCAGCTGGATCCTAGTGGTCTCCTGAATGGTGGAGGGTGGAGCTGGTCGTTTGAGAACATTGACACAGTTAAATGCCTTTACCCAGGCTGATCAGAAAAGAAGAAAGATGTAAATGACCAATATCAGGTAATTAAGAGAGGGGATGACGTCACTACTGATTCTGTAGCGGTTAAAAGGTCAATAAGGGAATACGGCTAATGAGTTGATGCCAATAAATTCAACAACTTACATGAAAATGACATATCGGTCAAAAGCACAAACTACCCAGGCTCATTCAAAAATAAATTTAAAACCTGAAAAACCCTACATCTATTAAAGAAATTGAGTTTATGGTTAAAAACCTAGCAAAGAAAACTCCAGGCCAAGATGACTTAATTGGTGAATTCTGTCTATAAAAGAAACAATCCCAAACTCTTTCTAGAAGAATACACAGACTCTTCCAGAAAATTGAAAACGAGAGAACACTTCTCTGCTTATTCCATGAGGACAGCATTACCAAAGACGTTACAAGAAAAGAAAAGCTATAGACCAATATCCCCCATGAACATAGATATAAAGATTCTGAACTTCCCTGTGGCACAGTGGTTAGGAATCCACCAGCCAATACAGGGGATATGGGTTCGATCCCTGGTCTGGGAAGATCCCACATGCCGTGGAGCAACTAAGCCTGTATGCCACAACTACTGAGGCTGCGCTCTATAGCCCACGAGCCACAACTACTGAGCCCGCGTGCCACAACTACTGAAGCCCATGCACCTAGAGCCCATGCTCCGCAACAAGAGAAGCCACCACAATGAGAAGCCCGTGTACCACAACGAAGAGTAGCCCCCATTCGCTGCAACTAGAGAAAGCCCGCGCACAGCAGTGAAGACACAACGCAGCCAAAAATAAAAATTTTAGCAAATCAAATCCATGATAAAATATCATGACCAAAGGGGTTTATCCCAGGAATGCAAATTTGGTTTAACATTTGAAAATCAGTCAATGTAATTCACCATAATAACAGACTGAAAAGGAAAAGTGATTATGATCAGTATTTGACAAAGTCCAATATTCATTCATGAGAAAAAAATCTCAGCAAACTAGGAATAGAAGGGAACTTTCTTAACCTCTCATAGTACATCTATGAAAAACCTACAGCTAACATTATACTTACTAGTAAAAGGCTGAATGCTTTCCCTCTAAAACCAGGAAAAAAGACAGAGATATCTTCTCTTACCATTTCTGTTCAGATTACGCTGGAGATTCTAGCCATTGCCATCAAGTTTAAAAAAAAAAAAAAAAGAAGGCAAAGGTATTGAAATTGCAAAGAAGTAAAAACTGACTTTTATCACAGATCACATGATCATCTATGCAGAAAATGTGATGGAATCTACCAAAAAGAACTATTAAGTGACTGTAGCAAACTGTAGAATACAAAGTCAATAATACAGAATAAGTTGTATTTCTCAATATTGGCAATGAACTATTAGAAATTGAAATGGAAAATAGTACCATTTACCATTTCAAAGAATATGAAATACTTAGAAATGCATCTGACAAAATATGTATGAGACTTGTATACTGAAAACTGCAAAACATTGCTAAGAGAAATTAAAGGAGATTTAAATAAATTGAGAGACAAACCATGTACCTGGATTGGAATACTCAGTATCGTTAAGATGCCAGTTCCCCCTCAATTGATCTATAGATTCAACATAATCTAAATCAGAATCCCAAGAGCCATTTTTGTTAAAATTGATCAGCTCCGTCTAAAACTCATGGAAATACAAAGGATCTAAAAAGAGCTAAAACAACTTTAGGAAAGAACAAAGTTGGAAGAGTAACTTTACCTGATTTCAATTAATTATTATAAATTTATAGTAATCAAGGTAATGTGATATTAGTATAAAGTTGGACAAATAGATCAGTAGAACAAAATAAAGAGTCATTTAATAGGCCCAAGGATATATGGTCAAAATTTATTTTTAACAAAGGTACAAAGGCAATTCAGTGGGGAAAGAATAGTTTTTTCAACAAGTGGTGCTGGAACAATTTGATATCCATCTGCCAAAAAAAAAATCATATATCCATACCTCACACCATTTATAAAAACTAACGATGTATTATAGACCTAAACGTGCAATCCTAAAATTATAAAACTTCTAGAAGAAACACAGGAGAAAATATTTGTGACCTTTACTTAAGCAAAGATTTCTCAAATATGACACCGAAAGCATAATCCATGAAAGACAAAAACCTGGTAAATAGGACTTAATCATGATTTCTGATCCTTGAAAGACACTGTCAAGGGAATGAAAAAGAAAGCCACAGACTGGAGAAAATGTTTACAAATCATGTGTCTGAGAGAGGACTTTATCCAGAATCACTCAGTGATAAGAAAACAATCTAATAAAAATGGGCAAAGAATATATACCAATGGCAAGTAAACTAATGAAAAGCACATGAAAAACATGTTCAACGTCATTAGTCATCAGGGAAATGCAAAGAAAAAGCATCATGAGATACCACGCTACACCTGTTAGAATGATAAAAAAATAAGTAAACTGAAACACTCATGTACTGCTGGTAGGAATGTAACATGATACGATCATTTTCGAAGTATTGATAGTTTGCCAGTTTCTTAAATATCTACTTCCAAATGACTTAAACATTTCACTCCTGGGCAATTACCCAAGGGAAATTAAAGCATATGTCCATACAGATACTTGTACACAAATGTTTATAGCAGCTTTACTTGTAATAACCAAAAACTGGAGTTGCCTCAGATGTCCATCAACAGATGAATGGATAGACAGTTTTGGTACGTCCATATAAGGCAATACACCTCAGCTATATAAAGGAATGAACTGTTGATACATGCAGCAATTCGATGAGTTTCAAACTAATTATGCTAAGTGAAAGAATCCAGACCTCCGCCCAGCCCCGCCCGAAGAAAAAGGTATGATTTTTCTTTATAGAAAATTTAGAAAATACAAACTAATGTATGTTTACTGAAAACAAATTGGTGGTTGCTAAGGGACAGCAGGGAGGCAGATGGGGAGGGATAGGAAGGAGGATTTTATAAACAGGATTGAGGAAACCTTTGGGGTGATGGATATGCTCATTATCTTGATTTTGGTGATAGGTTTATGGGTGTGTATGTTAGTCAAAACTTATCAAATAGTATGCTTTAAATATATGCAGTTTTGTGAATCTCAATTACACTTCCGTAAAACTATTTCTGAACTACCAGAGTGCCACCAGATCTGTCTTCCCAAGTTCAACTAAGACTTTGAATTCTAAGGAATTCAAATGTGATAAATATTTAGCATTTAGATGCTCACGATTTTCCAGAGTTTTTTTCAGCATGTTTATGTCTTTGTTCAATTTTTTGAAGTTCTTTACTTGAAAGCCCTTTATTTCATGAAGAAGTAGAGCAGTATAAATGCATACAGACTACTGGTGAGAATATAAATTGGTGCAATCACTATGTGACAACACTTCTAATGTAAAATATGTGCGTACTCTACAACATAGCAGTTCTCTTTCTTGGAATGGACCGAGAATAGCAGCTCTCAAACTGGTCTCAGGTCGCCTTTGCACTCTTAAATTATTGAGGAATTAAAAGAGCTTTTGTTTATGTTATGTGAGTTATATCTTTAGATATTTACTTATATTAGAAATCAAAACTGATAACATTTAGAAATATTTTTCATTTTTAAATAACCATAATAAACATACTGACAGGTTAACACAATTAATACTTTTAGGGAGAATAATGGTTTTCCAAAACAAAAAAACAAGTGAGAAGAGTGGTATTGTTTTATATTTTTAATATATTTGTATCTAATACCTTGCTCAATCGAAGATGGACACTCATATCTTCTTTTATATTTAATCTTTTGGGATATACTGTCTTTTCTTTTTTTTGCGGTACACGGGCCTCTCACTGTTGTGGCCTCTTCCTTTGCGGAGCACAGGCTCCGGACACGCAGGCTCAGCGGCCATGTCTCATGGGCCTAGTCGCTCCGCGGCATGTGGGATCCTCCTGGACCGGGGCACGAACCCGTGTCCCCTGCATCGGCAGGTGGACTCTCAACCACTGCGCCACCAGGGAAGCCCTGGGATATACTGTCTTAATTGAAGTGTATGAGGAAAGTCTGGCCTCACACAGATATACAGTTGGAAAAGGGAGAACCTTTGCAGATAATTGTGGGTAGTCTTCTTTGATACTATACCGTAACTCTCTAAGTGATAGTTTTTAAAATTTAAGTTGCAGTGTTGAATCTGAAACCACATCAGTGAATTTTCTGTACTCTGTTGCATTAAAATCCATTGGCATTTGTCGATCTGTACTTTGAATGGACTGATCACATTATTTGTAATATTATGCACTAGTTTGGAAAATATTGGCTCAGGTGAGTTATTCACATCTCCCAAATGTTGACACAGTTCATTATATAATATCAACAAATGATACTCATTAATATCACCCACAATCTTATCAGAAAAGTCTCGAAGAACTAGAAAGCTGTCAAGCTTGCCATGGCAGAAATAAGTTTTCTGAAATTCCAATTTTTACTTGAAAGACTGAGTTTTATCAATGGCAGCCAGTAATGCCATTCATTTCTTTGAAGCGACAGGTTCACTTTCTTTGTTTTCGAGAGATAACTGTTAAATACCAAGTCTGAATCATGATGGTTTGAAATCTGTCAGTCATTCTTTCAAGTAAAAGAGTGTTCTGTGGAATAAGTGGTTAGTTCAGCTTGCAATTCAAGCACACGACTGCTTTTCCTTGAGATAACGTTGCTATTTGTTAGACAGCAGAAGTGCCTTATGCAGCTTCCCATTTAGGGACAGAACAGGAAACATTTTCTCTAAGAGGTCAACAAGTATATACGTTAGGCATTGTGGACCACGGAATTGAGTTTGAGTGTTGTAATGATTCAGCTACATCAGTGCAGTGTGAAAGCAGCCTTAGACAATATGTAAGCAAATGGATGTGACTGTGTACCAATAAAACTTTATTTACAAAAACAGGGAGCAGACTAGGTTTGCACAGCAAACTGTAGTTTGCCAACCCTGACATACAGTATTAAAAAGATGAGTATATTAAGGTTAAGAGTTAATAAAATTAATAACTTACTGCTTCACCAAGGACATGCTTCTCAGTAGCATTGATATCTGTCATCATTCTTCTATCTGAATGATAGATGCTCTTGAGCATCTATCAAGAGGATCCATGCTTACTGCTCTTCATTGTGTAACCCTCCGCTCTGATGCTATTCTCAGCATCTGAGCCCTGGATTCTAGAGTTTATCCTGCCTTGAGAACGTCCCATAAATTATCTCTACCCTCTTTTCAAACTCAGCTCTTTTTGACTTCTTCTTTTTTTTTTTTTTTTTTTTTGCGGTATGCGGGCCTCTCACTGTTGTGGCCTCTCCCGCTGCGGAGCACAGGCTCTGGACGCGCAGCCCCAGCAGCCATGGCCCACGGGCCCAGCCGCTCCGCAGCACGTGGGATCCTCCCGGACCAGGGCCCGAACCCGCGTCCCCTGCATCGGCAGGCAGACTCCCAACCACTGCGCCACAAGGGAAGCCCTGACTTCTTCTTGATCTCAAACATGCTTACACGTGTCCCATCTTTAAGTGATAAAAGCCTTCCTTTGACCCTCTCCTCCACTCACACCCAGTCTGTGCTTGGGCTCTATTTTCTTTGCATGGCAGCAGTCTCCTAGTCGTACATTTTGTTCTTAGGGTTCTCTTTGCTAGGACTTTTGCAATGTTTGATACCAGTGATCCCTGACTGCTTCTTGAAATTTTTGAAGCTCTCTTCTTAATTGACTCCAAAATTTAATTTTCCTGGGCTTCTGTTTACCATTCTGATGGTTCTTTCGCCCAGTTTTCTTCCATTCATTTCTTAAATGTTGGTCTTTCTTGGTTTTGCTTCTTATTTTCAATAAGATAATTTTCATTGTTCTTTGTATGATCCATGGGTTACCTCTTCTACTTTCATGATTTCAGCTCCCATGTCTTTGCTGGTGACTCCCAAAGTTGTATCTAGACTAAGCGTTTCTCCTGAGCTTTAGAACATGCTTCCAGTCCCCTATCAGACATCTCAATTTGGAGCTCCAATAGCTACTTCCTATGTATCATGTCTAAAATAGTTTATATCTCTTTTGAAACCCACTTTCCTCCTTATTTCAGTCAAAAGCATTTACTGGGCCCCAAACTAGAAATCTGGAATTATTTAAGATTCCTTTTCCTTTCACCTCTAATATCTATATGCTCACCTGCAAATCCCCATAGCTGTATCTCCTAAATTTCTTTCTGCTACATTCATTATCTCCCTGTCTTCATTGCCTTTTCGTGAGTTCAGCTTCCTCTCTCTGGCTATCGCTGGGCTTTCTAATGTACCCTTGTCCTGTCTTCTGGTATATCTTTCCAGGCAAAGGTGATTCTTCCTTATCTGCCTCTTCTTACCTTGCAGATATTATTTAGTAGTCACTGGGTAATGTGGTTGCCTGTAAAAGCAAAATCTTATTGGTACTTTTCTGCTAAAAGACTCCCAGGGGCTCCCCTTGGTCCAAAGGGTGAAGTTGAAACTCTTTAATGCCAGGTGTGAGATCTCTCACTGGCCATCCCCTGGCTCTTTAGTTAAGTTTCTCCCCTCCGTCTGCCCACATATACCCAGCCCCCAGACCACCACAGTTCTCCAAGGACACGTCCATCACCTCTTACGGCTGCACTCTGCACATTTGCTAAAAATGTCCTCACTCCCCTCCCATATCACAGTCGACTTAAGGGCCCCACGCCACTCTTTCCTTCCCATGGAGTCTTTCCTAATACCCCAACATACTCTCACAGTGCACTGCATGGATAACAGCATTTACAGACATTTATTTTGGGTGCCTACTTTGTTCAAATCATTTGCAATCCTTATAATAACCCTGAAAGGTAGTAATTATTGCTCCCACTTTAAAGATGAGGGCCCGAGTCCAAGATATATAATATTAAATGATTTGTCTGAAGTTAACACATCTAGACGGGGGCTGAGCTAGGCTCTGGACCTGGGCTCTTCCTGTTCTATCAGTCTGTATCTCTTTACTCTTCTAGGGATTTCTTTACTATCTGAACATGTATTCATCTCCTCTGATCAGCAATACATTTCCACATCACCAGTTCAATAAATAAAGGAATAGAAGAATTTGTGACTGACACAGAGTTTCAGGTATAAAGCAGTCCCCTGATATAATCTCAGAAAACAGTGATTTGTGAGCTTAGTGATTTGTCTTTGTCAAAGAGCTGTTTATTTAGATCTTGGGTAAAGTATTTTGGTTCTTGTACATTTTTGTCAACAAATGTTTACTGTGGGCAGTGTTCTCCGAAGCCCTGCCCAGGAAACAGACATTGGTATGGTTATTTCCATCCTCAGAGAGCTTTGGTATGGCAGGAATTTATGACAGACACACAGCTGATGTGGACAGGCGGTAGGAATAAAGTGCCTCAGGTTTTTAAGCAGAGGAAGGTCACGTGAGACTGCATTCAAATGGGACCAGGAAAGATTTCCTGATGGATGAGTAGAATTCCAATAAAGGGAGGTATTTATTTTAAACTTCCCATCTTCCTATTCAGGGGATAGGAAGTTTAAAATAAATATAAAGTAAGAAAGAAGTCTGGTTTGGTCCATTTATAATTCAGATCAATTATTGATACCCTTTAGGCTTGGAGTTAAGAGCAGTGATGGAGTATCAATTTTAAAAATTCTGTTTATTGTACAGTAAACAAATGCATAAAGTAAATGTGGAGCTTAATGATTAATGAGTGTGGATTTTAAGTAAGGAACAGGGTGGGTTTGTCTTTGCGTTTGTTGCATGGGATTTCCTAGACACTGAGTATCACATGCAATCCTCTGCAGGATGGGTGTGGCCTGTAAGAGAATTCCCACAGTTTTCTCGCCCTGACAAGGTCATCTTGTCTGTTGAAGTAATTTTCTTAAGTCCACACTGCGCCAGGGTGGCTTTGCTTCTGTTCCTTAGGACATGGTCTTTGGTTGCCTCAGCTAACTTTTTGACAGTGCTCACTTTTTCTGAATTCTCGGCAGCCCCTCTTGGACACTATAGACATTTTTTTCCCCAAGGTACACCTGGAATAGTAGCTAATATGTAGATGTGGATGGTGAATGTGTTACAAAGATTTACTCTCTTATAAACTCAGGTCAGATCATAGTAATTTAATGCCTGCATGATGTTCTGTGAAAGCTTTGATGAGCAGAGTGGAATTCTTTCTTCTTTTACTGTTCCCTCTCATTCTGCCACTTACATGACAAGTGTGTTATTAGCACCCATCAAAATTAAAATCCAAGTGAAGTAGGCTTTTCAATATAGTATTTCAAAAAATACACTTATGTTACTGCCTTCAGATGGTATATAGCAGGAGTCCCCAACCCCCCTGGGCCGCACAGCAAGAGGTGAGTGGCAGGCAAGCGAGCGATGCTTCATCTGTATTTACAACCTCTCCCCATCGCTCGCATTACCGCCTGAGCTCCGCTTCCTGTCAGATCAGCGGCGGCATTAGATTCTCATAGGAGCTCGAACCCTACTGTGAACTGCGCATGCGAGGGATCTAGGTTGCGCGCACCGTATGAGAATCTAATGCCCGATGATCTGAGGTGGAGCTGAGGTGATGCTAGCGCTGGGGAGCGGCTGCAAATACAGATTATCATTAGAGAGAGGTTTGACTGCACAGAGACCATAATAAATCAATTGCTTGCAGACTCATATCAAAGCCCTATCAGTGAGTGGCAGGTGAAAACAAGCTCAGGGCTCCCACTGATGCTGCATTATGGTGAGTTGTATAATTATTTCACGATATATTACAATGTAATAATAATAGAAATAAAGTGCACAATAAATGTAATGTGCTTGAATCATCCCGAAACCACCCCCCTGCCCAGTCTGGAAAAATTGTCTTGTATGAAACCGGTCCCTGGTGCCAGAAAGGTTGGGGACCGCTGGTGTATAGAATAAGTGTCCACATGTTTGAGACATTGTGCTAGGAGTGATAACAAAAAAGATTAACATAAAGTTTAGCTTTCCTGGGAGTTTGTAATTTTAAAAAATGACAGTGGTACCAGAAAACGGATAAAATTCAGAAGAGGATACAGAAGAGAATTCAATAGAAAAAATAAGCCCAAGAAAAAATAAGTACATTGGGTAAATGTATTTATATGTCCATGTGTGAAAATATGACATTTAGTTTTCTTTGAAGGAAAGGTATTTTTTTTTGAATTTTATTTCATTTATTTTTTTATACAGCAAGTTCTTATTAGTCATCAGTTTTATACACATCAGTGTATACATGCCCATCCCAATCTCCCAATTCATCACAGCACCACCACCACCCCCCTGCCACTTTCCCCCCTTGGTGTCCATACGTTTGTTCTCTACTTCTGTGTCTCAGTTTCTGCCCTGCAAACCGGTTCATCTGTACCATTTTTCTAGGTTCCAAATATATGCGTTCCACAAATATACGATATTTGTTTTCCTCTTTCTGGCTTACTTCACTCTGTATGACAGTCTCTAGATTCATCCCCGTCTCTACAAATGACCCAATTTCGTTTCTCTTTATGGCTGAATAATATTCCATTGTATATATGTACCACATCTTCTTTATCCATTCGTCTGTCTATGGGCATTTAGCTTGCTTCCGTGACCTGGCTATTGTAAATAGTACTGCAGTGAACATTGGGGTGCATGTGTCTTTTTTAATTATAGTTTTCTCTGGGTATATGCCCAGTAATGGGATTGCTGGGTCATATGGTAATTCTAGTTTTAGTTTTTTAAGGAACCTCCATACTGTTCTCCATAGTGGCTGTATCAATTTACATTCCCACCAACAGTGCAGGAGGGTTCCCTTTACTCCACACCCTCTCCAGCATTTGTTTTTAGTAGATTTTCTGATGATGCCCATTCTAACTGCTGTGAGGTGATACCTCATTGTACTTTTGATTTGCATTTCTCTAATAATTAGTGGTTGAGCAGCTTTTCATGTGCTTCTTGGCCATCTGTATGTCTTCTTTGGAGAAATGTCTATGTAGGTCATCTCCCCATTTATGGATTGGGTTGTTTGTTTTTTTAATATTGAGCTGCATGAGCTCTTTATATATTTTGGAGATTAATCCTTTGTCCGTTGATTCGTTTGCAAATATTTTCTCCCATTCTGAGAGTTATCTTTTCATCTTGTTTGTAGTTTCCTTTGCTTTGCAAAAGCTTTTAAGTTTCATTAGGTCCCATTTGTTTGTTTTTGTTTTTATTTCCATTACTCTAGGAGGTAGGTCAAAAAAGATCTTGCTGTGATTTATGTCAGAGAGTGTTCTTCCTTTCTTTTCCTCTAAGAGTTTTATAGTGTCCGGTCTTACATTTAGGTCTTTAACCCATTTTGAGTTTATTTTTGTGTATGGTGTTAGGGAGTGTTCTAATTTCATTCTTTTACATGTAGCTATCCAGTTTTCCCAGCACCACTTACTGAAGAGGCTGTCTTTTCTACATTGTATATCCTTGCCTCCTTTGTCATAGATAAGTTGACCATAGGCGTGTGGGTTTATCTCTGGGCTTTCTATCCTGTTCCATTGATCTATATTTCTGTTTTTGTGCCAGTACCATATTGTCTAATTACTGTAGCTTTGTAGTATAGTCTGAAGCCAGGGAGCCTGATTCCTCCAGCTCCGTTTTTTTCCCTCAAGTCTGCTTTGGCTATTCGGGGTCTTTTGTGTTGCCATACAAATTTTAAGATTTTTTGTTCTAGTTCCGTAAAAAATGCCATTGGTAATTTGATAGGGATTGCATTGAATCTGTAGATTGCTTTGGGTAGTATAGTCATTTTCACAATATTGATTCTTCCAATCCAAGAACATGGTATATATCTCCATCTGTTGGTATCATCTTTAATTTCTTTCATCAGTGTCTTATAGTTTTCTGCATACAGAAAACTTTTGTCTTTTGTCTCCCTAGGTAGGTTTATTCCTAGGTATTTTATTCTTTTTGTTGCCATGATAAATGGGAGTGTTTCCTTAATTTCTCTTTCAGATTTTTTATCATTAGTGTATAGGAATGCAAGAGATTTCTGTGCATTAATTTTGTATCATGCAACTTTGCCAAATTCATTGATTAGCTTTAGTAGTTTTCTGGTGGCATCTTTAGGATTCTCTTTGTATAGTATCATGTCATCTGCAAACAGTGACAGTTTTACTTCTTCTTTTCCTATTTGTATTCCTTTTATTTCTTTTTCTTCTCTGATTGCCGTGGCTAGGACTTCCAAAACTATGTTGAATAATAGTGGTGAGAGTGGACATCCTTGTCTTGTTCCTGATCTTAGAGGAAATGGTTTCGGTTTTTCACCATTGAGAATGATGTTTGCTGTGGGTTTGTCGTATATGGCCTTTATTATGTTGAGGTAGATTCCCTCTACGCCCACTTTCTGGAGAGTTTTTATCATAAACGGGTGTTGAATTTTGTCAAAAGCTTTTTCTGCCTCTATTGAGATCATCATATGGTTTTTAATCTTCAGTTTGTTAATATGGTATGTCACATTGATTTGCATATATTGAAGAATCCTTGCATTCCTGGGATAAACCCCACTTGATCATGGTGTATGATCCTTTTAATGTGTTGTTGGATTCTGTTTGCTAGTATTTTGTTGAGGATTTTTGCATCTATATTCATGAGTGATATTGGTCTCTAATTTTCTTTTTTTGTAATATCTTTGTCTGGTTTTGGTATCAGGGTGATGGTGACCTCATAGAATGAGTTTGGGAGTGTTCCTTCCTCTGCAATTGTTTGGAAGACTTTCAGAAGGATGGGTGTTAGCGCTTCTCTAAATATTTGATGGAATTCACCTGTGAAGGCATCTGGTCCTGGACTTTTGTTTGTTGGCAGATTTTTAATCACAGTTTCAATTTCATTACTTGTGATTGGTCTGTTCATATTTTCTATTTCTTCCTGGTTCAGTCTTGGAAGGTTATAACTTTCTAAGAATGTGTCCATTTCTTCCAGGTTGTCCATTTTATTTGCATAGAGTTGCTTGTCGTAGTCTCTCAAGATGCTTTGTATTTCTGCGGTGTCTGTTGTTACTTCTCCTTTTTCATTTCTAATTTTATTAATTTGAGTCCTCTCCCTCTTTTTCTTGATGAGTCTGGCTAATGGTTTATCAATTTTGTTTATCTTCTCGAAGAACCAGCTTTTAGTTTTATTGATCTTTACTACTGTTTTCTTTGTTTCTATTTCTTTTATTTCTGCTCTGATCTTTATGATTTCTTTCCTTCTGCTAACTTTGGGTTTTGTTTGTTCTTCTTTCTCTAGTTCCTTTAGGTGTAAGGTTAAATTGTTTATTTGAGATTTTTCTTGTTTCTTGAGGCAGGCTTGTATTGCTATAAACTTCCCTCTTAGAATTGCTTTTGCTGCATCCCATAGGTTTTGGATCGTCGTGTTTTCATTGTCATTTGTCTCTAGGTATTTTTTTATTTCCTCTTTGATTTCTTCACTGGTCTCTTGGTTATTTAGTAACATATTGTTGAGCCTCCATGTGTTTGTGTTTTTTACATTTTTTTCCCTGTAATTGATTTCTAGTCTCATAGTGTTGTGGTCAGAAGAGATGCTTGATATGATTTCAGTTTTCTTAAATTTACTGAGGATTCATTTGGTCCCCAAGATGTGATCTGTCCTGGAGACTGTTCCGTGCGCACTTGAGAAGAAAATGTAATCTGCTGTTTTTAGATGGAATGTCCCATAAATATGAATTAAATCTATCTGGTCTGTTGTGTCATTTAAAGCTTGTGTTTCCTCATTAATTTTCTGTTTGGATGATCTGTCCATTGGTGTAAGTGAGGTGTTAAAGTCCCCCACTATTATTGAGTCACTGTCGATTTCCTCTTTTATAGCTGTTAGCAGTTACCTTATGTATGGAGGTGCTACTATGTTGGGTGCATATATATTTATAATTGTTATATCATTGATCATTATGTAGTGTCCTTCCTTGTGTCTTGTAACATTCTTTATTTTAAAGTCTATTTTATCTGATATAAGTATTGCTACTCCAACTTTCTTTTGATTTCCAATTGCATGGAATATCTTTTTCCATCCCCTCTCTTTCACTCTGTATGTGTCCCTAGGTCTGAAGTGGGTCTCTTGTAGTTATCATATATATGGGTCTTGTTTTTCTATCTGTTTAGCCAGTCTGTGTCTTTTGGTTGGGGTATTTAATCCATTTACATTCAGGGTTATTATCGATATGTATGTTCCTATTACCATTTTCTTAATTGTTTTGGGTTTGCTTTTGTAGGTCCTTTTCTTCTCTTGTGTTTCCCACTTAGAGAAGTTCCTTTAGCATTTGTTGTAGAGCTGGTTTGGTGGTGCTGAATTCTCTTAGCTTTTGCTTGTCTGTAAAGCTTTTGATTTCTGCATTGAATCTGAATGAGATCCTTGCTGGGTAGAGTAATCTTGGTTGTAGGTTCTTCCCTTTCATCACTTTAAATATATCATGCCACTCCCTTCTGGCTTGTAGAGTTTCTGCTGAGAAATCAGCTGTTAACCTTATGGGGATTCCCTTGTATGTTATTTGTCATGTTTCCCTTGTTGCTCTCAGTAATTTTTCTTTGTCTTTAATTTTTGCCAATTTGATTACTATGTGTCTCGGCATGTTTCTACCTGGGTTTTTCCTGTATGGGACTTCCTGCACTTCCTGGACTTGGGTGGCTATTTCCTTTCCCATGTTAAGGAAGTTTTCAACTCTAATCTCTTCAAATATTTTCTCTGGTCCTTTCTCTCTCTCTTCTCCTTCTGGGACCCCTATAATGCGAATGTTGTTTTGTTTATTGTTGTCCCAGAGGTCTCTTAGGCTGTCTTCATTTCTTTTCATTCTTTTTTCTTTATTCTCTTCTGCAGCAGTGAATTCCACCATTCTGTCTTTCAGGTCACTTATCCATTCTTCTGCCTCAGTTATTCTGCTCTGGATTCCTTCTAGTGTATTTTTAATTTCAGTTATTGTATCGTTCATCTCTTTTTGTTTATTTTTCCATTTTTCTAGGTCTTTGTTAAATATTTCTTGCCTCTTCTTGATCTTTGCCTCCATTCTTTTTCCGAGGTCCTGAATCATCTTCACTATCATTATTCTGAATTCTTTTTCTGGAAGGTTGCCTATCTCCACTTCATTTAGTTGTTTTTTGGAATTTTTTCTTGTTCCTTCATCTGGTACATAGCCCTCTGCCTTTTCATCTTGTCTATCTTTCTGTGAATGTGGTTTTTGTTCCACAGGTTGCAGGATTGTAGTTCTTCTTGCTTTGCTGTTTGCCCTCTGGTGGATGAGGCTATCTGAGAGGCTTGTGCAAGTTTCCTGATGGGAGGGACTGGTGGTGGGTAGAGCTGGCTGTTGCTCTGGTGGGCAGAGCTCAGTAAAACTTTAATCTGCTGACTGCTGATGGGTGGGGCTGGGTTCCCTCCCTGTTGGTTGTTTGACTTGAAGCGACCCAGCACTGGAGCCTACCAGGGCTCTTTGATGGGGCTAATGGCAGACTCTGGGAGGGCTCACACCAAGGAGTACTTCCCAGAACTTCTGCTGCCAGTGTCCTTGTCCCTTGGTGATCCACAGCTGCCCCCTGCCTCTGCAGGAGACCCTCCAACACTAGCAGGTAGGTCTGTTTCAGTCTCTTATAGGGTCACTGCTCCATCGCCCTGGGTCCCGATGCGCACACTACTTTGTGTGTGCCCTCTAAGAGTGGAGTCTCTGTTTCCCCCAGTCCTGTCAAAGTCCTGCAATGCAATCCCGCTAGCCTTCAAAGTCTGGTTCTCTAGGAATTCCTCCTCCTGTTGGCAGACCCCCAGGTTGGGAAGCCCGACGTGGGGTCAGAACCTTCATTCCAGTGGGTGGACTTCTGTGGTATAAGTGTTCTCCAGTTTGTGAGTCACCCACCCAGCAGTTATGGGATTTTATTATATTGTGATTGCCCCCGTCCTACCGTCTCATTGTGGCTTCTCCTTTGTCTTTGGATGTGGGGTATCTTTTTTGGTGAGTTCCAGTGTCTTCCTGTCGATGATTGTTCAGCAGTTAGTTTTGATTCCCATGCTCTCGCAAGAGGGAGTGAGAGCACCTCCTTCTGCTCCACCATCTTGAACCAATCTCTCTGACATTTAATTTTTGAAAATCTTTTTAGCTGTTGTCAGTGCAATTTTGGACTCATAAACTCAACAGGTTTAAATGTTTAAAATTTGAGATGAAATTTTTTTATGCAATCATTAGTGTCATTGACTGAAATCTTCTATTTCCATAGATTTGATCCAGGCTACCAATGAGACCAATGTTAATATTCCTCAGATGGCGGACACGCTCTTTGAGCGGGCAACAAACAGTAGCTGGGTGGTTGTATTTAAAGCTTTAGTCACTACGCATCATCTCATGGTGCATGGAAATGAGGTAAGCCACGTAGACCTAACTTTTCTTTTTCTGGCAGGGGAGGGAGGCTGGTGATGACTTAAGTTTCTTAAGCTTTCACTAATTAGGAGAAAAATAAGAGGAAGTATATGGTTCAGAGTCATCTGGAGTACAATTTTAATCTACTGTTTAGCTGTTTTTCAGAAATATGTTGTTAGACATTTTGTTAGGGATATCAAAGTGTTAAATCTGTATATACCATGTAAATGTATTAATGGACAAAAATATTAGGAGAAAGGAACAACAAAATTATTTTCCCATTGGGAAGTAATTCTTTGTGCCTCTGTGTGAAAATTGCTTTTATAAAAATGTTTAATTTTGGAAAATATTGACTAAACTAAAAATTACCCATTTTATATGGGATACCTACCGAATCCTATTAAATTGCAGTGTTTCTGTTATATACAGAAATGAAAGATCACACAATTTAATTCTATTTCAGTGAGTCTGATCAGTTTTTATTCCCCCTCAGAGAAAGCCCGCAGACTAGGAAACTTTATACTGAGTAAAAAAGATCACAATGAGAATTTGTGTTTTTAGAAAATTGTCTTTAGTATCAGAACTTGTTTAAAGTAGTGATTTCAGAATATTGATGTTTAGTTCTGACTTCTGTTTTTCAGAGATTTATTCAGTATTTGGCCTCTAGAAATACACTATTCAATCTCAGTAATTTTTTGGACAAAAGTGGATCCCATGGTGAGAATATTATGTTTTATAATTTTCTTGCTAATGTTTTTGATGCAGAATTTTTTGATTTTTTAAGTGAGGTTATTAATTAAAAATCCGTGTTAACTGAGAGCTCCATTGGATATACAAGGAAAAAAATGTAAACCTAACTATATAGTTAACTTTATATTAGCTTTAAAATACTTAATTGTTATGCAACTCAGCATATGAATTATACATTAATTCTATTTCTTGTCTTTTTCAGTGTTTACCTTAAAAAGTAACAGTGGGTATGTTAGATCCACAATTGTTTGTTAATGAAGGTGTAAGAGACAATGAAATGAAAAAGTACTTTGCCAATGAAAAATGATCCAGTTTTAAATGTTTTTTTGTAAATTAATAGAATTTGTACTTCAGTCATTTGTTCATTCAGCATATTTACTGGTTGTCACTTAACGTATAAGGCAAGCACACCAAGCACGTGGATAGTTCTCAGATAGCTACATGTATTAAATCTGCAACAGTGAACAAAAATGCAAGGAAAAATCAGAAAAGGCATTCTGTACAAAGATGGTAGCATATCTAAATTGAATAGTCTTGGAATGTCTCATGCCAAAAGTATTTTTGCCTGAAGTAGGATTTTAAATGAGGCCTGTCTGGTACACCTATTGACCTCATCTTAGAATTATTTATATTTGAGGAGTTTAAAAAAAAATTGGAGCTAGCAAAGCACAGTTGAAGGTATTTTATTAATTAGTTTTATCTCCTCTGCCTCTCTCCCCAGGTTATGATATGTCTACCTTCATAAGGCGCTATAGTAGATATTTGAATGAAAAGGCTTTCTCTTACAGACAGATGGCATTTGATTTTGCCAGAGTGAAGAAAGGGTATGTTTTTTCTTTCTCATATTTATTTGAGCAGAAGAAGTCTTTGAGACATACTTGATTTATCTTAACTAAGTTAATTGCCAACTAGTTTTGATCACGAAGGCCCAGTTTATAATAACCTAAAAAAAAACCTCAATAATATTATGCAAGTTAGCCTTGTGGTTGCAGTGTTACTTATTTATATTTTCATGCAGAAAATCTGATTTGCTGCTCAGAGTTGACATGGTACAACATTTTATTTTGTTAAAATCAACTCAAAATTCTTCAACAGTTATTATACCTTCAAATAATTTTAAATGGAGAGAATTTAAACAAGTTTCATTTAAAAGAACATGGCTGTAGTCGACAATAGTTATTTCATTGTGTTTTGATTGAGGTGAAACTGAACTGTATGTGTGTGTGGAGATCTGTCACAGATCTGGAGAACAGATAACACTGTCCTACTGTTATACATGCACACACACAAACACATGAAAACACACCATATCTGAACTAATTATTAATACTAACCATTGATTAGGAAAATCTCATTGATACAGACTCCTTGCATGTTTAATTCATAATTGCTGTTTATTTCCCTCTAAATAGATGTTTGAGTTTAATCAAAAGTGTTCAGTTATAGATCTGTGCAAATCTTGTATCCATTCCTCATTTGAAATAATAGCAACATATTGTACAAAGTTTAATATTTTAGTCTCAAGAATTCACACAAAGAGATATAACTCTGTTTTCTGATAGCTGACCTCAACTTAGCTTTGAACTACTTTTTTTTTATCACGGTAGTGAAAAATATAAACTTGCCTATTGAAAATAAACTAGTTTCTTGTGGGTGAAGATTTTATAAAATTAAGGTTTGAGTTCATCCCCATCTCATTAGAGATGATTCTAGTTCCTATGCCTTCCTCTGACTTCTTACATGGCCCTGGGCAGCCGTGCCTGATGTTCCGAGCTGGATTGTGACCTCTCCACAAGATGTCCACAGCCTTCTTAGAAACTTCTGCACCGCCGAGTGGGCACATAAGGGCACTTTGGGATGCTTTCCCTACCGTTGAGGTGGGAGAGACCAAAAGCTGCCATTATCAGCACCGTCACGTCACCTGGGCATTTTCCTCAGCTGTTTCACTCCTGCTGCTTCTTGACCATCTCTGGATACAGGAGCTCCCTAAGAGGCCTGTGGGTGGGTACAGGCTTCAGTGCCCCCTACGATGCACCCTTCAGTGCTAACCTCCAGTCACATTCTCTACAGCTGGTTAAACTCAGCTCTTTTTGACCAAACTGCAAATCAGAATGCCTTTTTCTTCACTTGATGGTTAATAGTATAAATTCTGTTCCCAGTCCTACAGGTTTTGAAGACTTCCAAGACATGTTTTCTCTCTCTCTCTCTCTCTCAAAAACAAACAAACTGGGGTTTAGGAAACCTAGATTTTTAATACTACTATTTCTGTTATAGATTTAGAAAAATCCATTCATAAATTCAGCTGGCCTCTTTTATCCAGACCACATTGCTTTCTTCCTGAGGGCAGTGCATAGAAAGCACAGCCTTTGTGGTTAAGGAATGCATGTGGGTGAGAAGGAGTATAGAGAAGGGACCCAGCCAAAGCCTCTTCACATCTCAGAATCATCCCAGGAGATTAACAAGGAAATAGGAGGAAAACAGTTTGGAACAATGCATGTGGTCTCAAATTTTCCGCATACAAGTAAGTCTTACCTTTTTGGTTTTTGTTAAATTGTAGGGCTGATGGTGTCATGAGGGTAATGGCTCCTGAGAAACTACTGAAGAGTATGCCCATACTACAGGGACAGATTGATGCACTGCTGGAATTCGACGTACGTACCTCACCAGAAAATGCTTCTTACACAATCATGCTGCCTTTTATTTGAAGGTGGGCTACAGATAAGGAATTTCCTCAGGAGACAGATTTAGGTCTCCCTCATATAGTTGAATTAGATGAACACTTAGTTTAGGCTGTCAGTGAGGAATAGAGGATTTTGGTTGTCCAGATTGTCCGAGAAGTTTACAGGTGTTTACTTCAGTCATGGGAAACTACGAGTGGTGCATTCTTGGATCCCCATGTTCAGAGCAGGATGGTGGCCTCCTGTTGTGTTTGACAGAATAAAGTAGCTGCAAAACATACGTTCAGGCAGCTAAATACCCCAGCCTGCTATTAGAACCTGTTTTATACAGTCTGTTTAAATGGCACCATCCATGGAAGAGAATTATTTTTGTTTCGTCATGGTCCTTCTTCCTGCCAATGCCAGCGTGGCTTGTCTCTTAAAACCAAACCTATATCTTGACTGTGATGGTGGATACACTAACTTACACATGCGATAAGATGATGTAGAACTAAACATACACACAACAGGTAAAAACGGGAAATCGGAGTAAGATGGGTGGATTGTATTGATATCAGTATCCTGGTTGTGACATTGTACTATAATTTTGCAAGATTTTACCTCTGGGAGAAACTGGTAAGTAGTACATGGGAATCTCAATATTTTTCACAGTTTCATGTGGATTTGCAGTTTATTTCAAACTAAAAATTTTAATTAATGAAACATACCTGATTTGTGAAAATAAAATGTTCTGCCCTGTAGGAAGATTCTTAACTCACATTGTTATCTTTCCTCTGTTTTGGTGGTTGCCTAAAACAAAGATTTTCCTCAAATATTAGTAACTAAAATCTCTGTTAAGATTATGGTTTCGTCTATCCTAGTCACAACACCCAACTCCTGTGAAATTTCATTTAAAGCAGCAAACCATCTTACAGTTTTTTGACAGATTTGACAGTAAGGACATCACTAGGTATATATGGAATTGCTTCTCTTAACTTTTTTTCTTATTATTCATTTTTCTTTGCTTTCCTTACCGTTGATGTTGGTACTGTCTTACTTAAAGGAGAAAAGAAGTCAGAAAAGGAAAAAGAGCAGAGCACGAGGAGTTGTGAGCAAGGACTGGGAAATGGAGAGAAATCATTCTTCTTGGTGCTAGTGATTAGAGTATTTGCTGGGTGGGTGAATACTGTGAGTCTCCGGAATTATTTTGGGGTAGACGGCTAAGGTATGTTTTCCCTCTGCTAGGCTTCCTCTCTGAGTCACTGCAGGCCCCTGGAGCCTGAACCCTTCCACAGAGATCATTACACAGGGGAAGGAGAAGAATGTAATACGGCATAGTGAAAGCAGCAGGAGTCCAGGTGTTCAAAAGTTGGATTTGATTTATCTGTGGATCATTAATCACATAGAATGTATATATGTCTTATAATTGATAGGACTAACTTCATTGACTTAAATTGAAGCAAAAAAAAAATAGGCAATCCAGTTTTTGATATTGGTAGTGTTACTCAAAGAGTTATGCAGCATTTGGTGAATATGAATGAATTTCTTAGTCATCATTTGAGACTTCTTAACATGCTCTGAGAAAAATTGTCATTTGATGATCTGCAGTTAACTCATGAAATTTTCATCTGTTTCTAGGTACATCCAAATGAACTAACAAATGGTGTCATAAATGCTGCATTCATGCTTCTTTTCAAGGACCTTATCAAACTTTTTGCTTGCTACAATGATGGAGTTATTAATTTACTTGGTAGGTAGAACTACTGAATGGTGTCTGTGAAGAGAGACTGTGTCAGAATGCAAAGGTTTGGATGCTACCGACTTCATAAAAATCTAAATACACGGCTCTTTCAGGTCACATTTCTGTGTGTGTTCTTATGTCGAGATTAAGTGCAGGGAATGGAAAGCACTCTAGGTATTTTCAGCAGAAAGAGATTTCATACAGGGATTTTGATGCTTACAAAATTTTGGAATGACCGAAGGAGCAGGTTCTAGGCTTTGCCTCTTGGAATAAGTCCCATAACAATACATAACTGTTCCACTGTGCTGACAGCTACCTCTGATGCCTCCCCTGGAGGTGCTCCTATTTTGATGTAGTTCATACATCTCACTATCTTTCATTTGCCATAAAGTGAAAATCAGATAGATACACTGCTTGACGTTTGGCCTACAGTAAAAGATTTCTTTCTACTGCAGGGTCACCCCTTTCTGGGATATAATGATTCAGCAAACCACTTCCACCTAGTGCCAGTCTGAGAAAACATCTCTAAACCAAGCTTGAATTATTTTCTTCCCGCTGTCAGCTGGTCATAGGGATCTCCCAGAGGCTATAGGCATGATTGGAGGGAGAAGTAGCCATCCAGAAGATGTAGGTATGCTGGGAGTATGAGCCACCTGTTCGTACAACCTACATGGGTTTTCAGGCACTGCTCGAGGCCGATCGCTTATATTACCGCCTCCATTTGATGATGGAGTATATTCTTGCACTTGTCTAGCTTTATGGTTTGGTGTATAAGATATCGCTTGAGGTCTTATGATCACTTGGTATTCTCTGGTCAGAACGTCAGTCTCTAGGAGCAAGCCTAGAGCAGTTTTTCCAAAGGAGATCAGTTACTATCTGAAAAAGAAATGGCCCTGCTCCAAAGCGCTAGAGGCTTCTGTTGTATTTTCCTATTGGCATGTGCCAGAGTCGTCCTGCAGCATTTGGATCTGCTGTAGACACTTGCAGTGCCTTTAGCTCTGCAGGAACAAAGGCCCGAGTGGCCCCAGGTTGGAGCAGTTGCAGAGTCTTCCTTGAGCTGGGCCCTGCTTCCATCTGACACCATACACCGATGCTCTGTTTAGAGCAGCACATACACATGTTGTCTATGCTACCTCCAAAACCGAAAAAAGCTCGGCAAAACTTTCGCCTGCATTTTCCTTACAGAGAGTGCAAGGTGAAGCCATGTGTCTTTCAGATGGAGGGGACCTTTGGACCCGCAGAAACTTCATCGATGTAGCAGGTCCCTGGGCTTTCATAGATTCTCTCTCCTTCCCCTTGACCTGCCTGTGACTTATTAGGCACCTAGCATACCTGAAATTCTTTCCCACCAGCCGCAGTCAACCTCATGTCATCAAATGATATCCAGTGGCATTATGACAACCAGAGAGGTTAATATACTTGACGTAAGACAGTGACCGTGTACTGGCATCCCTGCCAGATGAAAGAAAACTACTTCTGATGGGCTGTGTTTACTGGGGTAGATAGAAAAGAACTTGCTAGTTTGATAGATGCTTATCACATGTCAGCAACTGTGCTGATTTTATGCTGGAAAGGAGGACACATCTGGATCTCTGCAAGTGAGAATCATCACCTGATAAGTTTCCAGTAACCTACAGTTCATCTCTAAGATTCACTCATCTTTTGCACAAACCAGGTATGCAAGTTAACTGGGAATATGATGGAATTGCTACCCTGTATCTTTGTAGAGATCATGAAACCGATGTGGGGATCCTGCTAGGTTTAAAGTATTTCTGTGTATTTCAAAGTATTTCATCTATGTATTCAGGAAACTGGAAATAACCACTGATAGTTTCATGCATCCACTGGATCTAATTTTTTTTTAATCTCCTAATCCCCAGAAAGCCTCCACTCAGATCGGTAGAAAATATAGTGACATTTTGGATCCCCAGAGACTAGCATCGGTTTAGAGTCTGTGTCCCTGAAAATTCTGGATATGTCCCCTTTCCCATGTGTGTAGTCACTCTGGTAAATGTCCATTTGCAGAAGAGTAGGAATAGATGCTTTTGGCTGTGTTTCAAGGCTCTTACTCAAGAATATCTGGAGGGCTTATTAAAATTGAGGTTGCTGGATACTAACTCAGAGTTTCTAATTCAGTAGATCTTGGGTAGGGCCTGAGAATTTGCATATCTAGTGAGGGCCTGGATGGTGCTGGGTTTGGGGGACTGCAGTTTGGGAACCACTGTGTTAGATCCACTTCAGGATGTTCAGGCCAGCATTTTTTTTTTTTTAACATCTTTATTGGAGTATAATTGCTTTACAATGGTGTGTTAGTTTCTGCTTTATAACAAAGTGAATCAGCTATACATATGCATATATCTCCGTATCTCCTCCCTCTTGTGTTTCCCTCCCACCCTCCCTATCCCACCCCTCTAGGTGGTCACAAAGCACCGAGCTGATCTCCTTGTGTTATGCGGCTCCTTCCCACTAGCTATCTATTTTACATTTGATAGTGTAGATATGTCCATGCTACTCTCTCACTTTGTCCCAGCTTACCCTTCCCACTCCCTGTGTCCTCAAGTCCATTCTCTACATCTGTGTCTTTATTCCTGTCCTGCCCCTAGGTTCATCAGAACCTTTTTTTCTTAGATTCCATATGTATGTGTTAGCGTACAGTATTTGTTTTTCTCTTTCTGACTTACTTCACTCTGTATGACAGACTCTAGGTCCATCCACCTCACTACAGATAACTCAATTTCGTTTCTTTTTATGGCTGAGTAATATTCCGTTGTATATATGTGCCACATCTTGATCTATTCATCGGTCGATGGGCACTTAGGTTGCTTCTACCTCCTGGCTATACAGGCCAGCATTTTCAATCGGTGCTTCTTGGCATGTTCACGCAAATTGATGAATTATCAGTGACATCAGAGAAACGAACGTAATGGTCCTTCTTTACTGCTCAGAACCTTTAGAATTTATTTGAATTATCTAGATTTTTATCAATTAGGATTGCCCGATTCAGGAGGAAAAAAATACAGGACGTCTCGTTCAATTTGTATTCAGATCAACATGAACAACTTTTTTAGTATTAGTAAGTCCCATGGAATATCTGGGACCTACTTATGCTAAAAATTATTTTTTACAATTAAAATTTAACTCAGTGTCTTGTATTTTATCTGGCATCCCGACTGCCGACATGAATTTGCACAGTCTTGCACTTCTTTTAGCATGTGTGTTTTTTTCCTCTTGAGTCAGGCTTTGTACCTGTCTCCTGAGGACATGCTGGATTGCTGGGTTCTAAATCTCATTCTAGGTATTGAAGCAGTTGGCAAGGGGAAGGGAGTAAGAAGTAGAGGGACAGAGCACAAGGAGAATTTTTATTCCCTCGTGGAAGGTGGGTTGATTACAGGATCTCCAAGCAACGCAGGACCAGCCTCTTCAGACTGAGAAAGAAAAGCCTTTTCCAACAAGGGTAGCTCAGTTTGGTTTGAATCTACCCAAGTACTTTCCTTTCCAGTTTTCTCTTTCAATAAGAGTCCTAACTTTCACAAGGAGACCCTGTTGAAGCTGGAAATTTAACTTGCCCACATACATTATAATTCAGCAACTCACAAGATTAGACTCTCTGATTTTGGCGATGACAGCCCTGTGTCTGTAAGGATAAGATTATTTTAGGGCAGCTTGGACTACCACAGTCTGACTGGAGCCTTGAGCCAGTCATTTTAAATCCTGTGTTGTCATTTTCCTTTTTAAGCTCTCCAGTGGAGTCGGGAGCAGCCGTCCACCCCACAGTTCCATCTGCCTTGTTCTCGTCATGGTCTATCCCAGCAGCTGCTTATTCTGATAAGCTCCATTCTAGGTGCTTATTTCAGAAAACCATAGGTCATAATTTAAGTCATTATTTTGCTCCTGTGCCGCACAGATTCCGAGAATCCCATTCTCCACTAGTTGCAGGTGGTCATCACCGCCTTCACATTCATTCAGGTTATCTATCTAATCCCAGATTCCTCCCTTTGACATTTTCGAGGGTCTGATTTCTACAGCCTCTTCAGCCACCAAATACTGCGTCTATGCAAGAAACAGAAACCATTCCACGTATTCTAAGTAGAAGGGGATTCAAAACAAGGGGTTAGGTCTTCATTTAATTATGGGAAGCCTACAGGAACTGGTCCTGGTCTCGGCCTCCTGAGATGCTCCTGAAGTAACCAGTTCTTGTGCTCTAGGGAAGCTACTGCTCGTGAGGCCACTACTTGAAAGTATGCTGAAGCAATCTCGGCTGCCTTACAGCACTAGGGAGCTGGAGAACGGACCCTTGAAGCTATAATCCAGGGAGTCAGATCAAGTGGCTGTGACTGTGACAGTTATTCCCTAAAGCCCAGGAAAGCTGGAGGGTGACAGTGAAATGCTGTGAAAGGTAGCTCACCCTCCAAGGATCTTATCACTTGCCATAGGAAACAGCTGTTCGGGTACAGGAAGCCTGCTGCTTCGGCCTCAGTTTCACCTTCCAGATCGCCCACAGGTCTGTCTAATGTGCGGAACTAAATCTGCATCCAGATCCCTGGCTTCTCATGAGTCTAGAAAAAGATAGAATGGAATTGGGTGAGCCAGTCACCAACGTCGAATACAGTGCCCTGGGAGGTTTTGCCTTTCCTGGGGAGAGATTCCTGCCCGTGGTGTGCAGTTCAAAACCACATCACCTTTATTTCAGGTGAGGGAGTTTGGTGGCAAGCCAAGGAAGGTAGACTTTTCCATTCGCTTTTGCTGGCTGACCTTAATCTTCTTTACAACTCATAAATGTGAGCTTTTGCTAAAGTTCATGTCCAGCCATCTGCTGTTTTGCTTTCTCTGTGTATTCTTCACTGGGAAACTTATCAATTCCATTATGAGGAGTCTCACATCTATGCTTTCAGTCCTTCCCTTCCTCCTGAGCTTCAGTTTTGCATGTCTGCTTATTTGTCGACACTTAAATTTAAATATTGTGTTCTTACCTCAAGCTTTGAGTTTCCCACTGACTAAAATCTGTGCCAGTCAGAAATGAAATTCTGTTGATTCATTCTCATCCTCTCTCCCCAGTGTACCCCCGCTTCATCCCCACTTCTGCTTCATGAACACTGGACTTAATGCCTTTACCATTGATTTAGCAATTAAAGATGTTAAGTCATGTGACTCTCCTCTGTTATTGTCTTGAACACTCCTTAAATGCTGCTCTGCTTTACTTTATGTTGACTTTACAGATGGAGTGTATTAAGCATGCATTTTCTCCTTGTATTAAAATAATAAACATTCCATGTATTTTTTTATTTCATTTAATTTGAAAAAGAGAGTCTCTTGCCTAAGATTAGGAGCAGAAAAGGAGAAGAGTTGTACCTTTTCATATTAGAGACCTAACCTTTCAAAAGTGGTAGTTGTACATTCTGGCCTCACGACACTGTGGTGTTGAGTGGCCTTCATTCAGCATTGTCAAATTGCTCTTGTAAAAGTAACACTCTAGAAGAGAAGTATATGCAGTATCCCAAGTGTTTTGAGACAGGTCTGTTTTTTGTTTGTTTACTAAGTGCTAGGAATTAACTTTATAAATATATCATGGGTGAGTCTTAGTCAACGACTTCATGACCAGTTCTCTACATCTAATGTTGGAATCAGCAGTGGTGCAAATCTTAGCAAACATTTTATCACTGTAATGAAACTCTGACGCATGAATAAGAAGATGCTTCCCTTACTGACTAGTGGTCGTTAGTAATAGGTTACATGCAAGGTCTCAGTTTGTTTCACAGGGATGAGATACCTTTTCATCTGGTTCTTTTCCTTGGACAGTTATTCTGCAAAAGCCAGTACTAATATGACAAGGGAATTTATCAACACTTTATAAAGATTCACATTACAAATGTCAATATTTGATCATTTCAGATACTGAAAATCAACATGTTATCTTTATTATGAAAGAAAGAGACTCATTTCTGGGTGACCCATCCCCTCTGTTAAAAGTGTTAATTTCTCTGGTCTCTTAAGCGGGTGAGGGAACTTTACAGCTTTGCACTGATCAGTACATGTTCCTTTTCTGTGTCATTACCACTGTTACAGAAACACTTATGAGATTATAACCTAAAACCATCATTATTGAAAACTCTTTTGTTGCTGAATCCTAAATTACCACAAAAGATACAAACAACTTAAAAAGCATCCAGAGGAGACAAAAAAACACTGCTTAAGATTTTGATGCATTGGTTCTAAGAGGAGATTGAGATTATTCAGTTTGATTTCTCTTTTTGTGTTATCACTGAAGATCTGATTCAAAGAAATAAACTTATAGTAAAGAAAAGTAATTTAGACACTTGGAAGAAACTGTTTATGTGAAGATTGTTTAAAAAGCAAGAAAGGTGTGTTTTACCAGAATAAGTCCTAATTTTCAAAGGTTTAAACTGAAAAGATCTGTTCCCCTATAACACCATATTTCTGTCTCTAGCTTAGAAGACAGGGTGGGTGGACAAAGAAAGTATACTTAAATTTGGCCATTTTTTAAAAGACCCACTTTCCTCTCAAATCCTAACAACTAGAATACATTATGTGATTGTTTTCTTGATCTTTTTGCTTCCCTCGAATACCCTACAGGGGAGGTCCATGTTAAAAGTAAAATTACCAAAAAACTGTCAACACAAGGTAATGAGTAGCTACCCTCAATAATTAGTTCTTTGTGTAATTATATATTATTAAACCTTTCATGAGAAAATTAAAAATACTTTTGAGGTAGTAAAATTACATGCCGAATGAAATCCAGAACTTTCAAATGTGAGAGAGCATAAAAATAGCATATGTTTAACCATGTGCAAATATGAAATAATGAAGATACTGAGCCATCAGTTATGATCCAGGGTTGCCAGGGAGCTATTGTAGACACTGGCCGACTGTGTCTCCATCCACAATGTTAGTAATTTTTGACTGAATGAATGGATGAATGACTGGCTGGGGAAAGCACTGTTAAAATGCTAGTTTTCTTCAAAACATGTATGGAGAAAATACACTCTCATACTACAATTATAATTCATAATTCTAGTCTTGGGAAGCAGAAGAGAGCAGCAAAAGGACCCTTTGTTTTTCTGTCTAGAAAGCTGAAAGTTGAGAAAATACACTCTCATACTACAATTATAATTCATAATTCTAGTCTTGGGAGGCAGAAGAGAGCAGCAAAAGGACCCTTTGTTTTTCTGTCTAGAAAGCTAAAAGTTGAGAAAGACGATACGATTATAGACTAGAAGGGACGCAACTCCACTATTTTATAACAAAAAGACATAATGTTTGAAAGAAATAGTTGATGACCAGTAAAAGCAAGTATCACTTATATGGAGTGTAGACAATTTAAAGAATTCTTTAATTCAGAGAAGTTTTTGGATTATTGCTTTATAATATATAGATTATTGCTTTATAGTGAACTATTAAGAAAATAAGGATGATGTAGGGTGCAGTTTTAACTTTTGAGATTGTTATCAGCAAGAATTTGATACTATTTTCTGAAACAGAATATTATGCTATATGTATCATGAAGTATACCTGTTATGACAATTAATATATTCTTCTACTTTAACTGTATTTTCATTATTTAAATTGTTTCATGTGAGACACCTTAGAACATAACACCTTTCCTAAACTACTCAGACCTCACTTGTTTAGGTGTTTTTAATATTTCCCATAAGTTTTAGTGCCAAGTGTTTTGATTCAGACATTAAAGTTGTTAAGTAATAGTATCAACGTAAGCTTAGAAGAAGATTGAACATAATACACTTTCTGAAATGCTTATCTATCTCTTCTAGAAAAGTTTTTTGAAATGAAGAAAGGACAATGTAAAGATGCTCTAGAAATTTACAAACGATTTCTAACTAGGATGACACGAGTGTCTGAATTTCTCAAAGTTGCAGAGGTAAGTAATATTAACACATGTATCTGGAGTAAACAGTAGAGTTCATAATCTGGCAAGACATTCTGCCACAGAGTCACAGGTTATTAGGGTTGGAAGTGGCCTTGGAAGACATTTCATCCTGCTTCTCACCCAGAGCTGTGCTCTGCACTCTTGCTTTTCAATCAGAAGATCATCCTGTGTCCAAATAAAAGTTTCATGGATAATGAGCTCACAGCTTTGCAAGGTGGTCTGTCCCTCCATCTCACCTCATGGCTGTCCTTGATTGTGAGAAAGTGCTTCCTCTGTATTGAACTGTAGAAAAAAGCCCTTAGAAAAGTCTCTCCATTGTTCTTAGTGTGTAAATGATAAACCCTGACTTTTCTTACTGTGTCAAAATGATTTCAATACAAGGAAAAAAGAAAACAAAGTCTAATTAATTTTATAAAGTTTATAAATTGTGTCTTAAGGATGTCTCTTTATACGTAATCACAATAACTGTGTAACCATACAGTTGTTGTTCCTGAGGTTATCTGTAAACTGGTGTCTTCTCTTATGAAATCCAATGATTGACTCATAGTGGAAATTATGACATTTTATTACATTCCTTTGTCAGGGTGACAGATGGGTTCTTATCTTGCTTGTCAACTAACTGATTGCTAGGGCTGACTGAAGTGTTTTGTGGGAAGGGTTCTGAAGCTCACCAGGAAAGCATAAAATGCTGTGGACGTGGGACATTCATGCCATGTTTTTTCTGTTTTTGCCATTTTCAGAATATAGCACAAGAACAGACATTTTATACACATAGTTTCAAAAGCACTCTAGTCCAAGCATTATTCTTCAAATTTCATTTATTCACAGGAGTGATAATTGTCATATTTAAATTCCAAGACCAAAATAATCTTGCAAAATACTGTCTCTCGAGCTTAGATCCATACAGTTTATAATCAGAATTTGTTAAAAAAATCAATATGGGAAACAAAAGGTAAAGATTAGCTTAATAAACTACATATACATTAAAGCATGTTCATGTATATTTCCATGAGTTTATTGATGTTGGTGGCCTTTAAGGAAGGATAGAATTGCTTGAAACTTTTGCTGCTACACAAGTTTTATTTTTTGTATTTGATACGATTTTCCCATGGTTCAACTGTAATTATCAATGTAATCTAGCAAAATTTGCCTAATTTCTTTCTGTGAGAAGATCAATTATACCTAAACACTGAGGGCAGAAGATTATTTCACTGTTCGATTAATTCCTGATGCACACTCTTCCCAGTGTTCCCATCTGATGTTGTGTGTATCAAAAAAGTAAAGAGCTGGACGTGTTACAATTTGGGGGTAAATATTTCTCTAATCAACATAATAAGGCTGGGCTCAAGGTCTCCTTGAGAAAAAGGGTGCTTATATATCAGTTCCTTCTATTCTTACATGTAAAATTTTACTTTATGTCTCTTGATAACCTCGTGTCATCACAGGCCCATTTCAGGCTGCTGAGAAGGAGATATACAGAAATTAGATGTCATTTTGAGAGTTTGTCTTTAAACAACATAATAATAAATATTTTAATTTTATTCAAACATTATGACTAAGACTTTTTATAGAATGGATACTAATTTACAAAATTATTTTTAATAGAATAAACATTAATCACAATGGGTTAACCATTAGTGTTTTCTTTCACATTTAAATCGCATCGTTCATAATTTAAACATTAACTATTTGGATACCAGTGTCGAATGGTTTGGTTATGATTGGTAAATACAGAAAATTTTCAACAAATATACGAAGCTTCTCTTTTCTACCAAGCAGTGCTTGTGTGGTATACATATGTATGGACTCCTACCCAATAAGCTACCCTGTTGTTAATACCATTTGCCTGAAGAATGTGTAGATGACTTGCAAGAATGTTGTTTCTAAAATACAACTCTATATATAGGCTATATGGCAAATGTTAACATTTGTTAACATTTATTTGTTAACATTGAATAATTCCTATGGATATATTCAAATTTTGCAGAGGAATTGCTTAAAGTACAGAAAACTTCCTGTGCTTTGAATTCTTATGCTGAAGTCTCCTAAAGCAGACAACTGAAACTTTGTAAAATGGTTATTTTACAAGTAATAGGCATGTCTGCTAAACGCACTTACCTTTTATAGAACTAAATTATTCTTAGTTTGCTATTCCAAGGTAAATACCAACTCATTGGAGTTACGTCTCCCAGAATACTTGCAGACAGAAAGTGATGAGATTTCTGTAATACAATCGCACTTCATCCTCCAACTTCATTGTGGTTCAGAAGTTCAGGACAGTAAGAATAGCAATCAATGTAAAGGAAGAATTCCTTTAACAGAGTTACGCACTTAATAGAATCGAATCACCTTTTAAGGAGGTGATTCCAATATTAGGGACCCATAATGCTTTAATTTAAAAAACACTGACTTCATTCATATTCATATTTATTTTAATGGATCATCTCAAGAGGTATTGAAATATGGAAATAAATAGAATGAAGTTGCCTTAATTTATAATTTCCATACTTTGAAAGAATGTGGGTTTAGGGCAGACATAAGACAGCCCCCAGCAAAGAATTATCATCCCAAAATGTCAATAGGGCCAAGACTGAGAAACGCTGCTTTATTTTGTTTTTTTTTTAACATCTTTATTGGAGTATAATTGCTTTACAATGGTGTGTTAGTTTTTGCTTTATAACAAAGTAAATCAGCTATACATATACATATATCCCCATATCTCTTCCCTGTTGCGTCTCCCTACGCTGCTTTAGATATAGAAAAGGCAAAGGAAAGAAGTTAGCTCAGCATTTGACACACAAGTGGACTTGCCCCTCTCCAGTTTGCCTTATTGTCTTTCAGGAGCCGACACTTAGGCTTCCTGTGTTTGCTTCCACATTTCCATCAGCATAATGAAGCACTTCATTTCTCACAGAGAGACTTGGGTTAACCCGCTTTGTTTCTTTAAGCCTCAATTTCATCATTTATATAGAATGAGAGAATGAAGTTATGATTTGTATTTTCCCCAGCTTTTTATTTTGAATAATTGTCAAACCTACAAAAGAGTTGATAAGCTTGTATAGTGAATACCTGTGTACTCTCTTCATTGATTCACCTTTATTAATATATTCCCGTATTTGCAGTCTTGATAGCACTTTCTTTTTCTGCCCCTCCCTCCCTCCCTTCTTTTCCTTCCCCAAGCTACCAAAATTTAAAATACACATTTGCTTTTATCTAGTAATTCCACTTCTACAAATGTGTCCTACAGATGTGTCCACACAGGTGCAAAGTGATGTGTGCAGCATTGCTTGCAATGGCAAGGGATTGCAAGCAACTTAAATGTTCATTAATAGGTGACTTGTTAAATAAATTGTAAGACAAAGAAGCTGTTTAAAAATGAGGAAATTCTGTATATTAATATGGATATAGTTCCAAGATGTATTGTTAAATGAAAAGTATAATCCCAGTGTATATAATACACTATTATTTTATAATAATGTGGGAAATAACTATGTATTTATGGATTTACTGTTTCCTTGGATATGCATAAAGAAACTCTGGAAGGATACATCTTGGATGTCACAGTGGTTCTCTCTGTGTGAGGAAGGGTGGAAACTACACCCTGAACAAGTTATTAAAATTCAGTGAACATTCCCTGTCCAGAGGACTGACTGGGCATAATTAACAATTTAAATTTAGTCGAAGCATTTTAAAAAAATTTTAGTTGCCATTAACCATGGAGGAAACCTTTTACACTTCAGTTTCCTAAGTTCTTTTTTCAGGTTCTAGCAAAATTCTGTACATTTGTTATATCTATATTGCCAAAATCATTGCTCTTATATTGAGTGGAAAACTCCACAAAAAGCACATATTCAAAGTGAGATTGATATATATAATAATTATTATTTTATACCAAGATTGAGCTGTGGTTTTAACTAATTCTATAGGTGATCTGAGAAATTAATTTTTAAAAACCTATTAAGTAACTTTTTTTTAATCCGCAGCAAGTTGGCATTGATAAAGGTGACATTCCTGACCTCACACAGGTAAGTGATTCTCTGAGTGAAAAATTCAGTATGCATGAAATTATTAATCCATAGTTTACCATAAATGGGCAGAGGCTTATAAGCATTTAATGCATTTTTGAATGTAGGCCAACCACCTTTCTTGGAAATCATTCTAACTTACTGTTCCTTTTTTAGCTATTAAATACATTTCTGGAGATAATATGAATATTTTCCTAATCTTATAAAATCGTTTCCTCTTTAAAGGCAACGGTATTTAATTATTGAGCTCGTTTTTTCATTCTTAAACTTGAATCAAACGGAAGCCTTGAAAAATGTTTAAAAAGTGTTTTATCCATGAAACGTGACTATTCATAGGCATGTAATCAGAACATTTGAACTGCTCTTCCTGCTTCTTCTCCTAGTTTTCAACATGTCCCAGGGATGGAGGAGGGGCACGAATAGCGAGAACACTGATGTTGTAGTTCTACTGTTCAATACACTGATTTTTGTCTCCCCTGTGAAGGGGAGGAATTTCTATACACAAAAAAACCTTTTTTAAAAAAATAGTAGTGGTAGATGAGTGATTTTCTGGGGACTATCTAGGAAGCAAAAACAATAGTAGAGCTTCCTTATCAATCCTTTTATCTGTTAAGAGGGTACATTGTACGGCTCCTTGGATTTAGAATCAAGATGATTCACATGTGCAGAATTACTGTAGGACCTTTCTCATAATTGGCAGGAACTATTTTTGTTTAATCAACTTGTCATTCTGCTATGGTAAATTTCTGTTCCAAACATGTTCTTTAACTAGAAATAGATGATAGGAGAGAGTTAAGAACTGCTACCATATATACCAGTAATGAATATATGAGTTTTCTGTCTTTGCAAATAAAAAAGTTATTGTAATTGAAGAAAATTGTCATAATGAAAGGTTACCCATTTTTAATAGTATCAAAATGTGTTTAATAATTTATTATCTTTATTATCCCTTAAAATGTTTCTATATTTAAATGTTAACCTTAAATTTTTATTAAAAATTAGGGAAACCCAAAGTAATGGTCTCTGTATTGAGACCATTATTATTATTATTAAAATACCAATTAAATACCAAGAATTCTTCATAAATAAAATTCACAGAACAATTCAGAAAATGATGGCATTGTATTTTTTTATTTAAAAGTTGGTGGAAGGTGCCTTCTAATAGAATATTAGTATAAAATATTTTTGCTACTATGAGAAAACAGTGTTCTTTGATTAGGTGCATACCTAAATAAGATATTGGTATCATCTTGGATATGGCTAAAAATTGTGTGCATAAAATACTATTAAAATTTCTTTATTAGATTATAATCTAATAAAGATTTATTAATTTTGTACCACTATAATAAAAAGCAAAGAAAATCACTGTGCTTTCATTTTAAATTATTTAATTATTTACATTATTAACATTAACATTTACATTGCAGTTTAAAAAAATAACCCAACTACATGTTAACCTAAAAAATGTAGATATTTAAATATTTAACTCAATGAATATCTTTTAGAAATGGTAAATCATCTTTATTTCAACTGTATAGACTGCTCTCACCATGGAACAGAAGTAAAACTAGTCATGTTGTTAGAGAGGCTGGCAGGTTAAGAAGAAACTAGGTCCTCATTTATCTCAGTTTGGGCAGAGTCTGAAGGGAGATAAAGAAAGGTTTAAAAGGATACTTAAATACCTTTCTGTTTTTAAAATTAGAAAATTATAGCATATCATTGACAGATTTACATACTTGGCTTTAATTTTTAATGATACTGTTATATTCATTACAGTTTATATAATCTTCTCTTAAGAAGTCCAGAGGCATAATATTTTATGTAATGATGTATGCTCTGTTGGGGAACAGAGACCCATCCTTAAAGAAGATAAAATCTCACTCTGGGTCTAGTAGAAAGCGATTCTGTGGTAGAGATTCATTGGACACTGGTAACATTCTATCCTCTGCTTTTGTTATGACTTGAAGAGCCACATAGACTTCAGTATTAACATTTATTTTGAAATTATCTCCTTATAAAAAAAATCCTCTAGTTCATTTCTCCAGTGTATATTTAAATCTCAATTCAAAAGTTCTGTGTGCTTCTGAAATTTCTTAATAAGTTACTTAATTGTGATTTCTGTTGGGTTCATGAGCAGCAGAGCTAAACACACTCCCTAATTTTTATTTAGAACGCTTCCACAGGTCTCATTGGAGGCTTGTCATTGAGCTGGGGTTTTAGACCCACTGTGACAGTCTGGTCAGACAGAAACTGGAATGTGAGCTGTTCTAGGGTTAGTCCTTCAGATAGTGTTAGACAAGAACTAATCTGGAGATGGGTCAGAAATGCCAGGTAGTGTGGACTCTGTTTGAGACCTGTGAGATTGGGTTCTACTCTCTGCCAGGCCTCTCTGTGGCCGCCATGGCCACTGAATCTAGCCGTGGCGATGGACAAAAATAGCCAGCAAGGAAGAGGATTAAAGAGATGATGGGGACCAGAAGGGCTACCTATTGACTGGGAGTAGGGAAAGGCTGCTCCTAACAGAGAAAGGATTAGAATTCCTCTTGCAGCAAGATGAAACAGAGGGAGTGAATGGATGTCTTTCTGGTTAGAAAATGTACAGTAAATACCAGTGTGGTCATCTGTAACCCTTTTTAAATTGTGCATATAATATCATCATAACAGCATTTTAAGTGATTTATAAATACCAATGAAAAACCTTGTTAAACACTCAGAAGTACTGTATTGAATAAGAAGTGAATATGATATCAGAACTGAAATATTCCTCCTCAGCACTTTCCAATGGTTTCTTAGATCTAATAAGCAAAAAATTTGAATGAGCTTTTGGTTGCTTTTTATTTCCATTTGTTTTTAATGATGCTTTAGGATCTGAAGCATCTGAATTGTAGATGGAGGCTTCCTTTTTGATCCTGTACTCACAATCAGCTATGAATTTGTTTCAAGAAAAGGATTTTCAAAACATTATTTCCTGTTTGGTGTGTGTGCATGTGTTCCGAATTTAATATATCTCCATTTATAAAAAACATCTTAGGTTTTGATGTCAGGAATTCTGGTTGATCTGAAAACTACTGGTAAAGAAAAGTCTCCTTTTAAAGACTGTACCACTGATGAATCGGTAACCATGATATATCACTGTTATTTATTAGTCACAAGCTGCCCCTTGTTCTTTGGGTTGGTATTTTCACCTGATTGGTCTGTTGACTTCAGCAGTATTTAAAATAAGCAACTAAAGATACTGCTAATTATACTAAAGTTCCTTTTACAACAGCAGAGGCATTCTCAAAGTTTTGCCCCTTGGAAATTTGAGACAGTTTTCATTTTTGTCTGCTGCATGCCAGGATGTGCTCAGTGCCATAGAGCTCAGAAGGCCAATATTCCTACACTCAATGAACTTTACTATCAAAGTAGTTTTTTTCCCTCCAAAAATGTTTGAAGAGTTTATTTCTGTTAGATTTCACATGTCCTAATAAGAGATATAAATGATGAAGCATTTTTAAACTTCTAAGCTAAAATGCTCCAAACTTAATATTATGTGCAATGCATTGCAAAATAACACCTCTTAAAGTCAGTTTTGTAGTCTGTGTTCTTGGTCACATTTCTCTCAACTATTGTGATTTTAGTGACTCCTACTTTATTTTTTTCTTAAATTACTAAGAAACTTTACAAAAAGAATGAAATTGCAAACTATCATCCTAGTTTTTGGTTTTTTTGTTTTACATAATTAAGAAACCATATAGGAAAAAATACTACTTCTTTTGTTATCCCATACTGTTCTCTATTTTATAACTATAAATAGCATTTCTTAAACAGGTTTCGCACAGAATCACATTTCTTTTACATTGCATTTAATACTCAGAGGAGCTAAGTCTTCCAACTGGAGAGAGGTTCTATGGCTTGATATATTTTTCCTTACTGTGATCCCAGTGAAAAGAATGGAAACCGAAAAGGTTAAAGTTATATGCCCGGGCCTCCTAGGTTCCATTATTATGACAATTATAATCATTACTATTATGACAATTATAATGGAAGTTCTCAGGTGTGAATTCATCTAAAAATTGTTAAGCCATTTCTGTCTTCTTCCTTTTAAAGTTACAATACACATTCTGTTTATTAAGCAAGTGTATCTTAGTAGTTTACAGTTTTTCTATAGAGCAAAATTTCCTTTATCTCTTAAAAATTCATTCTTTAAAACTTAGAAGTGGGCTTCCCTGGTGGCGCAGTGGTTGAGAGTCCTCCTGCCGATGCAGGGGACACGGGTTCGTGCCCCGGTCCGGGAAGATCCCACATGCCGCGGAGCGGCTGGGCCCGTGAGCCATGGCCGCTGAGCCTGCGCGTCAGGAGCCTGTGCTCCGCAATGGGAGAGGCCACAACAGTGAGAGGCCCGCGTACCGCAAAAAAGAAAGGAAAAAAAAAAAAAAAAAAGTTAGAAGTATACCCCTAGTTGTAGTTTACTAGACTTTGCTAAGTCGCCTTTTACCTGAGCTATATTAAGAATTCTAATTTTTATAACTTTCAAAATTTATTATATCTCCTGAAAGTCATTTTTTCTACTCTACAGTAATTAACTTTTTATATAACGTTCACAGGGCTGTCCCTTTCTACCCTACCTTCGTCACTTTGATCAAGTTAATATTTTTGTTCACTTACTAATTTATATTTATAAATTTATGTGTGGCTCACTTTGTAATTTACATGTACAATCTCACATAATTATATATGTAATAATATTATTGTTAAGGCAGTATATGAGTCTATTAGTGAAATGAAAATTAAATGTACTAAACAATCTTAATAAGAATTTTATTTTCATTTGTCATTATAGGTGCAATGTAAAATGTAGAGTTATACTATTTTAGCAGTTAGCATAGTTACTTTAAAATCCCTCAAAATTAATTTTATATTAATTTTAAGAATAATTGTCAAAATTAAATGTATCTATAAATGTTATGCCAGTCTTTGAATGCCTATGCTGCTGTTAAAGTCTAACTTGGGTTAAGATTATTCGAGAAAGGTGAAGGTAAATTTCTAATGCTTGAGGAATAGATGGGGTGGAATATTTATATGAACCTATTATTTCTTCTCCTAATATACAGCAAAATGCCATCACTTTATACTGCCTAAAATATGATAAAAACATTCAGGTACTTCTTAATAAAAGAGGTGAAATATATTAAATTTGCCAAAACACAGTAGTCTGTTATAACATTAATATTTGCTAAAGTTACTTTATTATGTATATAAATTACATAGCTCAATAATAAGAAAATCTTAATTGTGGTTGACTATTAAAGTTGTATTTTTTTTCCCCACAACTCTCACTTACCCTTTCTTTTTTAATAAAGTAGTAATTTTCCCTAATATTTCAGTCAAATATGGATAAGTGAGATTTTACTGTATTTTCATATTTCTGTAAGTTTGTATTTGGGCACTTATATTTTTGACTTGGATACAAATACCTTTAATTTTTCCACTGTGGTCTTATGGAAACATATGGTGAACTTGATTTAATTGAGTTTACTACATTTAAGTAATATCTTAGTAAAAGTCTATCCAATGTCATTTCTACACCGAAACCACACTGTAACACTGTTTGTTATGCAGTGAAGTTAAGTATATATATGATGGGCCTGTTTGAGATTCTGTGGAATTTAAATATCTAATTACCAAAAGACCCTGGAATGAAATTATCTCCCATATGTATTAGGGTGCCCAGACCTGCACTATACAAAGTTACAGTGATGTTCCAGTGTATTTATTTTGAAAGAAAGCGATGCAGACATTTATTTTTTACTTTCTTATTGTAGGCTCCCAGCAGTCTTATGGAGACCCTTGAACAGCATCTAAATACATTAGAAGGAAAGAAACCTGGAAACAAGTACGCATTAGTTGTATATTCTAAATAAGATGAAAAATACTAGACTCATTCTTTATACAGTGAGATTTATCACGGTACTACCGTTTTAGGGTATGCTTTATTGTAATTATCCTGAGTTCCCTCGAAACCCCTACCCTTCCCATTAACTTACGACATCATGACCCCATTATAGGTAATCTGTCTGCAGGCTAATTCAGCAAACTAGTAGGTTGTACCTGTGTTGGCTGGACTTGCTGATTTATTTATTATTTTGCCCTCAGAAGGGACTCACAATCCTCAGAAAAAGAATTGCTCATGCTAAAACTTGAGACTGTCATCATTGGGAACCCAATTTCCCAAGCAGCCTTGAACACTCTGTTATGTTTCCGAGCCTACTGTGAAAAAGCAGAGCCTTCAGGAATGGCTTTCTGGACTTCAGACTCTCCCCAGGTGGACCCTTCAGCATGGCATGCTGCTGACACTTGACAGTTATTTTTCTAGACAGAGTAGCAGTTGAGCAACGATAAGTGTAGTTTTAGTAGACTTTCAACCTTTCTGTTTGGACACTTAGATTTTTGACCATTTTTCCTGACCGCATGCCAAAAATGTCCAGGTTCCATTTTTGTCTTCTCTCCAGCCGGGATCATACTTGTCGGTTCACAAGACCTGGTACTTTCCCGTCTTTGTACCTCGCTCAGAGTGTAATTCTGCTAATCTTGGGTGCCTCCCCTCCTTGTCTCTGCGTGCGTGCATTTTACACATCCTGGGGAGGGCCATCTCATGAGGGCTTCCTTAATCATGCACCACACTGTTTTATGACTCTCCTCCCCACCTCCCCTGCCCTGATATGTGGTTTAAATGGATTTTCTGATTCTTAAGGTCAGGGACTATTTTATACTTCATTATCTGCACCTAAAAACATAATGTAGCTCTCTCTATAGAGTCAGCTTGAAATCTGTTTTTGTTGGTGATCCCAGCTTTATGTTGATTCTGTTTAGATCGACAGCAGAAATTGGTAGAGACAACCCATGAACTGCTCATTGTAGGGCTATAGGCTGATCATGGATTTTACCTGTGATACAGCTACCAAAATGCACCTCCTTTCTGCTTGCTTCTCTCTGGGCATTCTCCCAGAATCTAGACTCGTGTCTTGAGTCACTCTTTTGCCTGTTGTTTAGCTAAGGGTGATTTCTGTCATCTTTTCCAAGTTAGTATAAAAATTATTGCATGTCTTAAGTTTTCGATGGTAAACAACGGAGTAGGGCTCTCTCAGACTGTGATGGCAGAGCTATTTGGAATGATGGATGACAGGACCTCTCAGGGGCTCTGTCAAGGTTGTACCGTTGTCCAAGGTCTGTCCCCACTTCAGTGTGGCCATGGACGATCAGACTTGTGTGTGTAGATTGACGTCAACTGAAAAGACGTGCGAGTATGTTAAGTCACAAAGGAGGGTGCCAGCTTCCAGTAATTGCTGCCTCCTCCCACCCCTCCCGTATTAGGGTGTCTGGGAAGCCAAATGAGTGGCCCAGGATTTAAGCCAAAGGAGGCAGGAAGCCTGAGAAATGTCCCTCTTCCTGTGGCAGATGGATCCCTTTAGCTGAGGAAATATGCATATGCCAGAGTTAGAGCCTCTCCCTTGGGCCATGCAGGATGCGCATGGGTGCAAGTCAGCTTCTCCGCCCTCTTCCCCGCTCAGGTCCCCGCACCCCGCACAGGTCCACCCTCTTCCCTCCTGAAATCTGCCAGGGCTGCAGTTCTGTGAGAAGCCGCCTTCTCGAGTGGATCTCATCAGCCCTAACTTCAGCTCTAAAGCCGCCCCCTTGTGGCTGCTGCCAGCTATTTTTGGACTATTTGGCTGTGGACACTTGGTTACATTTCTAGGAGTAGTAAAATAAGAACTTAATGATCTTCTGTTTTGCATTACCTTGTACTGAGCGTCATTTTCCTCTCTCCTTTAAAATCATTTTATGCTTGTCAGATTTCTTTTCTGAATTGGCTGAGACCACCTATGAACTTGTCTTTTGCTTATTCCCTATTTTTAAAATAAATGAACTATAGTAGTTAACTATTTTCTTCTTTGTATGTTTGTGCTTACCTGGGACCTTAAGTGAAGGGTGAGTACTATATTGAGTGACATTTTTTGCATTTGGTTATTCCTAAAAATGCAAAAAACACTCTTAAAATTCCACATTTGGTATTTAGAACATTGAAAACTGATTTCTGTCCATTTTACACATCTGTGTTTTTTCATTATACTCTTAAAATTTTCTCCTAAGGTGGCTCGCATAAATGGTTTTATTTTGGTCTTCTTTGATCAAGACTAACAGACTCTCTTAGTTGTATATTCAGATATCCCTCTTAGATTTTAGACATCAAAGACTTTTTCACTTGTTTAGTAAACAAAAGATTTCCCTATGGCACGTGGCAGAAGTGCCAAAAGACAATGCTATTAAGAAAATTAATTACTTAAACGGGTTTTCTTTGTCTTCTGGTAGCAGTATAAAACTATTCTAACCTCTAAGTCAAGTAAGTGCATAAAATGAAGGATTTTCAAATGTCTGCTAAAAAACACGTAGGCCTTTTATATTTAGTCCTGATATCCACCGATACTCGTTTTTGAAATTCTATGCAATACTGTGTGATATGCCTTTGTATATTGTCTGTTTCTGTAATTCCACAGAACAAAAGAGAGAAATTGATTTTATTTTATATGTGGGTTTACTAAGTGTTGAGGGTGCAAGAAACTCAAGTTTATTGTAATTAAAATTATTTGGAAGAGATAGGTTTTTCACATCTGTGTTTTGTTTGTCTTTCTGGCTAGCATTTTTGACCAAAAACTGTGTAGGGATTAGTGTTGAGAATAAGAAATAAAATTTCTTCTTTTGATAGTTTACCATTAACACATGGGAAGTGTAAACCTTAGCATTTTCTGTGTTCCTCATAGAAACCCATGGATTTGTTTGTAACATTTTACAGGATCTGTGGGTCATTCATTCTCTTCTAAAATTACATTCGTGTTTTATTTTCCCCCAACATGGTTCACCATGTACTAAATTTCTCTAGCTGAAGTTATTGAAATAAGTATCGGGCTTTAAATAATGTCATTATATATAAAAGATTGTAGCATTTCCTTTTATAAAGGGCGAAGAGCCAGTGGTAGGGTAGAAAATCAGCTGAGGAACAGGTAAAAAGAAGCAATTTGTGTGTTGTGTAGGGGAGGAACAAATGTGCTGGGCTCCCCTGTGATTTTGTCAGGACGGGCTGGAATGTGAAATGTGCACAGACAGACTTGGACTGGAGCCTGAAATCCACCATTAAAGAATGATGAGACTTTGGCGAGTTATTTACCTCTCTGAGCCTCCGAGCCCTCAGACTTCAATCAGTGTTGAGTGATGCTTTTTAAAGCTGTGGCCCCAATGGGAGCACCTCTGGTTCTACCTTTTTGATGAAATCATGGCAAAACCTGGATCTGGTCCATGGGAACAGAAGTCATACATCCTGACAGTTTAGTTTCATACAGTATAATTTTTAAGATGTTTGGTTAATTTATTTTTAAGATGTTTGGTTAGTTTATTTTGGTTAATATGTTTATCTGATATAAAACAATGAGATAGGTTCGCTTCCTTCAAAAAATTTGGCATCTAGTGGAGAAGACAGACGAATAAGATACAGTGCTTCAAGTGGCATGATAGTGGGAGACAGGAGGTTTTTTTGCTGAATCCATGGGGTAGCTACAAGTGTCATTTAGTAACAGCACTCATGCAAGAGCTTGACAAAGTGATTCTTGTGCCAATTATGATATTTTGTACTTAGGTTCGAGCATGATATTCTTTAGTAGTAGGTAGAGAAATTCTGTCATTTTTCTTTATTTTGCTACAGAGTATAGAATATGTTAGAAACTTGTATGTATTAGTTTGGAAATACAGTTCAAAAAGTTCTCGTTCATCCTCAGTTCTCTTTTCTGTATTAATATTGCTCACTGTGTCAGTACCACTAAGAATTGGTTCATGAAAATCTCTTGAGAGAGAAACAAATTAATTTCAATTAACTCATTCTTAGAAACTGACCACATCAGATGGCTTCTATGTTTTCTTTGCAGAGTTAAGGCTATTATTTTCTTGGATTTTTATTTAGACTTAACTCCCTTCCTTTTCCGCATATGTAAAGAGAAAAAAATGGTAGGAGTGGAGGAATTATTAACCAAAAACTCATTAGGGAATGTTCAACCTCAGTACTAGATTTTTAGGTTCCTAAGTTTCTGAGATATAGAGAATACTGTGATTCCATTTATTTCAGTAGACCCTTAGTGAGCAATATAGAGAAGCATATATCCTTTTCTTCATAGGATACGTTACTCTGAAGATAACAGCCCAAGTACACATAACCTAATCGAGTGTAACCCTTACGCATCTGTCTTCCTTATATCACAGAAATCTGTTAGCCCTTGCTTTCATGTTCATTTTAAGTGAAAACTAAATTTAGACAGGAAATGGCAGGCTTGTGTTTGCAAATGAAGTTGAACATAAGAGGTATTAATCTGGCATATAATATTGTTAAATTTCTTTTGCTATATCCAATAAAATAAAAATTCATGATATTGTACAAAACTCCAGTTACTAAATCTCTGCTGATTTTATTTTACTCCTGCCACGTGTGATATTTTCTCTGTAGATAAGTAGAAGGGCATCCCTGCCATTCTCTGAGACCCTGACAATAGTCTTCTTACTGAAATGTCTTTTTTTCTTCATTTTGTTTCCTTACTAATTTATTTTCCACCAACTCAGGTTAGTAAAACCTAAGCTGTTTAGGCAGTCATCTCTGAAGCATTTTTCTAGAAATGATATATATAATCAGTGCTACCAGCAATCTAACTGAAAAAAAAAATGTATTTCTTCCTGATTTTCCCTCACTCCCTTAGACACAAGCATTGAGGTTACTCTTCTTTTTCCAGCTCCCAAGTTCTCACAGGATAATGGGAATATTTCTCATAGATAGTTTTCATTACAGCCATGAAAAAAACCAGACAATCTCTAGGAGTACGCACAGTGTGGAGTATGCACAGTGTGTCTCAGCTCAGTATGGAAGCTGAGACACACATCAGGCACAGGGCTTGTAGGGATCTTTTTTTTAATTCTAGTGTTCCTTTTATGTATCACAATTATGACTAAGTGAATCACAATGTGCTTTAACCTTAATGTGTTTTCTAACTTGTAAAAATAATAAACTGGACGATCTTTCAAAAATTCTGGAAAGCATTATTTTTCCCAAGTCTTGGCAATTTTTTTAAAACTCCAATTTGAACAGTTTATTTTTGATGGGCATAGGCAATAAAGATCAATTCAAATAATTAATTGAGTTGCTAGAGATACCAAAAAAAGATTTTGAATTTAAGAATTTCTAATACTAGAAATTAAGTGGATGGGAGACATTGGAAGCAGGTGTTGTAATTGAGTAAAAGATAAAATATATTTTAAAAATAGTTTATCCGTTACTAAAAAGTCTGTATATAAACAAGTTAATGCTTGACCAACCATCAAACTTAAGTGCTTCTACAAATGTATTCATGTATATCCAATTTTAATTCTTTTTGGTTGCCTTTTAGATCTGGTGCTCCCTCTCCATTAAGTAAGGTAAGTTTGTTTTTTGTTTTGTTTTGACCATTTTAACAACTTTTGATTGTACAGTTCAGTGGCATTAAGTACATTCACATTGTTGGGCAGCCATCGCTGTCATCTGGTTGGAGAACATTTGTCATCTTCCCCAGCTGAAACTCTGTACCCTTTAAACACTAACTCCCTGTCCCCCTCTCTGACCACTCTCACCCCCAGCTCCTGGCAGGCACCATTCTACTTTCTGTCTCTATGAATTTGATTACTCTAGGTACCTCAAATAAGTGGAACTGTCCTTCAGTATCTGTCCTTTCGTGACTGGCGTATTTTACTTAGCATAGAATCTTCAACGTTCATCCATTTTGTAGCATATGTCAGAAATTTCCTTTCTTCTTAAGTCTGAATGCTATTCCATTCTGTGTGTGTACCACATTTTGTTCATCCATCCATCCATCCATTAATGATCACTTGGGTCACTTCCGCCTTTTGGCTATTGTAAATAATGCTCCTGTGAACATGGTGTACAAGTATCTGTTCAAGTCCCTGTTTGCAGTTCTTTTGGGTCTACACCCGGAAGTGGAATTGCTGAATCATATGGTAATTTTATTTTTAATTTCTTGAGGAAAGGTAAGTTTTTATGTATTCCCCTTTATATTAGTTTCTTAGTCATATAGCAGTGTGTACTTAGCCCTCTATCTGGACTAAATTTTTCTTTAAGTAGACGAAATTTTCATACATTTATATTACAACTGAAAACAAATGTGTCAGTGTTAACGTCTTACTAGTTAAAAAGCACTTTCTCATACTCTGAATCACAGCCCTGTGAGATAAATAAGGCACATAACATTGTGCCTGTTTTGATGGTAGAGAAACCAATTGTCATTGGGTATCCTCACAAGCATACCTTTTAGACAGTCTACCGTAATAACTGTCACAACTCCTTCACCTCCCTTTCTCCTTTAGCATCCTGAAGGACAGGATTAGGGTTGTTAGTGACAAGAGTATTTACTTCTATAGGTCAGTAGTTCACATTTGCCATTGTATTTTTCACATTGCCATTTTCATTGCAAAAATGTGATAAATGTGCTCTTTCCTCTTTGCCAAATTTCTGTTACGTAATTGCTGTTATTACAGACAAAAAAGTTGGCATTATGACTACACAGGGTACCCCAGACACCCTTTACTGTGTCAGTACCTGGCCGGCTGCCCAAGAGACCCTCAGGGAGCTCCAACAATCAAACAAACAAAGAAACAAACAACCTAAGCTCCCTGGTGATTCTGCTACAGAGCCAGGTTTAAAATCATTATGTCACATGGGAGAAGATGACGGTGTGGGAAGATGCAGAGTTAGCGTCTCCCCACAACTAGGGAGCCTGCTGGCTGCTGGTGGGGGACTCTGATGCCCAAGGAGACTGGAGGAACCCCAAAGTGAACCGGTAGAACGTAGGGGGACTGAGTGGGGAGGAGAAGTGGATGCCAGACAAGATCAGTGCCCCTGAGGCCGGGGAGATCAGGAGAGGCAGGCAGGAGGGGCCATCCAGGAGGAGCGGGAGAGGAGCAGAGGGCGATTGCCCTGCCCACTGGGGCCATGGGAGCCTCTGACCTCCCAGGCTGGTCCCCTACAATCCAAAGCCCCCTCCAGGCGACGTGGGTTCTGGGAGCATAGGAGGGAGGCCAGGGAGATTAGGAAAAGCAGGCGGGAGGGACCCTGTGGGAGGAGCAGGAGAGGAGCAGAGGGTGATTGCGCCACCCACTCGGGCATGGGGAGCTGTTGAGCTCCCAGGCCGGTCCCCTCCCCACCAAGACCCACACCTCCCTGCCAGCCACATTGGTCCTCGGGGCATAGGAGGGAGGCCGGGGAGATCAGGAGAGGCAGGAGGTGGTGGGGCGGTGGCCCTCTGGGAGTAGCGAGAGAGGAGGGGAGGGCGTTTGCCCCACCCCCTTGAACCCGGGAAGCCTGCTGGGCTCCCAGGTAAGGTCCCCTGCCCTCTGAGACCGGGGTGGGGGGCACGCCTGGGCCTCTTCTGTTCCTTGAGCCTAAGCCCCACCCCCTACTGTCCCCAGGGCCTTTTCCAGCCCTGTGGGTCCTGAGCATTGGCCCCACCCATTGTCCAAACCTCACCCTTGCTTACTCCCTGCCCTCCACAGCCAAGGCCTTTCCCCCCATTTCTTGTTTTCTTTTCCCTCCTTCTCTTTTTTACTATTGTGGTACTGATGTACCTTCCAGTTGATTCATCTATATTTTATTTTTATATTCTCTCTAACATATCTGTTAGTTTCCTAGTCTAATTTTATTTTTTACTTTTTTATTCGGGTTTTTTTGTTTTTTTGGGGTTTTTTGCCACCCCACGTGGCTTGTGGAATATTGGTTCATGAGCCTGGGGTTGGGCCAAAGTTCCTGCAGTGGGAGCTCCAAGTCCGAACTACAGGACTAACAGAGAACCTCAGACCCCAGGGAATATTCATCGCAGTGAGGTCTCACGGAGTTCCTTACCTCACCACCAAGAAGCAGCTCTGCCCAGCAGCCTACAAACTCCAGTGTTGGAAGCCTCAGACCAAACAACCAGTAAGACAGTAACACAATCCCACTCATAAAAAAAAAAAAAAAAAGGCAAAAAACTATGTCACAGATGAAGGAGCAAGGTAAAAACCTACAAGACCAAATAAATGAAAAGGAAATAGGCAATCTACCTGAAAAAGAATTCAGAGTAATGATAGTAAAGATGATCCAGAATCTTGAAAATAGAATGGAGGCATGGATTGAGAAAATACAAGAAATGTTTTAACAAAGATCTAGAAGAACTAAAGAACAAACAGAGATGAACAACACAATAGCTGAAATGAAAAATACACTAGAAGGAATCAATAACAGAATAACTGAGGCAGAAGAATGAATAAGTGAGCTGGAAGACAAAATGGTGGAAATAACTGCCAAGGAGCAGAATAAAGAAAAAAGAATGAAAAGAATTGAAGACCTCTCAGACAACACTAAACACACCAACATTCGAATTATAGGGGTCCCAGAACAAGAAGAGAAAAAGAAAGGGTCTGAGAAAATATTTGAAGAGATTATAGTTGAAAACTTCCCTAACATGGGAAAGGAAATAGTCACCCAAGTCCAGGAAGCACAGAGAGTCCCATACAGGATAAACCCTAGAAAAAACACACCAAGACACATTAATCAAACTAAAAAAAATTAAATTCAAAGAAAAAATATTAAAAGCAGAAAGTGAAAAACGAAAATAAAATACAAAGGAATCCCCATAAGGTTATCAGCTGATTTTTCAACAGAAACTCTGCAGGCCAGAAGGGAGTGGCAGGATATACTTAAAGTGATGAAAGAGAAAAACCTACAACCAAAATTACTCTACCCAGCAAGGATCTCCTTCACATTCAGTGGAGAAGTCAAAAGCTTTTCAGACAAGTAAAAGCTAAGAGAATTCAGCACCACCAAACCAGCTTTACAACAAATGCTAAAGAAACTTCTCTAAGCGGGAAACACAAGAGAAGGAAAAGACGCACAAAAACAAACCCAAAACAACTAAGAAAATGGTAATAGGAATATACATATCAATAATGATCCTGAATGTAAATGGATTAAATGCCCCAACCAAAAGACACAGACTGGCTAAATGGATAGAGAAACAAGACCCATATATATGCTGTCAACAGGAGACCCACTTCAGACCTAGGGACACATACAGACTGAATGTGAAGGGATGGAAAAAGATATTCCATGCAATGGAAATCAAAAGAAAACTGGACTGACAATACTCATATCAGATAAAATAGACTTTAAAATAAAGACTGCTACAAGAGATAAGGATGGACACTATATAATGATCAAAGGATCAATCCAAGAGAAGATGTAACGATTATAAATGTGTATGCACCCAACAAAGGAACACCTCAGTACATAAGGCAAATGCTAACAACCATGAAAGGAGAAATCGACAGTAACACATGATAGTAGGGGACTTTAACACCCCACTTATAACAATGGAGAAATCATCCAAACAGAAAATAAATAAAGAAATACAGCTTTAAATGGCACAATAGACCAGATAGATCTAATTGATATTTATAGAACATTCCACCCAAAAGTGGCAGAATACACTTTCTTCTCAAGTGCACATGGAACATTCTGCAGGATAGATCACATCTTGGGTCACAAATCAAGCCTTGGAAAATTTAAGAAAATTGAAATCATATCAGGCATCTTTGCTGACCACACTGCTTGAGATTGGAAATCAGTTACAGGAAAAAAACTATAAAAAACACGAATACATGGAGGATAAATAATGTGCTACTAAATAACCAAGAGATCACTGAAGAAATCAAAGAAGAAATTAAAATATACATAGAAACAAATGACAACGAAAACACAAAGGCCCAAAACCTATGGGGCACAACAAAAGCAGTTCTAAGAGGGAAGTTTATAGCAATTCAATCTCAACTCCAGAAACAAGAAACATCTCAAATGAACAATCTAACCCTACACTTAAAACAACTAGAGAAAGAAGAACAAAGAAAACCCAAAGTCAGTAGAAGGAAAGAAATCATAAAGATCAGAGCAGAAATAAATGAAATAGAAACAAAACAGTAACAAAGGTCAGTAAAACTAAAAACTGGTTCTTTGAGAAGATAAACAAAATTGGTAAACCCTTAGCCAGACTCATCAAGAAAAAAAGGGAGAGGATGCAAATCAATAAAATCAGAAATGAAAAAGGAAAAATCACAACTGACACTGCAGAAATACAAAGGATTATAAGAGACTACTACAAACAACTATATGCCAATAAAATGGACAACCACAGAGAAATGGAAAAATTCTTGGAAAGGTAAAATTTTCCAAGACTAAACCAGGAAGAATTCGAAAATATAAATAGATCTATCACAAGTAATGAAATTGAAACGGTAATTAAAAATCTTCCAACAAACAAAAGTGCGGGACCAGATGGCTCCACAGGTGAATTCTAGCAAACATTTAGAGAAGAGCTAACACCCACCCTTCTCAGACTCTTGCAAAAAATTGCAGAGGGAGAAATACTCCCAAATGGATTCTATGAAGCCACCATCATGCTGATAGCAAAACCAGAAGAGATCGCAAAATAAGAAAATTATAGACCAATATCACTGATGCACACAGATGCAAAAATCCTGAACAAAATACTAGCAAGTGGAATCCAACAGCACATTAAAAGGATCATACACCATGATCAAGTGAGATTTATCCCAGGGATGCAAGCATTCTTCAATATATGTAAATCAATCAATGTGAAACACCACACTAACAAATTAAGGAATAAAAACCATATGATCATATCAATAGATTTAGAAGAAGCTTTTGACAAAATTCAACACCCATTTATGATAAAAAAAAAAAACTCTCCAGAAATTGGGCATAGAGGGAACCTACCTCAACATTATAAAGGCCATATATGACAAACCCACAGCAAGCATCATACTCCATGGTGAAAAACTGAAAGCATGTCCTCTAAGATCAGGAACAAGACAAGGATGTCCACTCCCGCCGCTTTATTCAACATAATTTTGGAAGTCCTAGCCACAGCAATCAGAAGAAAAAGAAATAAAAGGAATCCAAATCAGAAAAGAAGAAGTAAAACTGTCACTGTTTGCCAGTGGCATGATACTATACATAGAAAATCCTAATGATGCCACCAGAAAACTACTAGAACAAATAAGTGAATTTGGTAAGGTTGCAGGATACAAAGTTAATGCACAGAAATGTCTGGCATTCCTATACACCACCAATGAAAAATCAGAAAGAGAAATTAAGGAAACACTCCCATTTACCATTGCAACAAAAAGAATAAAATACCTAGGAATAAACCTGCCTACAGATGTGAAAGACTTGTACTCAGAAAACTACAAAACACTGATGAAAGAAATCAAAGATGACATAAACAGATGGAGAAATATACTATGTCCGTGGATTGGAAGAATCAATATTGTGAAAATGACTGTACTACCAAAAGCAATCTACAGATTCAGTGCAGTCCCTAGCAAACAACCATAGCATTCCTCACAGAATTAGAACAGAAAATTTTACAATTCGTATGGAAACACAAAAGACCCGGAATAGCTAAAGTAATATTGAGAAAGAAAGAGTGAGTTGGAGGAATAAGGCTCCCCAACTTCAAACTATACCACAGAGATACAGTAATCAAGACAGTATGGTACTGGCACAAAAACAGAAATATAGATCAATGATACAGGATAGAATGCCCAGAGATAAATCCACACACCTGTAGTCAACTAATCTATGACAAAGGAGTCAAGGATATACAACGGAGAAAAGACAGTCTCTTCAATAAGTGGTGCTCGGAAAACTGGAGAGCTACACGTAAAAGAATGAAATTAGAACACTCCCTAACACCGTACACAAAAATAAACTCCAAATGGATTAAAGACTTAAATGTAAGACCAGACACTATAAAACTCTTAGAGGAAAACATAGGAAAAACGTTCTTTGAGATAAACCACAGCAAGATCTTTTTTGACCCACCTCCTAGAGGAACAGAAGTAAAAACAAAAATAAACAAATGGGACTTAATTAAACTTAAAAGCTTTTGCATAGCAAAGGAAACCATAAACAAGACAAAAAGACAACCCTTAGAATGGGAGAAAATATTTGTAAGTCAAACAACAGACAAAGGATTAATCTCCAAAATATACAAATAGTGCATGGAGCTCAGTATCAAAAAAACAAGTTAAAAAAATGGGTGGAAGTACACCATGATCAAGTGGGGTTTATCCCAGGAATGCAAGGATTCTTCAATATATGCAAATCAATCAATGTGATACACCATATTAACAAATTGAAGGAGAAAAACCATATGATCATCTCAATAGATGCAGAGACAGCTTTCAACAAAATTCAACACCCATTTATGATAAAAACTCTCCAGAAAGTAGGCATAGAGGGAACTTACCTCAACATAATAAAGGCCATATATGACAAACCCACAGCCAACATCGTCCTCAGTGGTGAAAAACTGAAACCATTTCCACTAAGATCAGGAACAAGACAGGGTTGCCCACTCTCACCACTATTATTCAATATAGTTTTGCAAGTTTTAGCCACAGCAGTCAGAGAAGAAAAAGAAGTAAAAGGAATCAAATCGGAAAAGAAGAAGTAAAGCTGTCACTGTTTGCAGATGACACGATACTATACAGAGGGAATCCTAAAGAAGCTACCAGAAAACTACTAGAGCTAATCAATGAATTTGATAAAAGTAGCAGGATACAAAATTAATGTGCAGAAATCTCTTGCATTCCTATACACTAATGAAGAAAAATCTGAAAGTGAAATTAAGGAAACACTCCCATTTACCATTGCAACAAAAAGAATAAAACACCTAGGAATAAACCTACATAAGGAGGCAAAAGACCTGTTTGCAGAAAATTATAAGACACTGATGAAAGAAATTAAAGATGCTACAAATAGATGGAGAGATATACCGTGTTCTTGAATTGGAAGAATCAACATTGTGAAAACGACTATACTACCTAAAGCAATCTACAGATTCAATGCAATCCCTATCAAACTACCACTGGCATTTTTCACAGAAGTAGAACAAAAAATTTCACAATTTGTATGGAAACACAAAGGACCCTGAATAACCAAAGCAATCTTGAGAACGAAAAGCAGAGCTGGAGGAATCAGGCTCCCTGACTTCAGACTATACTACAAAGCTACAGTAATCAAGACAGTATGGTACTGGCACAAAAACAGAAATATAGATCAATGGAACAGGTTAGAAAGCCCAGAGATAAATCCACGCATATATGATCACCTTATCTTTGATAAAGGAAGCAAGAATATACAGTGGAGAAAAGACAGCCTCTTCAATAAGTGGTGCTGGGAAAACTGGACAGCTACATGTAAAAGAATGAAATTAGAACACTCCCTAACACCATACACAAAAATAAACTCAAAATGGATTAAAGACCTAAACATAAGTCCAGACACTATCAAACTCTTAGAGGAGAACATAGGCAGAACACTGACATAAATCACAGCAAGATCCTTTTTGACCCACCTCCTAGAGAAATGGAAATAAAAACAAAAATAAACAAATGGGACCTAATGAAACTTCAAAGCTTTTGCACAGCAAATGAAACCATAAACAAGACCAAAAGACAACCCTCAGAATGAGAGAAAATATTTGCAAATGAAGCAACTGACAAAGGATTAATCTCCAAAATTTACAAGCAGCTCATGCAGCTCAATATCAAAAAAACAAACAACCCAATCCAAAAATGGGTGGAAGACCTAAATAGACATTTCTCCAAAGAAGATATACAGACTGCGAACAAACACATGAAAGAATGCTCAACATCATTAATCAGAGAAGTGCAAATCAAAACTACAATGTGATATCATCTCACACCAGTCAGAATGGCCATCATCAAAAAATCTAAAAACAGTAAATGCTGGAGAGGGTGTGGAGAAAAGGGAACCCTCTTGCACTGTTGGTAGGAATGTAAATTGATACAGCCGCTATGGAGAACAGTATGCAGGTTCCTTAAGAAACTAAACATACAACTACCATATGACCCAGCAATCCCCCTACTGGGCATATACCCTGAGAAAACCATAATTCAAAAACAGTCATGTACCACAATGTTCATTGCAGCACTGTTTACAATAGCCAGGACATGGAAGCAACCTAAGTGTCCATCAACAGATGAATGGATAAAGAAGACATGGCACATATATACAATGGAATATTACTCAGCCATAAAAAGAAATGAAATTGAGTTATTTGTAGTGAGGTGGATGGACCTAGAGCCTGTCATACAGAGTGAAGTAAGTCAGAAAGAGAAAAACAAATATCTTATGGTAACACATATATATGGGATCTAAAAAAAAAAAAAGGTCATGAAGAACCTAGGGGCAAGACAGGAATAAAGATGCAGACCTACTAGAGAATGGACTTGAGTACACGGGGAGGGGGAAAGGTAAGTTGGGACAAAGTGAGAGAGTGGCAAAGACGTATATACAGTACCAAATATAAAATCGATAGCTAGTGGGAAGCAGCCGCATAGCACAGGCAGATCAGCTCGGTGCTTTGTGACCACCTAGAGGGGTGGGATTGGGAGGGTGGGAGGGAGGGAGACACAAGAGGGAAGAGATATGGAGATATATGTGTAACTGATTTACTTTGTTATAAAGAAGAAACTACTAACACACCATTATAAAGCAATTATACTCCAATAAAGATGTTAAAAAAAAATGGGTTGAAGACCTAAATAGACATTTCACCAAGGAAAACGTACAGTTGGCCAAGAGACACATGGAAAGATGCTCAGCATCACGAATTATTAGAAAAATGCAAATCACAACTACAATGAGGTATCACCTCATGCTGATCAGAATGGCCATTTTCCAAAAATCTAGAAACAATAAATGCTGGAAAGGGTGTAGTGAAAAGGGAACCCTCCTGCACTGTTGGTGGGAATGTCAGTTGATCCAACCATTATGGAAAACAGTGTGGAGGTCCTTAAAAAACTGAAAATAGAACTGCCATACGACCCAGCCTGAGAAAACCATAATTCAAAAAGAGATAATGTACCACAATGTTCACTGCAGCACTGTTTACAATAGCCAGGAAATGGAACCAACCTAATGTCCATCGAGAGATGAATGGATAAAGAAGATGTGGCATGTATATGCAATGGAATATTACTCAGCCAGAAAAAGAAATGAAATTGAGTTATTTGTAGTGAGGTGGATGGACCTAGAGTCTGTCATACAGAGTGAAGTAAGTCAGAAAGAGAAAAATACGATACGCTAACGCATATATATGGAATCTAAAAAAATACATATGGTACTGATGAACCTAGTTGCAGGGCAGGAATAAAGAGGTAGACGTAGAGAATGGACTTGAGGATGTGGGGTGGGAGGGCGAAGCTGGGGCGAAGTGAGAGTACCATTGACATATATACACTACCAAATGTAAAATAGTTGGCTGGTGGGAAACAGCAGCATAGCACAGGGAGATCGGCTCGGTGCTTTGTGGTGACCTACGGGGTGGGATAGGGAGGATGGGAGGGAGGCTCAAGAGGGAGGGGACGTGGGGACATGTGTATGCATATGGCCGATCTGCTTTGTCGTGCAACTGAAACTAACACTGTATTGTGAAGCAATTTTATTCCAATAAAAATCTATTAAAAGAAAAATGAATAAAATCATTATGTCTGTGGAAAAATTTCACCATACGAATACTGAGTAGAGTGTGGTAAAATTCTGGAATCCTTTGGGATGGTCTGTTTCTGCAGTTTGGCCAAATTGAATTTTCATCTTTTCTTCTTGTAGTAACAGGATTATTTTGGTTCTGTTTTCATACCTCCCACATCTCTTCAGAGCTTATTATTACAAGGCAGTTTTCAATGAGCCTTTGAAGACCTTCATTTCTGCATTTATATTGGTAGATTCATTGCTGTCATTACGTTCTCCCTGGTGTTTCATAAACATCACTTTCTAAGGTATTTACATGTATTGGTTTATTTTTATAAATTTATTTATTTTATTTTTGGCTGTGTTGGGTCTTTGTTGCTGTGCGTGGGCTTTCTCTAGCTGCGGCAAGCAGGGGCTACTCTTCGTAGAGGTGAGCAGGCTTCTCATTGCAGTGGCTTCTCTTGTTGCCAAGCACGGGCTCTAGGCACACGGGCTTCACTAGTTGTGGCTCGTGAGCTCTAGAGCGCAGGCTCAGTATTTGTGGCGAACCAGCCTAGTTGCTCCACGACATTTAGGATCTTCCTGGACCAGGGCTTGAACCCATGTCCCCTGCATTGGCAGGTGGATTCTTAAGCACTGTGCCACCAGGGAAGCCCACATATATTCGTTTAAAAAAAAAAGCCACTATTTTATTTCAGAGTTGTCAGTGTCCACAATGGATGACATGCAAATTAATGTTAGTCCTTTCTATCCCCTTGATAATCTTTCACATTCCATTTGGAAATTTTAAATTTTGGGTGAAGAGCAAAGCTTGAGTTCACCCTTTCTGAGCAACAGCATCCATACTGCTCATGGGTTTGTCTTTCTTGAAGTGCTGAGCGCTTGGCACTTGTGTATCTTTGGATTTTGACTTCTTGATTAGTTATATTCTTGGACAAACAGCTATTGAGCAGATACTATCTAAGTCTGGAAACTCCTATACATTTCTTATCTCCTCAGTCCTTTTTCTTAAATTGTTCTTTTTCAAACTTCCTGTGAGTTTGGTCTACTTGACATTAGATGTCCTGTTACAGCAGTGTCTGATGGCCCTTGCTTGACCTTGGTCTCTGTGCACTTTGCTTGCTGTTAGGTCTCGTTTCCACTTACAGAGCTAAGTATTGGTGGACTGGTTTGAGATTGCTATTAATCTTTCTCTTGTGAATACAAGCAAATTAAATATACCAAATAGAGTTAGGGTAGTTACTAAACAAACATTTTTTTTGATATATTAGCTGACTATTAAGTCCTCTTCTTAAACCAGCCCAGGACAATAAATGTTAGGTTTTATTTCACTTTTTTAGTTTTATCTGTTTCATATTAGTGATGGGCTATCCTCAAGCTGTCGGTGACTTGAATCTTGTTTGGGAATTGTTCTCTGCCATCTGTGAACTATTTTGTAAGTTACATTTCTAGATTTTAAAGGCATCTGAGAAGACTTTACATGAAATCTGTTTAGGATGCAGAAAAGAAAACAATGGCCTTGGTTTCACAGAAGTCATTACAATTAATTTTTTTTTCCATTTTTGGCAGCTAGCAAGATCTTTCCCACTAATTTAATGTTTAGAAAGTATGTTTGGCTTTTATTTTATTTTATTTTTTTATTGAAGTGTAGTTGATTTACAATGCTGTGATAGTTTCTGATGCTCAGCGAAGTGATTCACCCCTTATATATATGTATATGTGTATATATGTGTGTTTGTGTATTCTTCTTCAGATTGTTTTCCATTATAAGTTATTTCAAGTTACTGAATAAAGTTCCCTGTGCTATACAGTAGGACCTTGTTGTTTATCTATTTTATATATAGTAGTGTGTATCTGTTAATCCCAAACTCCTAATTTATTGTTTGGCTTTAACTGTAAATACATGCATAGAAGTCATTGCAACGTTAGGCCAATTATTTTTTTTCATAATTTTATGTAAATTACATATAACTTTTAAAATTTGAAACATGTTTTGTCCAGTATTGATTATTTATTACAGTTCTCAATTTCAAATTTTCTTGAGTTATTTCTCCCACGAGGAGCAACCAGAAAATTGCTGGGCATGGCATGGGTCTGAAAATTGGAGGTCCTCTTGCCTTGTGTCCTGTAGATTCAAATCTGACCAGAGTGTGCTTTGCATCTTCCCTTTCAGTCTTCTCCAGCCACAACTGTTACGTCGCCTAATTCTACACCAGCTAAAACTATTGACACATCCCCTCCAGTTGATTTGTTTGCAACTGCATCTGCGGCTGTACCAGTCAGGTTAGTTCATGAGAATGCAGCGAACCGTTTATTAATATTATGATCAGGTTTTCATTTTATTTTTGTGTACCAAACCCAGTGACTTCACAAAATGAGATGTAGTCCTAGTAAATGTGTGATATTTGGGGTTATTTTCAGGTACATAGACTAAGTTCTTCTATACTTCATACAGTTACTTAGGCTTGTACCTCTCAAAGTGTAAGAAAGACGTAAGCTGTGGAAATCACCTTGGTGCTCACACATTTGGCAAAGGAAGTGGAAGAAAGATGCACACACTTCAGGTTCTTCTGAAATGGATGATATGGACAGTGTTTTCTGAAATTAGTTTCTCCTTGTGTGAAATTTAAAGGGTGTCTTAAAGTGCTAAGAAATGAGATGAAAGGAAGTGAAGTGAAATGAAATGCTTGTAGTTGCAGGCCAATTAGCTGGTGCATATGAGGAACTCAAACTCTGGTGGTAGGAAGAAACCGTCAGGATGTGCCTAATTGCTTTTTTAAAATATTTATTTATTTATTTGGTTGCACCAGGTCTTAGTTGCGGCAGGCAGGCTCCTTAGTTGTGGCTCATGGGCTCCTTAGTTGTGACTCGTGGGCTCCTTAGTTGTGGCTCGTGGGCTCCTTAGTTGCGGCTCCAGGAATGCTTAATTGCAGCTCCAGGGCTCCTTAGTTGTGGCATGTGAACTCTTAGTTGCGGCATGCATATGGGATCTAGTTCCCTGACCAGGGATCAAATCCGGGCCCCCGTATTGGGAGCGTGGAGTCTTATCTACTGCACCACCAGGGAAGCCCCCTTATTGCTTTCGTAGTGCCTAAAGGTCAGAACAGTAGTGAGAAAGGGGAGGGATGACTGTGCTTTCTGTAAAATCTCTGGGCCACCTGAAATGAAGCCCCAACTCAGAGAGGCTTCCTCAGATAATAATTTAGGTCAACTCTTTGTTTGGTTCTTTAGCCTTGAGAGCATTCGAGTCCCATCTTGTAGTATCTGTGACTCTGATTAGGAATGCCCTGCATTTGGAGACGTGAATTTTGAACTGAGCAATAAAGCCCCATGATGTGTGCGTGTTAACTATGCACGTTACCCTCTACTTGCTTAATTCTGCTTTCATAATCACAGGCTTGGAAAAGCCAAGTCCTTTCTGCCTCTATACTAAGATAGATTGCTTCTTATAAAAGCTTTGATTCCAGTCTTAATAATAAATGTTTCCCTGTTCTGGCTCTTAGACCAGTCGTATTTATGAAATAGACATCAAAACTAGGCAAGTTTCAGGGGTCTTGAAACTTTTTTTTTTTAAGCAGCAGAATCCTTTTTTCCAAAAAATATTGCTCGGAAATCTAACACGTAAAAAAGATAAAGATGGAATGGCTATTTATGAGGAGGGGTGGGGAACCTGGGACCCTGATGGCTTAGTACCTGGTCTGGCAGCCTTTAAGCCAGTGCTCCTTAAACCTGACTGTACAGTGAAACCCCTGGGGTTGTAGTAAAATGAAGACTGATGTAGTAGATAATGGTTAAGCCTGGGATTTTGCATTTCTAACAAGGTGCCAGGATGCTGCTAGTTTGGAAACTACACTTTGAGTAACAACGCTCTAGGCTTCTCCTTGGAACTTCTTTAGATGGAGGAGCTTTGAAAAGCACAGCCCCAATTGAATAAGAGTGAAAAATATGGAATTATTTTTAGGTGAGGTCTCTTATAGGCAAACTTGATGTGTTGTAGTTTAACTTAGAAAAAAGGTACAATAGTGATTATTCATTTTAGTATTCTTTGGTTTATAAATTCTTTTCAAGTTAAGAATTATTTACCATACTACCAAAAAAGCATACAAAAAAACTTTAGAAAATAGAGAAAAGGAAAAAAATTACCAATAATTCTCTTACCTTTATTATTTGGAGTACGTTTCCTTTTTTCATAGCCCTCATAACCAGCATTTTAGATGCTACCCAGTGGACATAACATGTTTAAAATTCCCCCTTATTTTGAGGCATTTAGATTTTCCCTTTTAATTTCTGCTCTGTGATTTGCTGAGTGACCCATTGCTTGAGGTATAATTTAACTTTGCAAGAGTTGGCAAACGATGGCCCATAGATCAAATCTAGCCCACTGTCTTTTTCTGTAAATAAATTTTTATTGGAACAAAAGCATGTTCATTTGCTTACGTACTGCCTGTGTCTTATTTCACTCTGCACTGGCAGAGTCGAATAGCGATAGAGACTGTCTGGCTCGCAAACCTAAAATTTTTAGTATCTGGCCCTTTACGAAAGTTGTTTGCCAACTCTCAGTATAGAGGAACATATGCTTTACTGCTGTACTTTACAAAATATTATTCTCTTACTGAATTTAAAATAGCCAAAATCTGTGATGTTTTCTGCATAAGTCTTTATTTAAAAAGCATCTTTACATTTTAAAATTGCAAAATCCGATTTTAAAATCATATTTTCCTTTCAGCGCTTCTAAACCATCTAGTGATCTCCTGGACCTGCAGCCAGACTTCTCCTCTGCAGGGGCGGCAGCAGCCGCGACACCAGCACCACCACCACCTTCAGGAGGCGCCACTGCGTGGGGGGGTGAGTGAAACCAGGCAACCATGCCATTTTTCTATTTAGTTGTTTTTATTCAGGCTGTAATTGTTATGCTTACCTTCTGATTATCCAAAATGGTGCTAGAAACTCGGGGAGAAAATGTTAAGAATGGCATTGATTGATTGATTGATTGAAATATATATTGAGACAGCGAGACAAAGACAGAAAAAGTACCCATAATACAGTTAAAATATTCAAGTAATCATACCGTTTTTTAGTTTAAAAGCTGGAACAATGGGAGTATTTTTTCTTCGCTGTTCTCAGATTCTGATTATTTTTAGTAGTTGCTCCCTAGAGATGCAGGCCTTAGAAGACTGGGTGTTCCCATGAACTTAGGAGATTACTCAGAGGCAGCATGTCGAATTTGGCTTGTTCAGATATGGTCTCCTTCATGGATTCCTTTAGACCTTAACTGGTTTTATTCACGTTGTATTTGACTTCATGCAGTTGAAATCTGGGATAGACTCTTCTTGGTGCCAGAAAATATCCGTCCTAAACTAATTAAGAGGAGTCACACCTAAGTGCTCGATTTCCATTTTATTCATGGATCTTGGGGGAAAAAATTAAGCTTTTATATGTTTTTAATTAAACATATTTAATACCAGTATAAAAATTAAGTGAATTACTGCTTAATTCTCAAAGCTTCACAGAGTTGGTGTTAAATAACGTACTCTACTACATCAAACTATCAAAATAAAAAATTGTTTAAGCTTGAAAATGGCTCGTAGGAACAACACAGAGGGAAACAACACAGAGGGACTGACACAGGAGGTGTCCCATCATATCTCCCCATAGGAACAGTACTCTGGCAGCCACCCACAGATAAAAGTGCCTTTGTGGGAGCTTTGGGATCCAGTAAAAGGTTGCAAAGCCCAAGTGGAGCCCAAGACCAAAAACAGTTGATTTGAGAAGGCAAGCCTACTCCCAGGTGGGAGGCTCGCCAACGCTGGTCCTGGCAACAGACCTGGAAACACTGCCATGCCCCTGTGGACTCACTACAGTCCTGTTTGGCCATGATCCTGCCACCAGTAACATCTGCCAAGGGACCAGGGAGGAGTGGACACACCCATGCCTTGGGTAACAGGCCTCCTGTCCTTGGTCTCAACTGTGGACCCTGAAACTGCCTGTGACCCAGCTCCAGCCTCTCTCAGTCATGGTCCAGGAGCAGTCCTGCCTGCCCGGGGATCCAGCAGGAGACACATCTGTCTGTGCCCCCAGAGGCAGGCCCAGTGACCTTAATCCAAGCTCAGATCCTGAATCAGCCTTGTGACTAGGCTCCAGCCCCTCAGTCCGACCCACCCAGGGACCTTGTGGGAAACACACTCATCCATGCCCCTATGGGCAGGCCTATAGATCTTGGTCCCAACTGTGGACCTTAAAGCAACCTTCTCACTTCATTTAGCCCCACTTAGCTGCAGTCCAGGGCTAGTCTGGCCTAGCCGGAGACCCAGCAGGAGCTACACCCAGACACGTACCTGGTAACAAGCCCACCATCTCTGAACCCAACTGCACATCCTGAAGTGGACCCTTGTCCCAGTTCCAGCCCTACTAACCAAGGTCGTGAAGGCAGTCCTGTCCGCTCAGGGACCAGGAGGCAGGATCTATACCCACCCAAGCCCCTGGTAACAGGCCCACTAACATGGACACTACAGCAGACCCAGAAGCAGCCACATGACCCAGCCCCAACCCCACTCAACTGCAATCCCGGAGTCAGTATCATCAGCCCAGGGACCTGACAGGAGAAGGCCTGCCAAAACCAGTGTTTAAAAACAGGAAGAGGTGTTTGCTCCTTCAGATGCACAGACACCAACACAGGGCTACACAGAATATGAAGAATCAGGCAAACAGACATGACACTGCCAAAGGAAACTAATAAATCTCTAATAGCTTACCCTAAATAAATGGAGATCTCTACATAGCTTGATAACAAATTAAAAATAATTATCTTTAAGAAACTCAATGAAATACAAGAGAACACAAATAGGCAACAAAATTAAGTCAAGAAAAGTATACATGAACAAAATAAGAAAATAGAAACCATAAAAGGGAACAAAACAGAAATTCTGAATGAAACAGAATACTATGACTGAACTGAAAAGAAAAACTCAGTAGAGAGCTTACTTGATCAGACAGAGTAAAGAATCAACAAACTCAAAGATAGAGCATTAGAAAATAGCCAATTAAAGGAACAAAAAGGAAAAAAAGTGATGCATACAGGACCTATGGGATGCCATAAAATTAATTAATATGTGCATTATGGGAGTCCCAGAAAGAGAAGAAAGTGAGAAAGAGAAGAAAGCTTATTTAAAGATAATGGCTAAAAACTTCATAAATCATGGGAGGGATATGGACATTTAAATTCATGAAGTTCAAAAGTCTCCAAGCAAGATGAATCCAAAGAATATTACCTGAGACACAGTATTTAATCAGATTGTCAGAAGTCAAAGACAAAGAGAAACTTTTGAAAACAAGAGAAAAGCACCTCCTCACATACAAGGGAACCCTGATAAAGCTATCAGCATATTTCTCAGCAGAAACCTTGCAGGCCAGGAGTAAGTAGCATGATATAATAAAAGTCCTGAAAGAAAAAAACTGCCAACCAAGAATACTATACCTGGCAAAGTTGTTCTTCAGAAGTGAAGGCGAGAAAAAGACATTACCTGACAAACAAAATCTGAGAGAATTCTTCACCACTAGACCTGTCTTACAGGAAATACTAAAGGGATTTCTTTAAGATAAAACAAAAGGATGCTAAATAACAATGAGAAAATGTATGAAGGTACATCCCTTGAACAACATGAGTTTGAACTGTGAGAGTCCACTTATACACAGATTTTTTTTCCACTAAATATGTAATACACAACTAAACAATACATGGTTCGTTGAATCTGCAGAACTGTGGATATGGAGGACCAACTGTAAATGTATAGGTGGATTTTTGACTGCATGGGTGGTTGGCTCCCGTAACCCCTTTGCTGTTCAAGGGTCAGCTGTATCAAACTCACTGGTAAAGGTAAATTTGTAGTCAAATTCAGAATACTCTAATACTGTAAATGTAGTAGGTAAATCAGTTTTAACCCTGGTATGAAAGTTAAAAGACAAGAGAATTTAAAATAACTAAAGCTACAATAATTTGCTACTACATACACAATATAAAAAGATGTAGGGTGGATAATATGTGGAGAGTAGAGAAAGGTAGAAGTGTCCATACTTTTTGTATGTGATTGAAGTTAAGTTGTTATCAGCTTAAAATAGACTGTTAAAACTATAAGATGTTTTATGTAAGCCCCATGGTAAACACAAAGAAAAAAACCTCTACTAGATACTAAAAATAAAGAGAAAGGAATCAAAGCATACCACTGAGGAAAATCATCAAGTCACAAAGGAAGAGAGCAAGAGAGGAAGAAAAGAACGAAGGAACTACAGAATGGTCAGAAAACAGTAAACAAAATGACAATAGTAAGTCCTTACCTATAAATACTGTAAATTTAAATGGATTAAATTCTCCTATCAAATAATAGAGTAGTTCAGTGGATGTTAAAAAAAACAAAAAACAAGATCCAACAATCTAGTGCCTACAGGAGACTCCTTTTAACTTTAAGGACATACATAGGCAAGGTAAAGGGATGGGAAAAGATTTGCAGTCAAAATCTATCACAAGAAACAAAGAAAATCACTATATAATGATAAAATCAATTCATCAAGAGGGTATAAACATCAAAATATCTAAATATATAAAGCAAATATTAACAGAACTGAGGAGAGAAATAGACAACCATACAGTAATAGTGGGGGGCTTCAGTATGCCAATTTTAACAATAGATCGATCATCCAGACAGAAATCAGTAAGAAAATAGCAAACTTGAATAACAGTTTACCCCAAATGGACCTAATAGGCATAAACAGAAAATTTCATCCAACACAGCAGAATATACATTCTCCTCAGGTGCACACAGAACAGGGTAGATCATATGTTGGGACACTAAAAATTTCTTAACAAATTAAAGAAGATTGAAGTCATATCAAGTATCATTTCTGACCTTCAGTGGTATGAAACTAGAAATCAGTAACAGAAGAAAATTTTGAAAATTCACAAACATGCGGAGATTAAATAACATACAGCCAACCAGTGGGTCAAAGAAGAAATCAAAAAGAAATTAAAAAGAATCTTGAGACAAAGGAAAATGGAAACACAACATATCAAAACTTACATGATTCTGCAAAAGCAGTTCTAAGAGGGACATTTATAGCGCTAAATGCCTCCATTAAGAAAAAGAAAGATCTCAAATAAACAATCTAGCTTTACATCTCACAGAACTAGACAAAGAGCAAACTTAGCCAAAAGATAGCAGAAGGGAAGACGTAATAAAGATTACAGCAGAAGTAAATGAAATAGAGACTAGAAAGACAATAGAAAAGATCAACAAAACTAAGGGTTGGTTTTCTGAAAAGATAAAATTTCTTACAGCTAGACTAACCAAGAAAAAAAGAGCAACAACTCAAAAATAAAATTATAAATGAAAGAAGAAACATTATAGCTGATACCATAAAAATACAAAGAATCATAAGAGACTACTGTGAGCAATTTATGCCATAATTGGATAACCTAAAAGAAATGGATAAATTCCTAGAAAGATACAATTGACCAAGACAGAATCATGAAGAAATAGAAAATCTCAACAGACCCATATGAAATAAGGAAATTGAAGCGGTAATCAAAAACCTCCCAGCAAAGAAAAACCCATGACCATATAGCTTCATGGGTGAATTCTACCAAACATTTAAACAGGAATTAATGCCAGTCCTACTCACACTCTTCCCAAAAAATTTAAAAGGAGGGAATACTTGCAAACTTATTTTTTGAAGCTAGTTTTACACTCATTCCAAAGCCATACACAGATACTACAAGAACATAGCTGCAAGAATCCTTCACAAAACATTAGAAAACTGAATTCAGCAGCAAATTAAAAGGGTCATACACCATGATCAAGTGGGATTTATCCCTGGGATGCAAGGATGGTTCAACATATGCAAGTGATACACACCACATTACAGAATGAAGGGTAAAAAATCATATGATCATCTCAATAGATGCAGAAAAAGTACTTAACAAAATTTAATAACCTTTCATGATAAAAACTCTTAACAAATTAGGTAAATAAGGAATGTATCTCAACATAATAAAGGGCATATATGACAAGTCCACAGCTGACATGATACTTAATGATGAAAAGCTGTAACCTTTTCCTCTAAGATTAGGAACAAGACAAGGATGCCTACTCTCTCCACTTCTACTCGACATAGTACTGGAAGTCTAAACAAGAGCAGTTAGTCAAGAAAAAGAAATAAAATGCATCCAAATAGGAAAAGAAGAAATAAAATTGTCTCTTCAGATGACATAATCTTATATGTAGAAACCCAAAAGACTCCACCAAAAAACTGTTAGAACTAATAAACGAATTCAGTAAGTTCGGGATACACAATTTATGTACAAAAATCAACTGCATTTCTATACACTAACAACAAACTATCTGAAAAAGAAATGAAGAAAACAATCCCATTTAGAGCAGCATCAAAAAGAATAAAATACTTAGGAATAAATTTAACCAAAGAGGTGAAAAACCTGTACACTGAAAACTATAAGACATTGATGAAAGAAATTGAAGATACAAATAAATGGAACGATATCCTGTGTTCATGGATTAGAAGAATTAATACTGTTAAAATGTCCGTACTACCCAAAGTGATCTACAGATTCATTGCAATTCCTAGAAAAATTGTAATGGCCTTTTCCTATTAATAGAAAAAAAATTTTGTGTTCATACAGACCACAAAAGACACCAAATAGCCAAAGGAATCTTGAGGAAGAAAAATAAGGCTGGAGGCATCAAACTTCCTGAAATCAACCTATATTTCAAAGCTATAGTAACCAAAATGGGATGGTACTGGCATGAAAACAGACACCTCAACCAACAGAACAAGAGAATAGAGAGCCCAGAAATAAACCCATGCATATTCAGTTAGCTAACCTTTGACAAGGATGCCAAGAATACACAACAGGGAACAGATAGTCTCTTTAATAAATGGTGTTGGGAAAACTAGATATCTATGTGCAAAAGAATGAAATTGGAACCTTATCTTACATCATACACAAAAATTAACTCAAATGGATTAAAGACTTAAATACAAGATCTGAAACCGTAAAACTCCTTGAAGAAAACAGGGAAAAAACTCCTAGACATTGGTCTTAGCAGTGAATTTTTTTATTTGCCACCAAAAAACACAGGCAACAAAAGCAAAAATAAGCAAGTAAGACTACATTCAAACTAAAAAACTTCTACACAGCAAAGGAAACAACAAAATAAAAGTGCAGCCTGTGGAATGGGAGAAAATATTTGTAAAAAAAAAAAAAAAAAAAACCCAAATAACTTGATTTTAAAATGGGCAAAGGGCATAAATAGACATTTTCCAAACAAGGTATGCAAATGGCCAAAAAGTATATGAAAAGGTGTTCACTGTCATTAATCATTAGGAAAATGCAAATCAGAACCACAGAGATAGCACCCCACACTTGTTAGGATAACTGTTATCAAAAACACAAGAGATAACAAGTGTTTGGTGAGGGAGTGGAGAAAAGGGAACCATTATTCATTGTTGCTGGAGATGTAAATTGGTGCAGCCATTATAGTTTATTTTTTATTTATTTTTATTTTTCAATTTTTTTTATTGGAGTATAATTGCTTTACAATGTTGTGTCAGTTGCTGCTATACAACATAGTGAATCAGCTATACGTATACATATATCCCCATATCCCCTCCCTCTTGAGCCTCCCTCCCACCCTTCCTATCCCACCCCTCTAGGTCATCACAAAGCATTGAGCTGATCTCCTTATGCTATACAGCAGCTTCCCACTAACCATCCGTTTTATGTTTGGTAGTGTATATATTTCAATGCAACTCTCTCACTTCATCCCTACTTCCCCTTCCCCATGCCAAGTCCTCAAGTACGTTCTTTACGTCTGCGTCTTTATTCCTGCCCTGCCATTAGGTTCGTCAGTACCATTTTTTTAGATTCCATATATGTGCTTTAGCATATGGTATTTTTCTCTTTCTGACTTACTTCCCTCTGTATGACAGACTCTGGGTCCATCCACCTCGTTACATATAATTCAATTTCGTTCCTTTTTATGGCTGAGTAATATTCCATTGTATGTATATACCACATCTTCTTTATCCATTCACCTGTCGATGGACATTGAGGTTGGTTCCATGTCCTGGCTATTGTAAGTAGTGCTGCAGTGAACATTGTGGTACATGTATCTTTTTGAATTATGGTTTTCTCAGGGTATATGCCCAGTATATGCCCAGTGGGATTGCTGGGTCATATGGTAATTCTATTTTTAGTCTTTTAAGGAGCCTCCATACTGTTCTCCATAGTGGCTGTACAACCATCATGGAAAAAATATAGAGGTTCCTCAAAGAATTGAAAATAGAACTGTCACATGATTCACCAGTCTCACTTCTGGATGGATGGAGATCTGCACCCCCATGTTCATTACAGCATTATCCACAATAGCCAAGATATAAAAATAACCTAAGTGTCTGTCAACAGACAAAAGGATATAAAAGAAACCCATTGTATATGTTCAATGGAATATTAATTATTTAGTCCTTTAAAAAGAAGTCCTCCTATTTGTTACAGTATGGATGAACATGGAGGACATTATGCTAAGTGAATAAACCAGGCACAGAAAGACAAATATGTATGATCTCACTTCTGTGTGAAATCTAAACTCATAGATGCAGAAAGTAGAAGGGTGGTTGCCAGAGGCTGGTGGTGGGCGACGGAGGGCAGGGCATGGAATGGGAAGACGGTCAAAGGGTACAAAGGGTCAGTTGTAAGATGAATAAGTTTTGGAGATCTTATATACAGTATGGTTACCATATTTAATAATACTGTATCGTATACTTAAAATTTGCTAAGAGTGAATCTTAAGTATTTGCACTACAAAAATACAGTAACTATGTGAGATGATAGATGTGTTAATTTGATTGTGGTAATCTTTTCATAATGTATATGTATATCAAATCATCACATTGTGCATCTTAAATATATACAATTTTTATATGTCACTTATACCTCCATAAACCTGAAGGGGGTGGGGAAAAACAGCACTGGTAAAAGACATTAACTGGCTGATGAGGAAACCGGTAAGATGATAAAGCTGGCTCAAAGAGCGTTTTGAGGAACTGGGTATTTATAGACATTTGAAAGGAAATGTTAAAATAAGATGGCTAGGTTAAGTACAAAACTGGTTAATGTCCAGTAGAGCAGTAAAAATCATGTCTTGAGGTTATCTTTTCTCCCAGACAGAACATCACTAGCAGACAAGAACTGTAACTCAGTATATCATTTCAGAATCAGAGTCCTTAATTAACAGTTAAATTGCAGCATCAAATGAAGATACATTTCCACAGGTAATTAAATAATCCTTGGGTGAGTTTGGTAGACATTGGCAATATAACATCAACACTACCTGCTATGGTCTCTTGGTTTTATTTCCAAGTTTTTGTGGTAACAAAGTAAGCAAAAATAACTACTTGTGAAACAGAGTTGCTAACTGTATTTATAAGCATTTAAATATTGGTGCTTTTCCATTTAAATACTTAAAACTTCTCCTTTGTTGAAACGTTCAACTCCTAAGCCTATAGCTATCATTTTCTTAATAAAAATTTTCTTTCAGCTACTCTTAACTTTATTAAATTTCAATTGGTAAAGGAAAATATTTTTGTTGAAGAGATTTTATAAGGGCCTTCTGGTTTTCATGTTTTTTCATTCTGAGCTTCATCTTTCAGAAATGTTTGATTATTTCAGTTTACTAATAATTTTCATTGCCACGGTATCTTATACAGTGTATCATGTTTTCCTATTTATTTAAGAATGCTTCAAACCCATATCCTTAAATCAGGTTTTCTCTGCCATAAAATTCATATAAATGACTTTCATAGAACTTTTATAATTTAAAATTTAGTATTAATTATAAATTTGTAGGGTTATACAAAAATTTTTTTCAGTATTATATGAATGTGTTAACTCTAATTCTCTCAACTAATTAAATCAGTAGATTGTTCACACTGTAATTTTTAGAACTTATTAAACATTTAGTTGTTTAGTGATTTAGAACTTGAATGAATAAACAGTGAAATTGTAAACTGTCTCCTTTCACTGTATTCTCCAGCATCAAGCTGAAGAGAAATTGTGTCCTTTTTGTTTGATTGGTTTGTTTGGCACCAAAATAATAATAAATGAAAAAGAAAATCCCTTGGTGAAATCTTTTTATATTGCATTGTAACATTTTTATTTATATTCATCTTCAAGTACTTTTTGCTAAGACACATTATAAGGAATAAGTTATAATAACCAACTTTATTATAACACATTTCAGTCTTTGTTAGGACTAAATAACTATTGATGATTGAAACATTGAGGTGTCAGTGGATATAGAAGAAAGCAGATTAGTGTGGTTTTAACCAGGGCTGTGCAGTGTGGACCCGCAGTTTGTGCCTTGCCCAAAGGCAGGGCGAGAGGCCTGAAATTCAGCCTGCTTTCTGCTAGCCAAGCTGTGGGCTTTTTTCGTACTTGAGGAAGAAGTGCTTTTCCTGTTCCAACCTGCTGGCCCAACGGGAGCACTTTTTTATAATTAGTACAAAACGCATTATAGTGTATGAAAATGTTGGCTTAGGACCTGATGGTTAGCATTAGTCTTTTGTCTCAACAAAATATCTACAGCTCCTTTCATAGCAGTAGAAAAGTCAGCTGGGGAGAAAAATACTAATAAGTAAATTCTCTCATTCCTAAGCAAAACAGTAAAAATTATAAGCCTTAAGAAATTCAAGTAGGGAATTCCCTGGTGGTCCAGAGGTTAGGACTCAGCGCTTTCACTGCCAGGGCCCAGGTTCAGTCCCTGATCGGGGAAAATAAGATCCCACAAGCCCGCGCACACGGCCAAAAAATTAAAAAATAAAATATGTATCTTATTTAAAGAAAGAAATTCAAGTAAACTTGTGAAATATGAAATTGATAAATGTTACCTTCAGTTTACATTTATCCTATAGGTACCCAGTCGTATTTGAAGAGGTGCTAAATTGTTACCAGTATGTTTTCGCTCATTTGACTAAGCAAAAAATTAAATACATAAAACCACTTTCTCATTCTTGTTTGATAAGATCACTTCACTATTATTGTAGTTTATTTGAATTTTGTGTAACTAGATGGTAAAATGCAAACTCTGAAACTCTTTAGACCTATTTGGACGTTCTTATCCAACCATAGTGATAGAGGATTTCATTTTCAAATGACTATGGCTACATCAGTTGTTTACAGATTTCTCTTGGGGGTTCTGGGTATGGATGAATATTGCCATTTTAGGGGACGTATTGTAAAGGATAGTATTTCTTGTCATTGGTGTAAACCAAATTTTAGCAAATTCATATTTTAGTAAATTTAATTTAAATAGTGCATATTCCACGTGGCATTCTGCCAGCCAGTAATGAACCTGGAAGAATACAGAGTGCTTTTAAAATTCCTACCTTTCTCCCCATAAAAGGGAGAGTGTTTTTTTCCTTCATAATAAATTCACCTCTCTGCACAAACAAATGAGTGTGTGTGTGTTGTACTTCTATGCATCTTAGAAGTGGAAAATGCGTAATTTTTTATTGTAAATGCTTGAAATGAAATTTCTACTTTTTGAGAAATACAGAATTACTGCTAGGGTTTAATTAGAGTTAATAGACTTAATAGAAGTTAATTTACACATGCTGGAACGCTCATCAATATTATGTGATCACATGACTTTAATAGTTTCCATGAGAAATATTAGCTACAGTACAAGCAGTTTTTGTGACCCATATTACCATTTGCTTGTTAATTAGATCTGGGGGGGCACATCTGCAGGCTGTCTTCAAACACATTCATGTGTACACACACACACACACACACACACACACACACACACACACACATATACACATGCTCTCTCTGAAAGATTTATAGAAGCTTTGAAATTCACAGTCCTATAATGAAAAATTATTTAACTTAAATGTTAGTTATTGCTATTTTTTATTGAAGTATAATTGACATGCAACATTATATTAGTTTCAAGTGTACAACATAGTGATTCAACATTTATACACATTGTGAAATGATCACCACAATAAGGCTAGTTACCATCTAAGCTATTGCTATTATTAACTCTTATTATTGAGCATTTGATATGTTCTTGGTATGGGCGAGCACTTAAATAAATTAACACATTTAATCTTCATAAAAACATGAAAAGTTCAGCTCCATCTCACAGCACAATATAGATTTCCTTGTTCATTTAGTTGTAGCTCTGTTTCCTTGGTTACAGGGAATATTTTCTAGCAATTTCTATAATACAAACAACTCTGATTATGTACTACTTGCAAATGGATTGAACTCTTATGCTGAAGTGGGGTTTTTTTGTATAGTTTAATCCTCTATAAAAAGTAGCAGTTTTGAGAATATTTAATAACCATCCTCATCATCTTGTAATAGGGACTTGCTTTTATAGTAGAGAAAATTTTGCATAAAACAAGGAATATATAACATAAATTATATTTCATCTAGAAAATTAAGATTTTGGAGACTAACACCTGTGGTTTCCAAGAGTGGAAAAAATTTTCAACATCAGTTATCCACCAATATGCTTAATCATTGTACATTTTCCTAGGAAATTTTACTTTCCATCTTCCATCATATCATTCTCATCACCCTCCATCTGAACAAAACACTAGTTAAGAGCAAGGAACTAATATTTTAATCTTTCATACCTCTTTTTAAAATCTTTTTAACTCTCTCTTCTTCTAGTACACATAAACAGTCTTCTCCTTTCTCACTTACCAAATGTATGAAATAAATTACCTGTCCCCTGTGATAGACAATGAGAGGTCTGGAAGCTGTTAAATCACATGGCTCTTAGTTCTTCTGCTAAGTCACACTGCAGCTTGAAGTAGCCATTGATAAGGGCAGGGCTAAGGAGAGCCCCACCAACGCCAGGAGAAAAGAGAATCCAATCTCTCTGGCTTCTGATGACCCACTTTGGTTTCTAATGAATATTTTTATTTATATTTTTTATTTTTTTAACATCTTTATTGGAGTATAATTGCTTTATGATGGTGTGTTAGTTTCTGCTTCATAACAAAGTGAATCAGTTATACATATACATATGTTCCCATATCTCTTAGGACTTAGGACTGTAGAGTAACAGTTGTATTGGGCCAGGTCCGGTTGGCTTGAGGAATGATTGGAAGGACCTTCTACTTCTCAGGATTTGGGACCTGGACACCTAACAGCAGAAAATACCCTAGCCTTACGTCAGCTATTCACTAGGCGTACATTCTAAAATTTAAAAACTATTTCTAATGTCAAGAGCTCTATGTGCTATAATTTTCTAATGTTGCTATGAAATATGTAAGATTTAGTTTTAGGAAGAGCCTTGATTGCATAGTTAAATTAATATGATAATTTTTTTCTTCCAGTTTTGTTGAGACATAATTGATGTACAGCACTGTAAGTTTAAGGTGTCCAGCATAATGATTTGACTTGCATACATCATGAAATGATGACCACAATAAGTTTAAGTGAACATCCATCATTTCATAGAGATACAAGATTTAAAAAAGAGAAATTTTTATTCCTTGTGATGAGAACTCTTAGGATTTACTCTCTTAACAACTTTCATATATAGCATATATAGCATGGTGTTGATTATGTTTGTGATGTTGTATATTATACCCCTAGTACTTTTTTATCTTATGACCGGAAGTTGGTATGTTTTCACTGCCTTCATCAAACTCCTTCATTCTTCCCCTGCCTCTGATAACCACAAATCTGACCTCTGTTTCTATGCATTTGTTTGTTTGTTGTTTTGAACTATAATTGACCTACAACACTGTTAGTTCCCATTACATAACATAGTGATTCAGTATTTCTATACATTTCAAAATCATCACCACCGTAAGTCTAGTTACGATCCATCACCATACAAAGATAGTACCTATTAATGACTGTATTCCCCACAATACATTTCATCCCCATGACTCATTTATTTTGCAACTGGAAGTTTATACCTCTTAATCTCCCTCACCTATTTCTCTCCTACCCCCGAACCCCTCCCCTCTGGCAACCACCTGTTTGTTCCCCAAATCTGTGATTCTGCTTCTGTTTTGTTGTGTTTGTTCATTTGGTTTGTTTTGTAGATCCCACATACAAGTGACATCATACAGTATTTGTCTTCCTCTGACTTATTTCACTTAGCATAATCATCTCCAGGTCCATTCATGTTGCTGCAAATGGCAAATATGGCTAAGTAATATTCCATTATCTATATGTAGACACACACCACATCTTCTTTATTCATCTAGTGATGGGCACTTAGGTTGTTTCCATATCTTAGCCATTATAAATAATGCTGCAGTGAACATAGGGGTGCATGTATCTTTTCTAATTAGTGTTCTGATTTTCTTTGGATAAATACCCATGAATGGAATCGCTAGATCACGTGGTAGTTCAATTTTTAATTTTTTGAGGAATCTGTATACTGTTTTCCATAGTGGCTGCACCAGTTTACATTCCCACCAACAGTGCATGAGGGTTCCTTTTCATCACATTCTCGCCAACACTTGTTATTCATTGTCTTTTTGATAATAGCCAGTCTAGCAGGTGTGAGGTGATATCTCACTGCAGTTTCGATTTTAATTTCCCTGATGATTAGTGATGTTGCACATCCTTTCATGCGTCTGATAGCCATCTTGTATGTCTTCTTTGGAAAATGTCTACTCAGGTCCTTTGCCCATTTTTTAATCGGGTTGTTTGCTTTTTTGATGTTGAGTTGTATGAGTTATTTGTGTATTTTACATATTAACCCCTTGTTGGATATATCATTTTCAAATATCTTCTCCCATTCAGTAGGTGGCCTTTTCATTTTGTTGATCGTTTCCTTCACTGTGCAAAAGCTTTCTAGTTTGATGCAGTCCCATTTGTTTGTTTTTGCTTTTGATTCCCTTGCCTGAGGAGACATATTCAGAAGAATATTACTAAGACCAGTGTCAAAGAGTGTACTGCCTATGTTTTCTTCGAGAAGTTTTATGGTTTCAGGTCTTACATTTAAGTCTTTAATCCATTTTTTTTTTTTTTTTTTTTTTTTGCGGTACGCGGGCCTCTCACTGTTGTGGCCTCTCCCACTGCGGAGCACAGGCTCCAGACGCACAGGCTCAGCGGCCATGGCTCACAGGCCCAGCCGCTCCGTGGCATGTGGGATCTTCCCGGACCGGGGCACGAACCCATGTCCCCTGCATCGGCAGGCAGACTCTCAACCACTGCACCACCAGGGAAGCCCTGCGCCACCAGGGAAGCCCTCCATTTTTAACTTATTATTATACATGGTGTGAGAAAGTAGTCCAGTTTGATTCTTTTACCTGTAACTGTCCAGTTTTCCTAACATCATTTATTGAAGAGGCTGTCTTTTCCCCATTGTATATTGTTGCCTTCTTTGTTGTAGATTAATTGCCATATAGTGTGGATTCACTTTCTGATAGTTCACTCTTAATGTATAGAAACTCAACAGGTTTCTGTATATTAATTTTGTATCCTGCAACTCTACTGAATTCATTGTGAGGTCTAGTCGTTTTTTTGGTGGCATCTTTAGGATTTTCTATGTATGGTATCATGTCTTGTGCAAAGAGTGACAGTTTTACTACTTCCTTTCCACTTTGGATTCCTTTCATTTCCTTTTCTGATTGTATGATTGCTATGACTAGGAGTTCTAATGCTATGTTGAAGAAAAGTGGCAAGAGTGGGAATCTTTCCCTTATTCCTGATCTTAGAGGAAAAGCTTTCCGCTTTTCACTGTTGAGTATGACGTTAGCTGTGGGTTTGTCACATGTGGCCTTTATTATGTTGAAGTGTGTTCCTTCTATACCTCCTTTGTTGAGAGTTTTTATCATAAATGGATGTTGAATTTTGTCAGAAGATTTTTCCCCGTCTATTGAGATGATCATATGAGTTTTATTCTTCAGTTTTTTGTATCACATTGATTTGTAGGTACTGAACCATCCTTACATCCCTGGGATAAATCCCACTTGATCATGATGTATGCTCCTTTTACTGTATTGTTGGATTTGGTTTACTAATAGTTTGTTGAGGATTCTTGCATCTATGTTCATCAGTGATATTGGCCTGCAATTTTCTTTTTTTTGTGATATCTTTATCTGGTTTTGGATCAGGGTGATGCTGGCCTTGTGGAATGAGTTTGGAAGTGTTCCTTCCTCTGCAGTTTTTGGGAGTAGTTTCAGAAGGATAGGCGTTAACTCTTCAATAAATATTTGGTAGAATTCACCTGTGAAGCCATCTGGTCCTGTACTTCTGTTTGTTGGGAGTTTTTTCTTATTACTGATTCAATTTCATTACTGAACTGTTTGTATTTTCTATTTCTTCCTGATTCAGTATTGGGAGATTGTCCATTTCTTCTAGGTTGTCCATTTTTGGGGCATATAATGGCTTGTAGGACCCTCTTATGATCCTTTGTATTTCGTGGTGTTGGTTGTAAGTTCTCCTTTTTCATTTCTGATTTTATTGATTTGGATCCTCTCTCTTTTTTTCCTTGATGAGTCTGGCTAAAAGTTTATCAATTTTGTTTATTTTTTCAGAGAACCAGCTCTCAGTTTCATTGATCTTTTCTATTGCTTTTTTTAGTCTCTATTTCATTTATTTCTGCTCTGATCTTTGTGATTTCTTTCCTTCTTCTAACTTTCTTGTTTGTTTGTTCTTCTTATTATAGTTCTTTTATGTGTAAGGTTAGGTTGTATTTGAGATTTTTCTAGTTTTCTGAGATAAGCTTGTATTGCTATAAACTTCCCTCTTAGCCTTGTTTTTGCTACTTTCCATGGATTTTGGATCACTGTATTTTCATTTTCATTTGTCTCCAGGTATTTTTTTATTTCCTCTTTGATTTCTTCCATTTGTTTAGTAGCGTATTGTTCAGCCTTCATGGGTTTGTGTTTTTTGAAGATTTTTCTTGTAGTTGATTTCTAGTCAAGGCATTTTGGTTGGGAAAGATGCCTGATATGATTTCAGTCTTCTTCAGTTTACTGAGACTTCTTTTGTTGCCCAGCATATGATCTATCCTATAGATTGTTCCATGTGCTCTTGAAAAGAATGTGTATTCTGCTGCTTTTGGATGGAATGTTTATATACATAAATTCATATATTAAAAAATATATATATATATAAGTCCGTCTAATCTAATATGTAGTTTAAGGCCAATGTCTCCTTATTGATTTTCTGTGTGGATCTGTCCATTGATGTAAGTGGGGTGTTAAAGTCTCCTACTCTTACTGTGTTACTGTCAGTTTCTCCCTTTATGTCTGTTAATATTTGCTTTATGTATTTAGGTGATCCTATGTTGGGTGCATATATATTTAAAATTGTTATATCTTCTTCATTAATTGATTCCTTTATCATTGTGTAATGTCATTCTTTGTCTCTTGTAACAGTCTTTATTTTAAAGTCTATTTTGTCTCACTTAAGTATTGCTACCCTGACTTTTCATTTCCCTTTACATAGAATACCTTTTTCCATCCCCTCACTTTCAGTCTGTGTGTCTTTATATCTAAAGTAATTATTTTTAATGTCAAATTTATGTTTCTCAATCTTTTAAATGTCTTCTAGAACTTTTGGTTTACTGAGTTCCCATATGGCTTTAAGGCTCTGAAAAAAATAGCTCCCTAATGAGTTTTGATAAAGTTTCTTCATGATTAAAATAAATTTCCAGTAACATTCATGAATTTGAATGTGATCCCTGAGATGTATCACATGACTGAGAGTAGAAGAATGCCATTGGACACTATAAATGTTTAACCTAACATCATAGTACAGTTAAAAATAATCCCTCCTAGGCTTTTTATTTAGAATGCCAACTGTAATCCCACTGTTGGTCACTAAGTCTGAACCTCCCATTGGAATGCTGACCTCAGAAGGGCTGAAAAGTTTGGATGCTGTATAATCTCTCACATTCTTCTTAAAAATAATTTTCATATGTTGTCTCATAATGTTTATAAATTAGAGATTATATACTGAACTGAAAAACACCTGGTAATGTGAAACTTACAAAGAAGAGAATAGTTTAAGTTAGAGTTTCTTTTTTCTAACCCCTAAACTTGCATTCAGCTTAGTATGTTCCACAGTCAAACTATAGCCATTGTAAAGCCTCTATTCATGCTCTGGTATGACACATCAAATAAAGAGGATCAATAAAATTCAATTAACTATGGTTTCTTCAGAATTGACAACTACAGTGTAATGAAATCAACCAAAGCAGATGAAATGGTAAATCTGATAAGAAATCGATTTGTCAAAGTTGTTTAGACCTAGCTTAAGGTAAGTCTCTTGACCTCCCTTGCTCTCAGTTTTCCCATCTATGAAGTTGGAAAGTTGATCTAGGGGATCTCTAAGGTCCATTCCAGCTCGAAAGTTCTATGGTAATAATAGGTAATACATTTATTTTTTAAATTTCAAATGATCCAGAAAGGTACATAAAGCTAAAATTTCTTCAGTTAGTGCCTCACCCTGCTTGGACATTGGTGTGGTTGAAAGTTTCAGCTTTATCTCTTATTTCTTCATATGCTGACCCATGGACATCGATAGACCTCTTGGGAGAGGGTGAGTAAAACTTTATTTGTAAACTTCTGTTTCGAGAGACTTCCATATCTTAATAACTGTCCTCACTTTGATCATTTGGAGCCTGGTATATCTTTTGTCCTTTCCTTTTCTTCTCTCCCATTTGTTCTCTGTCTCTGGTGCGACATAGATTCTCTGGCTGCACTTTCCTCTGTTCCCTCCGAAGCACAGATTTCAGATCCGTTCGCACCAGAACCTACTCCTCCTGCTACAGCTGCTGAAATTGCAACTACTTCAGCCTCTGCCTCAACTACTACAACTGTCACTGCTGTCACTGCTGAAGTGGATCTCTTTGGAGGTTAGTCAGTCACATCACTTTTCTTTTATTTTCCTTCCAGGATTGCTAGCGTTAAAGCATTTAAATCTTTTACATGATAGAACATGGCAGTTAGATAGAACATGCATGGCAGAGTGTTTAACTACTTTTAAAATGTTTATTCATATATATTTATCTTTGCTCAATTTGTCAACTTCATATTCATTTAATTTTAGTGATTATAGAGCAAAGGTTGCAAATGCTTTCGACCTATTCAATTTTCTACTTTTTGCGAAGTTAGGATTTAAGCTGCTATTAGAACTCTTGTCCCGTATATGCTCCAGCCCTGCAGTATCTATAATAGTCGTACCAGATCTTTCTATCATATTTAGAATTGGTTTTTTGGCATTTTTTTAGATTTGAACTAGCTGAGAGAAAAAAATGTTTGGGGAACATGGGAGGAGAAATCCTGGCCTAAGTTGTTCTTTAAGATTTAGGAAAAAAAAAATCACCTAAGTGGAGTTCAGATCTAGAGGTCTCTGAAGAGAGTTTAGGGATATGTCCATTTTTGCAACTTTTTAAGCTTGTTCTGTCCAAGCAAAAACTTGGATCATCTTTGGCTTCAGAACTTTGAGAGATCACTGGAGTCGGCACTTGCAACGCTGATTGAAAACAGGTTTATATCAGACTTTGAAACGATTGTCTGAAAATACTTTTTCCATGCAAATGTAAATTCTGACACAGAGTTGATTTACAGCTGTAAGCTTCAGTCAAATATCCTACACTCTGTCAATATAATATGTCTGGACCTGATGAACCATCTGAAACCAGTTTATTTACATCTTCCCATTTTGAGTGGTGCTAATGTCCAAACCTGGAGAAGTGCTCATTTCACATGTGTACATTGAACAGTGTTATAGTCATCATAGTTTTGTGTTTCTTCGTTACAGTATAACATCTTTCCCGGGGCATTTTGAGAGTATGGTAAAGAAATTGGAGGAAGCAAATGATAAGGGGTGGGGGCAGCAGAGATTTGGCAGGCTCTGGTGGAGTTAACGTATTCCCCTGGGAACATACACTTACACACTGTCACATACCACTGTGCAACATGCAGTGCCCCAGTCTCTGAGGCTTGCCAACGTTGTCTAAGACAAGGAATACTCAGTGGGACACAGCATCGTTGCCTCTGTTTCATGCGGGGAATTTGCTCCTGCCTTGCTGCACTGCCATTCTGTTGCTCTTCCAAATCTATTATAGGAGAAATCCGTTTGTTTGTTTTTTAAAGTAGGAGAAGGGATTTGCATACTCTTGAATAATTTATTATGAGGAGTCATCCACTAGAGAAAGTTAGTTTTTCAGTTATGCCTCTGTAACTTTTGAGACCAGAAATTAAAATATTAGCTTAAATTTATAAAAACCAACTTCTTCACCCCATCCTTCCTACCTCCATTATTGGTCTTGAGTATGGATGGTTTCTCATAGGCTTATGTTCAGAGAAAAATTCAAGGAAAATATGGACGGGTTGGATAACAATTTTGTACGTAAGCATTTCTATTCCTTTAGCTATTTAGATTTTTGTTTTTCAGTCCATTTTAAGGAGCTTAATTGCCTATAAGAAATCAGTCAACTCCATCTTGCTTCTCTCATGGTCCTGCCTAAGATATTTCTTGGAAATATTCTTTGTGCCATTATGCTGTTTGTGTTAATCATTTATTGCTGCTTTGATGACAGTCATCAAGCAGAAGAATCTGTATGTTTGAAAATATTTTCGTGATGTCAGTCTTTCTACCCTGAAATACAAATTTAAAAGGTCAGTACTGTAGAAAATCATATAATTTAATGCCAAAGAATGGAGGCTGTCCTTTAATTTCACCAATATCCTTTCTAGTCATCTGGATGGAGGATAAGTAAAGATGAGTACATCTGCAAATCTCATCACAATTATTTTTACTAATCTTTATCGTTCTGTAAACTGTCTCCCGGCCTCTGATAGCTATAAAATCTCTATCTTTTATGTTCAGAAATCTATATGTGTCACTGTCTGTCTTGTAGTTTTCAGTGATACCCCCTGATTTCTTTCGTGTTCTTTATGGATTTATAAGGAATCATTTAGAGGTAAGATTTTAAATTAAAACTTAAACTAAAATCTCTTTGGTCGTGTTGTGTGGCCATTTTTTAAAAATTTTGTATCTCTAAAATGGGCAAGTGGTAGAACTTTTGAATAATAAGAGCACCAGTTATTTATATGACTTTAAAATATGCCCCTTTGAGGTTTTATGTAGCATATATAGCAGTATTAAGTAGATTTCTTTAGAAATAAGCTTAATGAATTTTAATTTCTGAATAATGGCTAATTGTTTAATTTCAGGAATATGAAATACTGAAATGTTAAATTTTTCTATGTATTTTAGTCTTGTATTTTCATTACAAATTTGAAAAATACGGAGTGTCTGTTATTTTAAAATACTCAGATTGATACCCACATAATGTTTTAGTCGTTTCAATGTAAGTCATTAAAAAAAAATTTTTAGAAACATTATATTTACTAAATGCTTATTTTTTTAAAGGGAACTTTTAAGAAATGAAATCTGCCTTCTGCCTTCTGGGGTCAGGCAGAACAGGACTGCAAGGCAGTGTTATGCTTTAAAAATTTAGTAAAACTTACAGATATTGATAAAGATAAAACACAAAATCCTTAAAGGCATTCTGTTTTTCACTGATGCAAAACTCTACTAACAACAGCACATTAGTTTGTAACAATACAGTTTTTTTCTAAGGAGTGCAATGCTAAACTGATGCTAATTCCTCTACATGTTCTCCAGGGTACCCTTTTCCGTCAACTGTGTTAATTTGTGTGCAAGCCTCCATGATGGTAGGCTGTGAGCACAGAACCAAGTGGCTGGAAAACCAAAGAACTTGCCTCCCAAACCTGACTTCATTTGAACAAGTTGGTTAACCAAGTTCATCAATCTTCCTTAACACCAATACTTAAATATAAGCACTTACAACTAGATTTCATGTAAGAGTCTTATCATCTGGGACCTTTGGGGAAGAAAATGAACTGGAATGGTGACTCTTGGGCTCAAGACGCTGAGAATGATTGAAACCTTTGTGCCGAGTATGTGATTTAAAGATGGTGTGTGTGCCTGGAGAAGACAGGGAGAGGAGTTCAGGCTGGAGAAGACAACAGCAGTAAGAAATTTTTACAAAGGTAGTCAGTCACATGATAAAAAATGAGGGAGAAAATTCTTCCTAGATTGCCAGAAGGAAGAGAAGGCTAGTCTGCAGCAGTGTCAGAGACTGGTTTGCTGAGTAAGGCTGGACTGAGTCCATAACAGTGGAAAAGCAGGAATATGCATTTCCTGGAAGCAGCACTGGTTGGTAATGGGCAGAATGTAGACCTGAACTGCAAATGGGTAACAAGGGAACGAGAACTAGATTGGAGATTGCTTTAGCTTTCAGTGCTGGAAGGACAATGCTGCCATCGATGATGAAAGAAAGCTGGGTAGCTAAGAAGTTTTGCTGTTTTTTTAAACAAAATCAAAATTATCTTATTGTCTCTGACAGTCCCGGGGAGTCTAGTGGGCTCAGCTGGACGGTTGTCTCTCAGAGTCCCTTTCGTGGCTACAGTCAGACAGTGGCTGTGGGGCTGGAATTATCCAGTCTCACTCGTTCACATCTCCATCAAATGGGCTGGGAACACTTAGCAGCTCGGGGCTGGAGCAGCTGGGGCTCCTTTGTTTAGGAGAAGTGTTGACAGTTGATGAGTTAAGTTTACAATGTTTAGTTTCAGAGAAGCATTAAAAGGAGATGTCTTGCTGACCGGGAATGGAGGGACACCACCTCTCCTAAAGATATAGCTACAAATATGGGTTTCATCTACGTACACAGAAATCATAATTAAGGAGGCCAGCCTGTGAATATTTGTTTGAACTCTAGCACTGATATAACTGGTGCTTATTCCATCCTGCAAGGAGGGGACAGTATAGTAGAATGTGGCACAGTTCAAAACAGTAGAGTGGTCAAACACCCAAACCTCCATCAAACAACTTACAGCCAAATCCTGACCCCGCCACTTGACGGACCTTGGTCACATCCTCAGACTTTACAAGCTTCTGTTCTCTTATCTACAAAGTGGAGATGATAAAACCTATATCACAAGAAAGTTGGAGGAATTAAATTTAATAACGCAAATAAAATATTTACACAGCGACTGGCACATAAATAGTGACTGCTATTACTGTTTCTATTACTTCCAATGGCATTACCGTTAGTTCCAAATTTTCTAAGAATGAAAAGAAAGAAAACAGACCTGACCCGTGGCAAAATATTTTCAGCCCTCCCAACCTCCTCTTAGACTTTTCTTGTGGTCTTCTGCCCCAGCTGTTAGGGCTTTCAAGTTGCTCTAAGTCCTCTGTGATAGTATTCTTAGCATGGCATCTGAGGAGGTGTGTCTGTCCTATCCCCTGGTGTGTTTTTCCTACTCCGTTATTATTATTCAGCCTCTCCCCTGACTGCCCTCTACTCAGAACATATATATATTCCCTCAGTGTAGCTGTGGGAAGCAGTCAAATCAAGCTGTAACATATGCTTGTCCCATTGTCCCTTCTAGGGATATTGGTGTCTTTGTAAAGGACCTTTTAACTCAAGCGAGTCTCTAATGTTTAATGTTTGTTAAGGCCGGGCTTCAGGACGTTACCATAATGTGTCTCATACTCAGATCAGTTTGGAACACGCTGGGTGAACCTGAGAAACAAGTGTCTCGACTGCAGGACTTCCTACAGCCCGATACACCACATAAATCTCTGAGAAAGTGGGTATACTGTGTAGCATTTCCCAAGCATGTTTGACAAATTCTTTTTAATGGCTAGAGGAACAGTGTTCTAGGGAACACTGGTAGATACTGCAGAAGGCAGTATTTTAGGATGGGAAATCTAGCAGATCAGTGGCAGGTTCTTGTTGGTCCCTACCTTCCAGAAATTTCTTCTAGGCAAGGCATATTTATGATGGCTTCATTCCTTCTGTAAAGGGTTTCTTTGAAAGCTCCAGGATTTTTTTTTTTTAACCATAATTAACATGGTGTGTTGACAGAAACACATTGGGAATCATTTGTACACATCAGCCACTGATAAATCTGACATTTATAAATGGAGGCTGCGTGCATGTTAATGGATCTACTGTATATTATTATAATCTACTATAGATAGTTATACACTTGTAGTCTTAAAACATGAAACTACATCTTTAATCTGTTGAAAATGGATCATTGACCACATAACTGGAGCAATTCAGTATTTGAAAACAACTATAAATTTAAGTCAAAATAAAGGCATTATGGTGTCATCTCCTAATTTTTTTTCTTTAGTTCTTTAAAACAAATCCTTGGTTGTGTCTGAAAATGTTTTTCAGGGATAGTGAAGATTTAACTTTTATGAACATTTAGTATACCTTTCATGTTAACAGTGTAATTTTGTCTGTAGTAGACTGTAAAAGAACATGTAAACTAAAATTGTTTACATCATCATCATATATTTAATTTTATTGGGCTTAAAGAAGATATCCGTGTTTGCTAGAAGCCACTAGTCAGAGACATCATGGTAACATAGTATATAAATATTACCTGGACGTGAAAGATCGATGTCTTAAATTGCATAATAAAGTTATTTTTGTGTTTTATTTTTCACATCCATTCCTTCCTAATGATACATGAAACATGCTTCTCAGAGCCCTTATACAATGAGAATCTTGTTACCTTTTGGATCCTCACAGGCCTCAGCAGGATCAAGGCTGTACCACTTGCATGTAACCAACATGAAGGGGTGCCAAGAGTCATTGTCTTGTGACCGCCAACAGTGCATGGGCTGTAAAAATGCGTTTCAAGCAATTCATGTTGTATAAGGGAGCCTTCTTTGCAATTTAACTTGGTTCTTTTACTACATTTTTCTTCTCTTTTTATCCCTTTCATTTCTCTTGTTTTAAAACCTGCACCCAAGATGCCTTTGCAGCTTCTCCCGGGGAGGCCCCTGCAGCATCCGAAGGGGCTGCTGCGCCAGCACCCCCGACCCCTGTAGCCGCGGCGCTTGATGCGTGTTCAGGAAACGGTGGGTTTCCAGTCCTGAGCCCGTCTGTTGTCGTTCTGTCCTGATGTGAAGCTCCCGTAGCTAGACTTGGCCCTATGTGTTTCTAATTTTGCTTTCTTCTGAGTATAAAGTATCACTCATCGTAATGGAATAAAGAATGCGGGCACTTGAAAACATTAAGAAAACGAAGGGCATCCTTATCAAAATTGACAATTTCTCAAGATTGACAATTTTTGTCAGTGCAAGTATGCTCTCTTAATGTTTTTTTGTTTTTTTGTTTGTTTCCCTGTAATGCTGTATTGTACTCTTTTGTAACACTGAGTTCCAATACGTTGGCATGTTTTCATGAATTTTCCAAGCTACCAAATTGACCACATTAAAGTAAGGATTTGAATAACCATCTCTGATCCTAGACTGTAGGCTAATCTGACAATACTCTGAAGTGTTTCCGTTTCTGAACTTCGTGGTGCCTACTACATTTTCTTTTCTCTTTAGAAAAACATCCTAATGACTGACCCCTGCTAATAGGGTAGTAGCTCAAAGCAGGCCGCCTAATGCCTAGCTCGCATGTGAATATCTGTGCCAGGTGTCTCGTACCTATAGTTTTGACGCCTCTCTGTTGTCTGTTTCCTTACTGATGCCGTATGTGTCTCCACTTTCCTTTCCCCAAGACCCCTTTGCCCCATCTGAAGGTAGTGCAGAGGCTGCACCCGAGCTGGACCTCTTTGCAATGAAGCCACCTGAGACCAGTGTTCCTGTAGTTACCCCTACAGCTAGCACAGCCCCTCCGGTTCCCGCCACCGCTCCTTCTCCTGCTCCCGCCGTCGCAGCTGCCGCCGCTGCCACTACCGCTGCCACCACAGCTGCCGCTGCCACCACTGCCACCACCTCTGCCGCCACCACCACCGCTCCTCCTGCTCTAGATATCTTTGGTGGTAATTTTTTTTTGTCATTGTCGTTGAACTCTTTCCACCTGGTGGATTGAATTCTGGTCCTTGTGATGTACTGCCTCCGCACCTCTGTCTGCATGGTGACTGTGTCATTAAATGGTTCTCCAGCAACCATTTGCAGCTCGTTTCAGAACCCTCCAGAGTGCTCATGCACAACTGGAAAGTGATGCTGTTTCAGGCGGGTTTGTCCAGTTGAGTAAAGGCATGTGTGTTCTTGGTCTTAGATTTATTTGAGTCTGCTCCCGATGTCGCCCCCGCGCCTAAGCCAGATGCTGCTCCTAGCATAGACCTGTTTGGGACAGGTAAAGCCAACTCCCGCCTTTCTTTACACTAATTTGCCTAGATGTTTTCATGACTAAGCCCTTTGTCCTCACCTGTGATAATGCACTTGTTAGACTTGTGACTTTGATTTCAGCTCTCTACTTACCTCTGCTTGGTTTTGGTTTGTTTCACTTTTGGAAGATGCTTTCTCCTCTCCACCACAAGGGGCCTCTCCCGTGCCTGAGAGTTCTCTCACTGCTGACCTCCTATCCGGTGAGTGCTTTTGCCAAGGTGAAGCCTTCCGAGATGTCTTGTGGGCCTCATACGTGGAGAGGCAGATGCGAAAACACGCGGGTTCGTCTTGAGTTCTTTTACACTCAAAACTCACTTTACAATAAAAAAAGTCTCATTTTGTGTCCATCCCCAACTGATGAGGGTAAATATTTCAAATCTACTGCCGATTGAAAAGAGAAAACCTCTTTTTCACACTAAAACCTCTGACCTCAGGAGTCAAAAGTTTTATTTTCTTCTGGAAAGTATGTATTTTTAAATCTGTTGGCTTTTCCTTAACTGTTAAGATTGTCTACAGTCTTCGGGCTATTCAACATGAAATCTCAAGAAGCCGTTTGTCGAGTCTCATGATTTCATTTTCCTTTGGGTGACATGCACTTTGTCCTGTTCTGTGCTTTGCTACAGTGGATACATTTGTAGCACCATCTCCTGCAACCACTGCCTCGCCAGCAAAGGTGGATTCTTCAGGTGTGATAGACCTTTTTGGGGGTGCGTATCTCTCCTCCTTCAACACTCACAGAATCTTTTTTTCCCTCAGAAGAGTTTTTAGATCTTCTGTTTCATGATACTTGGTCTTTTTTCTTTCGACTATGTGAAGTTATTTCCATCTTTTAAATGTAAACTTACGTTCAGGTCTTTTCCATTTGTCATCATCATCTACATGCTCGTCAGTTCATCATATTTTTTAGTGCATGTCCTAACAAAACCAGATCATTTTTCATTTGAAGTCTTTTCATTTGAAGTCTTTGTGTTTTTAATTTTTTGTTCGTCCTAATGTAGAATCAGCTGATTGGAGTTTCCTTCTACTGCTCTTCCTTAGTGATCCTGATCTGTTGGCTAAATCAACATTTCTAAGCTCTTAAAAGCAGTATAAACATAGATAATTCAGAATATAAAAGACATAAGCCAGTCGGAACTGAAAGCATAAGCTCTAGATGTCATACATTATTCTATAGGGTTTATTTATGTTGCGTTTAATGTTTCTAAATCCTCCCAGAGAACTGGAAGAGATTTCACTGATTTAAATGCATTTTCCTTTTCCTGTGTGTTATCAGAAGACAGGCAGATGTACTGAATTAACTCTTGAACTACTCATTTGGATGATACATTCGAAGTCTTCTATTAGCAGTAAATTTATAGGGAAAAGTCCAGGTTTGAAGTGATTTCTTCATGAACGTCTATAAATGTGTGTGCTATGGGGTAAAATACCATCCTTAGCAAATTAAACCCACACTGAGTACCTATAGTACATTGACACATCATGGAATACAAAGATGTCACAGTCTGTGACATTCAGGGGCTCAAAACTTGTGCAAATAAACCCTGAAATTTAATATATAGGTACAAGTAGGGCTGCTGCTGTTTGAATTAAGTTTGTTAAATTTTATTTAATAGAGTTCTAAGTGGGAAGATTCTTTCATTTTACCTTTGGGCAAAAATTTTAAAAACTTTGATCCTGTTTGGATAGGAATTAGAATTTACAGAATTTAGTCCCAAAGTTTTATTCTTTAAAAAAAAGAAAAAGAATTCTCCTACTCTTACAGAGATGTTAATTCTTAAATAGCTTAGAACTCATCTTTTGAGAGAATAAACTGGTCAGAGCATAATTCAGTCCATTAAGTGATTTAACACATCCGCAGGAGACAAGCTTAACTCACAGAGTGTCATGTCTGTGCATTTCTCGGGCAATCACTTCCCTTACTTGCTGTACTTACTGTTTACACTCTTTTACTTTTTTGCTGCATAATGGATAATGGGTAGATGCATTTGGAAGTAGTGCTTCTGAACCCCAACCTGCATCTCAGGCTGCTTCTAGCTCGTCAGCATCGGCAGACCTACTAGCTGGTAATTAATTACATTTACATAAAATGGTGTTTTGTTAAAGTTAAGTTTGGGTGTATTTTTATAAGTAACAGATATTATATAAATTTCAAGGTGCATGTTTTCTTTCCCTTTTGAGACATGAAATTGAAAAGCAAGACATTGTGTAACAGAAGGTTGATTATTTCCCAGGATTTGATGAAATTGGTCTTAAAATCACAGCTGTACACAAGCCACCCCTGTGGCTCCTTGGGTGCTCTTAGTATGCGTTACTTTCAGTTAGCACATTCTGTTTTCGTTTATTAAGGAGGTAATGTGCTTATGTAGCAATTTTTATCTTGTATTGCCCATGCCCACCTTTTTTTTTAAGGAATTTGTGGGGAAAAGTACCATGATATTTGACAGTTGGTTCTGTAACATGAGAAACTCTTACAGAGTTCCACCCTTGGGTTGAAGCTGCTGCTACCTATATGTTACTGTAAAATAACTGATCATTCTCCTATCTGAAAACCCCTGGAGTGATCCCAGTTCAACAGGGCCATAGTGTGAAGTAGATTGGCACAAGGTGCCTAGGATTATTGCTCATTGCCAGGATGGGATAGATAGAATAACAGGAAACATTTCAGTGACTCAAAGATAGTAAAAGCCAACTAATAGTTTTCCTTGGGACCAAATCAAAGTGTGCTTAATGATAGCTAGACCTAGACATTATTATTGTTACAAGCAAAGCATTTGCCAGTTGTCAGACCACAGTAGTAAGTTTCAGGTTCAAGTTCTCAGTCAACAGCGTCTCAGCAGACGCTGCTGGTTTACCTTGCTCTGACTTGACTTAGAAGGGTACATAACAGGAGGTACGGCAGTGGCATCGCCGAGGCCACAGACACTCAGATGCAGCTTTGATGTCCCTCCCCTGTCATCACAAGGGATGCATTTTGTCACGAGGCTGGCAAGGGGCTGATGAGAGTGCGGCTCACATCAGCACAAGGAAGTCACCAATGTCTGGAGTCTCTCAGCTTCAATTCCCTGCTACCCAGGTAGCCCTTGATAGGGTGAGAGACTAGTTCTCATTTTTTTAGTGTAATGAACAATCCTGACACCAGGAACAGTAGGCTAAGGAACATTCTTTCTTGGATTAGTGATGACTAGTGACCTCGTTAAAGGACCCTCATCAGCTTTCCAAGTTGTAGGAAGTTTGACACAAGGTCCAGAGTCTGGAGGTGTCATCACGGCCCAGCTGTTACCCTTTCCTTCTATCAGTCATTCAGACAGGTTGTTTAACAGTCTTTCCCAGGGGCAATAGCATTTCTTTTGCATCTTTCCCATTCTCTCCAGACTACCCTGGTTAAACATGACACTCTTGTTTTCTGAATCCACTCCAAACCAGTAACTGCCAACCGATATTTTCCTGAAGGGTGAAGAGCCAGGGTTCCACTGTGATGTCACTGTGGACTTTGGAAGCTACAAGTATAAGAGGCAGTGCACTTAACACAGACCACAGCTGGTTACTTGGGGAAAACAGTACTACCTTGCCTGGCTTTTCTCCTGACCTAGGTAGTCTTCATAACAGCTTCAAATTGGTCACAGTAACTTTGAAGCTCTTACTAAACCAGTAAACTTAATCCATGTTTTCAAGGTTCAGCAAAAGGATTTTAACAGGCCACAGAAGTAGCATATTTGGGGGAAATGACCTTGTTAATTTTTACATGAGGTTGCTAATTATAAACCTTTTGCTCTGAAGTTATAATTAAGCTTCAGGTAGCACATGAAATCAAAAGTTCTGGCTTTTTGCAAAATTCTAAGAAGTCTTTCTTTCTCTCTGGGTAGCCGCCATCCTGCCACAGACCCCAGCAAGGGGTTTGAAGCCTGCCAGACAGAAGCCTGGCAGAGTGGTCAGCCACCACTGACCACATCCAGCACTGCAAAGCCATGTCGTCTTCTCCAGTGTCCCCAGTTTGTTTGGGCTCTCTGTGCTTCCAGGGCTAGAACCTGAGATACTGTGTTTCCAAAAGAGCCAGGTACACTAGAAACAGGAGCAGAGAGGCCAGTGGTGAAAGCCACTGTTCCCTTCCAGTGCCAAGTCAGATGTCAGTGACAGAGCTGAGAGATTTGATCCTGGGAGATGAGATGGATCTCAAATACACCTGCAACGAGCAGGAAGGGTTCTGTCACCTACTGCTGAGTCTAAGAGCAGGTAGCTGAGCCTCCACTGCTCAGCTTGGTACATGGATGGGTCCCACGGGAGAAGTGCACAGAAAATGCAAGTCAGGTCCCTTCACTAGAAGCAAGCTTAGGTTACTCAACTGTGTTGTCCATCCAGAAATCTTAGTAAAATGGGGTAGAAAAGAGCAGAAATCAGTGCTGAAAGTGACAGTGTCATTTACATAGGTGGTGGTGGTGGTGTTGTTTTTAAATTAATTTGTTTTATTTATTTATGGCTGTGTTGGGTCTTCGTTGCTGCACGCGGGCTTTCTCTACTTGCGGGGAGCAGGGGCTACTCTTCGTTGCGGGGTGCGGGCTTCTCATTGCGGTGGCCTCTCATTGTGGTGGCCTCTCTCATTGTGGAGCACAGGTTCCAGGCACGCGGGCTTCAGCAGTTGCAGCACGCAGGCTCAGCAGTTGTGGCTCCTGGGCTCCAGAACACAGGCTCACCAGTTGTGGCGCACGGGCCCAGCTGCTCCACAGCACATGGGATCCTCCCGGACCAGGGATCTAACCCGTGTCCCCTGCATTGGCAGGCGGATTCTCAACCACTGCACCACCAGGGAAGCCCTACATAGGTGTTGTTGACTGTGCCCTTCCCCCCTTTTCCACCGTATCTTCTTGTGATTATTTCAGTGATGGGAAAGGTATTTTTGTGTACATGTTTTCCTCTATTTTTTTTCCTATTTAAATTAATTAACTTTTTAATATAAATAGGTATAAATGGGTTTTAATGTCTAGTTTGCTTTCCAAATATTTCTTGAAATTGAGCTTGTACATTTCTGTGTCTGATTTACTTGGCATGGGCCAATATCCTGATGTAAGAAATTTTCACCTAATATCCTGACATAGGAAATTTTAAATTACTTCTAACTTCTCCAGGTCTTAATTATTCGGGCTGGTTTTTCATACTTCTGTTTTGCTTATAGAAAAACATTTTTCACGCTTGCTCAAGTAACAAAATAGCAAGAAGCCATGTTTTCAGTGAAGAATATCATGGACCATTAATATAATTCTATCTTATGAACCAGAAGCAACTTGCCTAGCCAAAAAATGAATAAACACAAACCCTGCAAATATATACAATATAAAATCATAGTCATATTTATATAGGTAATCTAGCTGACAGTGGCTATTCTGAGTTTTCATATTGCCTAGACATCTTTATTTGATGAATATCAGTGATAGGACAAATATTCGGGGCCCTGTATTACAGTAATTTGCAGTGAAGCTTAGCACTTGGGTTATACCTGTGTGTGTGTCTGTGGAGACAGATCAGATAAGTCCACAGGCTATTGAAATAAAGAGGAACATTATTTTAAAAGATAAATGAGCCTAATCATGGATAACAAAGAAGTCCACAACTGGGCTTCCCTGGTGGCGCAGTGGTTGAGAGTCCGCCTGGCGATGCAGGGGACGCGGGTTCATGCCCCGGTCCGGGAAGATCCCACATGCCGCGGAGCGGCTGGGCCCGTGAGCCATGGCCGCTGAGCCTGCGCGGCCGGAGCCTGTGCTCCGTAACGGGAGAGACCACAGCAGTGAGAGGCCCGCGTACCAAAAAAAAAAAGAAGTCCACAACTGCAATCAGGTTCAAAGTAGGAATTTGAATTAAAAAAAGAGAGAGAGAGAGAAGGTTGTATTACGTGAGTCTCTAGAATCTTGTATTATTGGCTTTCAGTAATAAGACGATTGTGAAAGAGTAAAAAAGAAAAATAATACACAGACACAGTAATGGGAGGTTTAGACTGTCCAGAATGTAATGTCCGTTGCTTGACTGGGAGGAGATCTCACCTTATGCTTGACTGAGGTTAGATTTTTTTGAGGGCATAAATATGCATGTAAATAACAGGGGAAATGCAATAAAGATGTAGTGTAGATATAGTGTAAATTTTAAAAATGATTTTTAGAGATTTTAAACCAAAAATTAAGAATCATCTCAAAATTGGGGAGAAAGCTTTATCAAAACTTGGTTTGTAATTTAAAACTAGAAAATAAAGGCTAAGTGGATAATCTCTTAAAAATGGGTTTATCTCCCAGAAAAACTTGTTATTCTTCTTCATTTAATTTACTTCTAGAACTGTCAAATAGTACCAATTCCACAATTGAACTATGGATAAAATATCATCTTAGTCACCTTCTACTCCCTGAGTAAAAATTTCGAGTTCTGTTTGGTGCACCCAGTGTGGTGACACTGGAGAAAATTCTAGAAAAGGCAACTGCTGTGGCCAAGGAGAACAGACTAACAGAATAAGTCTCTCCAAGTCATCGAGATTACTGGTGGGATGCAGGTATTACCCGTATCTCAGACAGAGTCTGGCTGGACCCTTGAGAGTTAAGTTTATAACAAATAGAAGGAAATATTATTTCACACAGTGAAGAGTAAAGCTGTCAAATTCCTCTCATGATGTACCAGCTGAAAATACAGATGTTTGAAAGCTAGAGACAGATTCCTGGATGACAGTGGGAAATGGATTATTAAGGGAGGTTAGGTATGTTGAAGGATATGAGGTTGACTTCTGAGGTTGACATTAAACAGGAGAACCATGTTCTTCCATAATAGACCATTCTGGGGCAACTGTGCCATAATCTGTACTAGCATAGGACTGTGCCTCTTCCTATCTTTGATTCCAAAGGTAGGGAAGAATAGGGGCCTGCCCTGCAGGTCCTTCATAGTTTTGCATTCTCTGTTAACCACGAGCCACAGCTGGCTTTTTTTTTAGCAGAGCCACAGAAGTCCTTGAACTGATTTAAAATATAGCCATGTGGAAATAATAACTAACCATTTCCACTAAATGGGAAGGTCTATAGAGGACCAATTCTTTCATCCTCTCTGGGGGTCAAAAACAGAAAATTGTCAGACAAAAGGTTCTCAGGGTATTATTCCTAGAAATATTGACTATCTCAGATTGATCTTAGTAAATGGAATTTAATAACTGACTTTACCACTGAGAATAATGGAAATGACAGTGTCTTTAACATAATAGAGCATGTGTGAGTGTGGGGGAGTATGTGTGGGAGTGTGGTTACCTACCCGATGGTTTTAACATTGCACTCCTTCAGCCCAAGTGATATGTAGACAGTGACTGTCAGTTTTGATATGTCTGCATTAATAGAACTTCATTAAGTGTGTAGGCCGTTCCCCTGTGGAAAGATACATTCATAAGACTAATCATCTGTGATAAAAGACAGTGTGTCTGTAGCTGGTGATTCAGTTGTAGAACAGTTCAAACATGTCTGCAGGACATCCGGAAGCCTAGTGATTATTACTTTATTTTCAATTCCACAAAGCACCTTTCTTAATATAATTCAGAACCATAGAGAAAGAAAGAGTCGTGGTTAGGATTCTTTTATTACTTACCTCTATTCCAGGGCTCTGACACTCTTCACTAACAGGAGGAGTTCCCCAAACTCCTTAATTAATGCCTATAATTTTCCTGCTTAGCTCTTCATTAAGAGTATAGCAACAGATTTTTCTTCTTCAACATAATCAGTTGGTTATTCTATATCACTTAGCTTTTTAATTAGTCTAGGTTTGTAAGGGCCCCTGCTTCATAAGAACTGAGTATAATGGGAGAAAGTCATCTTTCTAGATCTCTGTCAAGTTCATAAATGTATCAGAAGGGGACAACTCTGGAGTTACTCCTGGCTGTCGGAAAGACGCCAAGTAGTATTGTGGTGAAGAACCAAGGCTCTGGAAGATTCCTCTGTGGAATCCTGGCTCTGCATTTGCCATCCTGTGACCTTGGGCAAATTATTTATCCTCTCTGGCCTCAGTTTCCTCATCTGTGAAACTTCCTAGGGTTGTTGTGAGGCTTAAATGAGCTAATATATGTTTTAGGTTGAACAATATAAAATTGCTGTTTTGTAGGATCAAAAAGGTCAAATACTGGCAGTTTATGTGATTCAGATGGTTCACCCTAAAAAAAATGCTCAGAACGGTGCCTGGCACTTGGTGAGCCTCGTGCCAGTTTTGGCTTTACTATCACTTTCTTAGAGAAAGCAATAATTTTTTTCCATTGAGTAGTGTTATTTATTCACCTGTGGGAATGATCTGCTTACCTTATGAAACTGAACAGCCCTAAGCAGATGAGCCCTGGGTAAATGCACGTATTTTTCTATTTCTGAATTGTGGGTAGGTGTGTTCACGTCTCTTTGCATCTTTTCTAACTGTGGAAAAATAAGATTGAATCAGATGATCCTAAGGCCCTTTCCAACACTAACGTGCTGTGATTCTAGAATAAATTGTCTCTTCTTGAACAAGTTTTAAGAAATGGAAAGTCAAGTACAGTTGTTTCCACGTTCACCTGTAACAGAGAGAACCACACCCTAGAACAATTGCCTAGATTTCCTGCAGCCGTATTCCAGATTGTGTGGGATGTCTCCAAAAAGTCAGCATTAACACAGCCACCAATTTCCCTAAAACCGAAACAGTCATATCTTCAAAAATAATTACATCTAACCCATCTTTGCTTCATAATGATATTAGTTCTCAAAGATCTGGGGAATGTCTTATCTTCATTTAGGAAGGTTACATGATCCCTAAGTCACTCAAACAGCACTAAAACCACTTAAAGTAGTCCCCATGGATTTTAAAAGACCAACTTCTAATAGGTAACAGTTTTCCAAGTCACAATTTTTCATAAACATATGAAAAACTTAGGCATGGAAAGACTAAACCCATGTCACTGTCAGTTGCCAGGGACAACATGACTTTCTGGTTAGAAAATAGTAACTGGAGAATGTCAATGGAAGTCATTTTCAAAATTATAATTGATTATTATGATTGTAAGCAGAAGGATTTTGGTAAGCATTCTTTATGTTTTTTGGCAAGCAGTTTGTGAAGAAAAGATATAGCTAGATGAGAAAGGAATGTATATGTGTGTATATATATACATATATAGTATATGTGTGTGTATATATACATATATACGTATGTGTGTGTGTGTGTATATATATATATATATATATAGCCAAACTGAGTGTAAAAAAGACTTCTGGTAGTAATACATTTTTGATAATAGAACATCATCTAATGTCTTATTAAGAAATCACTTTCTTCACAGGCTGCATAATTTTGTACAGAAGCGAAACAGAGTGAGCTCTGCTTCTGTCTCTTGATTGAGAGCAGTAATTTACTTCCAGACTTCAAAAGGGAAATATTTAATTTGAGGTTTGGTTACTTTACAGTAGGCTTTGATTTTTCCTCACCTTTTAAATTCAAAAGTTGCCCTTCATTCAATAAGTGTAATTCAGTGTTTTAGGCATTTTGTTGACTATTAGTGGAAAAGGTGAAAACAAGAGGAAACAGTTCCTGACACCAAAAAGCCATTCCTAGGCTGGGGTGGAGAGATGTACCAGGCGCTGAGGACACAGAGGCAGAGCACATAACCCACGTGTACCGGCGGTGGGAGGGGCAGGGCGCGTTGTGGCTGGTAGCAGCAGCAGGCAATATACGGTAAGGAAGCCTCCCAGAGTGGGCGTTTGACTCACTACAGTGCCTTATGGCTGCAACTGAGTTTGCAGGGATGAGGAAGGGCCCAGAGACAGATGAGCTTGTTTGCCATGCAGAGGAACCTGCATTTTATGAATTTGAAAGTTAAGCGGGGCCAGTGAAGGATTTTAGAGAAGTAACTTTGTCAACGTTTTCCACTCAGAAAGATCACTCTGGCTGCACTGTAGAGGCTACATTGGAGGAGGTACGGGTTAGAAGCAGAAAACCCCTTCGGGTTGTGTTGGGTGAACCTAAACTTGTCGGTAGCAGCAGTGGGACTGGAATATACACGAAATATATTAAGGAGGATTTGATGGCAGAGTACATGCATACTTCTCTGATGTGCCTTTTATTATTATACTGAGCCAGTGTGTACAACTAAGCATTTTCTAGCTACCTGGTATTGTGATTTGAAGAGACAAAATTTAAATACGATGAAAATAATTATCTGAAGTTTAACCCTAGTGAGACCTTCTTAGCTTTATGTACTCCATTATAACAGTAGATTAGATTGCTGCAGGTTCTTTTAACAAGGGTATACAGTCTTGTGTGCTCTTTTATTTCCAGTTAAATTAAATCTCTCATTAATACATGGCACATTTCAAAATACTTGAAAAGCTTTTTAAAAACTAACTTCCTGGATTTCAGTGCCTTCTCATCCATATACATTCAATTCCTTTTTGGTCTTCTATGACTTTTTCTGACTCTGTTTTAATGGCCTTTACTTGTCTTTAGTTGTTTCTGCTTATATTTTTCTGGAACTATTTTTTTCCCAGGATTTGGGGGTTCTTTCATGGCCCCTTCTCCATCACCAGTGACTCCTGCTCAGAATAACCTGCTACAGCCCAATTTTGAGGCAGCTTTTGGAACCACGCCTTCAACTTCTAGCAGCAGCTCCTTTGATCCGTCAGGTGAGGCAGTGATTTTCAAACATGCTTTTTATTTGTTCTGATTATAAAGTACACCACCTAAGGTTAGCATGATATCAGGAAATTTATAAGCAAATATTGAGTGATGACCTTGTTTTAAAACTCTTCAATAAATCTCTCATTCTATAATTTAAAGTAAATATTTTCTGTACATTTTGGTAGCTTTAAGAGTAACCTGCAATCCCTTTCTGTGTTTGTTTTTAACTTTTAGCAGAAATCTAACTTAACATGCACACCCATCTGTTTGCATGAGCTTACATGCACACGGTTTGGAGAAGGTTAAGGGAAAACAAATACTTTGTGCTAAATCTTTGTGCGGTATCTCAACGTGTGGACACTCCCACTGCTGTTGCTTACACCCTCTGAAGCTTGCCTGGCCCTTGGTTTTATGAAGTTGACACAAATAGCATTCTTTGCCTGCCTTTAACCTTTCATCCTGCTGTCATTTTGTTTGTATTCTCTTCCATTCTACTCTTCCCATGCTGGGTCCTTACTACAAATTTTCAATTGGTGAGTTTTTGGCAATCAAATGTGTTTCAGAAACACCCTAAATATATCCCCTGCTTGACAATTTGGTTGCTTCCTTTGCCAGTGCCTAGTTGAATGCTATCGTTTTTTCAACTTAGAATTATTGTAGAGTGGAGTGTATGGTAAATATGCATAGTTTTTTGATAAAAAATTAACAAGCATAAAACTTTTGACATAGTTATCAGCAATAACTTTTGTGCACATCCTGTGAGCCTTCATTTTGAATGGTCTTTCTGTATTCCAGGAACTAAACAAGTGATCATTTGTTATATGCTGATCAGGAACCATCCATAATGGCATGATTCCTGATGTTTAAAATAGTGTTTACTGTAGCCATGCCCTTAAAGTTAGAACCAAAAGTGAATACTGTAATGAGAGAAGAAAATCAAAATTCTTACTTCTACAATATGGTCAACTGTTTTTCAGATACTTATTACTAGGTACTGACCGTTAGATCAGGGTTTATTCCAGCACTGATTTCATAGAAACTAGGAGATTCGGCCTTCCTTTCTCGTTTAAGAATTGTTATAAAAGTAAGCATTGTAAATACTACACACTGAGTGCCTATATAAAGCAAGCATTATAATAAAGGCATGACATATATTATCTATTTTAGTTTTCACAACAAATCCATGTAGTAGTGGTACTCTCCCCACTTTCAAAAGAGAAAACTAAAGCTCAGTCACTTTCTCAGAGTAACACGTTAGTGAGGCATGCAGCTGAATTTGAGCCCAATTCTGATTCCAGAGTCTATGCTCTTTCCTGTACATTATACAGATTTTCTTTTCCATCTTCACGTTCATTAGTATTCCCATACTTTATGAGTAGACATATGCAGAGATGTTCTTTTTTGGTGTTATAGTCGTTAAAAGTGTGAATGAAATGCCTTCTTTTATAAGATTGTAAATACATTCACTTGTTTCCATAGTTTTTCAAAAGGCAGTGTCCCTTTAATTTTGCATATGGGTTTTTTTGCAGTTATTCTGAACCCGGTCTATTTGATTTCCAGTGTTTGATGGTCTAGGTGATCTTCTGATGCCAACCGTGGCACCAGCCGGGCAGCCTGCGCCCATCTCAGTGGTACCTCCCAGTTCTGCAGTGGCAGCAAGCAAAGCTCTTGGGAGTGATCTTGACTCATCTCTTGCCAGCTTAGTAGGCAGTGAGTAATATAGTTTTCTTTAACAGAATCGTATGTGAATTTTTTTCTCTATCTGTTCGTATGTATTGTTTCTGGATTCACTTACAGGCGAGTGTGTCAAGGAGCGGACAGAAATTCTTAGTGCTTTACCCAGTACAGTTCCTTGGAAGATACACAGTCACTATGCCGTTGTCTCCTAAGCAATACCCAGGACACTTTTAATCTAAATTACAGAAGGTGTAATTAGAGAGCATGTACAAGTATGAAACCAAGTGTATTATGTTTAAGAAGTACTTAATCTTTTTATTTCTCTTGGAAATAACATAGAGTAGCTTAAAGGCAGTATATTTACCAATTGAGTATCCAAGTTCATTTCAGTTCCTCATTGAACAAAGACTGCACCAGGCAGTCTTCTAGGCTCTAGAGATAAATCATGAACAAAACAGGTATAAATTTCTATTCGTAAGGTGCTTAGAAGGGCAGAGACAAACATTACATATTTTCAAATAAATAAATTTTCTAGGGCCATGGAGGACAAAAACAGAACACGCTAAGAGGGATTGTGAGTCCTACAGAGTGGGAGTTAGAGTAGGCCTCACTGAGAAGGTAAAATTTGAGCAAAGATTTGAAGGTAAAGGAACGAACCGTATGGATATCTGAAGGAGAATATTTGCAGGCAAAAGAGAGAGCCGGTGCAAAAGCACTGGGGCAGAAGATTGCCTGGCATATTCAAGGAGTACCAATGAGGCGAGTGGCTAGAGCTGGGTAAGTGAAGGAGAGGGTCCTAGGAGATGAGGGCAGCTATTATAAAGATTGCCTTTTTTAAAAAAAACTCTGAATTTAATTTTTTTATTAAGGTGAATGGGTTTACCATCGCAGATACCTTTCATTTTACACGAAGCTATATCAAAAATTTAGCAAATCCCTGAGACAGACCTTTTTTCCTATGAATTATCCTGTGGACATACTTTTTTTCCCATTCATCGTCCTTGGTCTGGACATTCATGAAAATGCTTTGATGACAACCACGGAGAGGTTATTTGAATATTTCTTCCTACTTTAAAATTTTATCTTACTGATGGATAGTCTGCAGTAGTAACTGCTTTTACTGAATATTATAATGTACTGTCTAGATCTTCCTTCAGAAATAAAGACTTCATACCTCCAGGGCTGAAAGTGCCACTAGCACACATCCCTCAGGTGGCAGCCACCTTTCAAATGATCTCAGCTGAAGCAAGCACACCCAATTGAGAAATAGCCAGACAATGTGGATAAAGAAGCACAAGTTCGAAGTAGTCACATTTTGCAATATCAGAACTTCTACAAAGCTACAGTCATCAGGACAAATGGTATTGGCTTAAGGATAGAAAGATAGACCAATAGAGTGAATAAAGATCTCAGAAATAAACCTCACATACATTGTCAGACAATTTTTCAAGGATTCCAGGACCATTCAAAGTGGGAAAGGACAACCTTTTCAAAAAATATGCGTGGATAACTGGATAGCCACATGCAAACGAATGAGGTTAGGCCTCTTCCTTATACCATCCACAAAAATCAATTCAAAATGAATCAAAGATCTAAATGTAAATCTGAATCTGTAAAACTCCTAGGAAAAAAACTAAGTACAAGTCTTTATGACCTTAAATGAGACAGTGGCTTCTTAGATATAATACTGAAAATACAAGCAATCAAAGAAAAAATAAATTAATAAAAATGCGTCAAAATTAAAAACTTTTGTGTTACAAATTGATGCCATCCAGAAAGTGGAAAAACAACCCACAGAATGGGAGAAAATATTCCCATATATCTCATAAGGGACTTGCATCCATAATATATAAAGAACTCTTACAATTCAATAATAAAAAGTAAAACAACTTAATTTAAAAATTGGAAAAGGATTTGAATAGATATTTCTCCAAAAAAAAAGCACAGGTGGCCAATAAGTATGTGAAAAGATGTTGAATGTCATTAGCCATCAGAGAAATGCAAATCAAAACCACAATGACAGGCCACTTCACACTCACTAGGAAGGCTATCATCAAAAAGATAATAACAAATATTGGCTAGGATGTAGAGAAATTAGAATTCACACAGTGCTGGTAGGGATGTAAAACGATGCAGCCTCTTTGGAAAACAGGTTTACAGTTCTCCAAAAGTTAAACATAGTTTCCTTGTGGCACAGCAATTTCACTCCTAGCTATACATCCAGGAGAATTGAAAACGTATGTCCACATGACTTGTACACAGATATTCACAGAAGCAATTTTTATAACAGCCAACAAGTGGGAACAACCCAAAAGTCCATCAACTGTTGAACAGATAAACAAAATGTGGTACACTCATAAAATAATCAGCCATAAAAAGAAGATGAACCTTGAAAATATTTTGCTAGGTGAAAGAAGCCAAATACAAAAAGCCACATATTATATGATTACATTTATATGAAATGTCCAAAGCAGGGGAATCTTTAGAAGCAGAATGTACATTAGTAGTGGTCAGAGTGACTGCTAATGGGGATGGGGATTCCTTTGGGGTGATGAAAATGTTTTGAAATTAGAGTGTGTTAATGATTTCACCACCTTGTGAACATACTTTTTGCACTGAATTTTACTCTTTAACAGTATGAATTTTATGATATGTGAATTGTATCAGTATTTTTAGAAGTCTCATCTTACTATACACCCATTAGAATGACTAAAATTTTTAAAAGAAGAGAAGAGCTGACAGTACTTTGTACTTACCAAGGGTGTGGAGCCTCTGGAATTCTCACACTTTGCTGGTGGGAATACAACATAGTGTTGCCATGGAAATCAGTTTAGCAGTTTCTTATAGTTAAACCTATACTTAATATGACTCAGTAAATACATGTCTAGGTACTTGTCCTAGAGAAATGAAAACATATGTTCTCACAAAAACTTGTCCACGTATCTTTATAGGAGTATTATTTTAAAATGCCAGAAACAACCGAAATGTCTTTCACTGGGTAAATGTATAAGCAAACTGTGGTAAACCTCTTCATTAGAATACTACTTAGAAATGAAAAGGAATGAACTGTTGATGTACACAAGAGCACAGATGAATCTCAAATACATTATGCTAAGTGAAAGAAGCCAGACACAAAAAATTATATACTGGTAATTCCACTTGTACAGTTTACTTTTGGGCTTCCCTGGTGGCGCAGTGGTTGAGAGTCCGCCTGCCGATGCAGGGGACACGGGTTCGTGCCCTGGTCCGGGAAGATCCCACATGCCGCGGAGCGGCTGGGCCCGTGAGCCATGGCCGCTGAGCCTGCGCGTCCGGAGCCTGTGCTCCGCAACGGGAGAGGCCGCAACAGTGAGAGGCCCACGTACAGCAAAAAAACAAAAAAACAAAAACACATACAACATATACAGTTTACTTTTGTTAAGGCAGAACTATAGGGAATATATCAGTGATTGCCAGGGTTAGGAGTAAGGGGAAGTTTGGGTTGCAAAGAGAGAATATTTTTGAGTGATTAAATTGCTGTGAATCCTGATTGTAGTGATGATTACGTGAACCCATGTATTTGTCAAAATTTATAGAAATGTACAACACCCCGCAAAAGAGTCCCACTGAATTTCACTGTAAGTAAATATTTTATTAATGAAAACATATTCCAAAACTGAAAAAAATTTTATCTTCATACTCCTTATCAATATTGCAGCTTTGCTTTTTTTTTTACAGAAATTGACAAGCTGAACCTAAGATTTATATGGAAATGTAAGGAAGCCAGAATAAGCCAAAACATTTTGAATAAAGAAGAATCATTTTGAAAGACTCACACTTCATGATTTCAAAACTCAACTACAAAGCTACAGTAATTAAGACGAGTGGTACCGCATAGGAGTAGGCATATACATCAGTGGAATAGAATGACAGGCTACAAATAAGCTTACACATCTGTGGTCAGTTGACTTTCAACAAAGGTGCCAGGACAGTTCACCTTTTTGATTTGTTGAAAAGAATTTGTTGAACAGAATTTGTTGAGAAGAATCACCTTTTCAACCAACAGTGCTAGGACAAGTGGATATCCACATGTAAAAGGATGAAGTTAGACTTTTTATTTACCCCAAAGTAATTAATTCCAAATGAATCTAGAACTAAGTGTAGGAGTCAAAATGATGAAACTTTTAGCAGAAAATTTATGAGTAAATATTGATGACCTTGGATTAGATAATGTTCCTAGATGTGACAGCAAAAGCACAAGCAACAGTAGAAAATAAAAGATAAATAGGACTGCATCAGAATTAAAAACTTTTGTGCCACCCAGGAGACCATCAAGACAGTGAAATATCCAGAATAAGTAAAGAACTCTTATAACTCAATAATGCAAAGACAACCCAATTTTTAAATGGTCAAATGATTTAAAAAAGACATTTCTCCAAAGAATATATACATGTGGCCAATGTACACATGAAAAGAGGCTCAACATCAGTCATCTGTGAAATGCATATCAAAACCACGGTGAAATATCCCTTCACACCCATTAGGATGGCTATAATAAAAAAGGCAGATCATAACCAGTCTTGATAAGGATGTGGAGAAATTAAAACCCTCTAACATTACTGGTGAGAATGTAACATTGGGCAGCTGCTATGGGAAGCAGTTTGGCAGTGTCTGGAAATGTTAAACATAGAGTTACCATTAGGCAGAGGTGCCTAGAAAGCTCTTCCCCAGATCTCTGCTCAGCTTTGCGTAAGCTTCACCCCTATGAGGCCTTCCTTGAACACCCTATTTAATCCTGCCTGCCCCTCACTCTCAGCCTACCCCACCAGTTCCCCCTTACCCTGCTGCTTTCCATTTTCCATAGGCTTGCTGTATCACCTTCTAGCAGCCTGTATACTCTTTTATTATTTTATTGTTTTATCGTCCATCTCACCCCATCAGAATGCAAATTCCTCTGGGGTTGGGCTCTTTGTTTTTGTAACTAACCTATCCCAACTGCTTAGAGCAGTGCCTAGCATATGTAGGGTTCAATAAATATTTGCTGAAATAATAAATGAATTGAGATTAGAGCAGAATGACTAAGCCCGTTGGGTCAGGAGTCCCCAAGACCACCCACACATTTGTAGATCCACTAGAAGGACTCAAGGGAGTCAGCGCGTCGTTGTACTCACAGCTAAGGTTTCTTACAGCAGCACAGTAAGGATACACAGCTGGATCATCAGGGGCAGAGACACAGGCAGCATCCAGAAGAATCCACACATGGACTTCCTTATGCTCTCTCTTCCCCTTGAGGGGAAGAACACACAAAAATGCAGCAACCCATAGGATGTTCCTGCCCAGGAAAGCCCTTTAGAGACTCGGCATCCAGGGTTTTTATTGGATTCTGATCCTGTAGGCACTCTGCCTAGCATGTACCAAAGTATCAGTCTCATGTAAGGAAAGCAGATTTTCAGCATACACCTTGTTTGTGCAGTTTAGATACAGTGATCCACGCTTATCATTAGGAAAACTTTTATCTCAGTATAGAGAACAATTGATATTAGCCAGGTCCCCAGCCACACGGGCTTTCCTAAGATAGCAGTCTCAAGCCTGCTATGTTCACTCTTTTCTGGACACCAGTTGACATTAAAATATGATCCTTAAGAATAACGTGAAGTGAAAGAAAATGTTAGACTTGAGAATATGTTTCCTAACGTGGTTTCTCCTTTGTAAAACTAAATGCAGTCATTTGTAGGCAAAATATGGACTTTTGCTAGACCTCTGATTCTTTGATCTTTTAAATGTCATATCATTTAAGCTGAGTATAGAGGTTTAAATTCTTTTTTCTTCTATCCATTTATAGATCTTGGAATTTCTGGTCCCACGTCCAAAAAGTAAGTATTTTTGAAATTGTCTGGTTTTCTTACGAAAAGTGTATCTGTACTTATTTGAGACTATCAAACATTGCGCTCATTGGAGTAATTACTTATTCCCAGGCTAGGTAACTGCAAAATTGGTTTTTATTTCATTCCCAGTTTTTGTTTTTGTTGTTATTCTATTGGAACCTCCAAACTACTGGCTCTGCAGTGAGAAGGAATAATCTATTTCAGCCTCCATATTGTCACTAAGTATATCTAGAAATATTTGGGAATTGTGATTTGAATACTTTAGTAGCTTTAAATTGTAGATTCATTATAATATTACTAGCTAACATTGATTTTTAAAAAAGTCTCATGGGGGTCAGTTTTAAGGAAGAGTAGTAAAAATGACAAACAATGTACATTTTTTTTTTTTTTTTTTTTTTTTTTTTTGCGGTACATGGGACTCTCACTGTTGTGGCCTCTCCCGCTGCGGAGCACAGGCTCCGGACACACAGGCTCAGCGGCCATGGCTCACGGGCCCAGCCGCTCCACGGCATGTGGGATCCTCCCGGATCAGGGCACGAACCCGTGTCCCCTGCATCGGCAGGCGGACTCTCAACCACTGCGCCACCAGGGAAGCCCCAATGTACACTTTTTTTAGATGCATATTTCGACGTCTCTGAAATCGGGATGCATTTAACAATAGATGTAATCTTACAATCACTTGAAGGCAGGTTGTAGTCATGACATAGTTATGTGAAACCTTCTTTTGAACCCTGTAAGATCCAGAAAGTGCCATTATGGATTCATCTTCAGTTCAACAAAGGATATACAATATTTATGATATACTTATTTGGAATTTTTTATAACCAGTGATGAATTCAGTTGAATTTTGTGTCACATTTTTCCATTAGAAGTGACAAGAAATTCTTGTTATTCCTGAGGTCTAACCTCTAACTGATTTTTTTGTCAAATGCTCTTAAGGTCTCTTAGATGAGATATGGTAAGACTCCTCTATCTGTTTTAACCTGTTCTCTTTATTACCGCTTGACAAACAGACTGCTTCTGACCCCAGGTAAAAGTATTTAGGGAGCCACACACCATTCTTTTCTGATTGTGTGTTTGTCTCTTTGTTTGTTTTGCATGCTTGATTTTAGGGGAGATCTTCAGTGGAATGCTGGAGAGAAGAAGTTGACTGGGGGAGCCAACTGGCAGCCAAAAGTAGCCCCTGCCACTTGGTCAGCAGGTGTCCCACCCAGTGCACCCTTGGTATGTAGTCCCCAGAGGCCAGGGCAGTGCGGGCACTTTGCCAGTTTCCAAGTGTATAGAACAGGGTCCATATTGCTGAATTTTGCTACTGACATTGTACTTTTTCACCCACATTAGGAACAAGATGCCATATTTACCGAAATGCAAATTTCATTGACTTTAATAAAGATTATGACCTATCTTTTTATTTTAATGATTTCAAAATAGTATTTATGCTTCTTCAGATATTAGTCCTTTATTTGTACAATTATGGAAATGATTCTTCAAAACATGTAATATCATTGATCGCTATCTGTGTTTTACCACATTTCTTGCCCAAATTTCCTGATGGCCATAAGAAGTAATGAAAACTTTTTTTCTTACCGGAAAGATTGGGCAGTTTTCTATCGTGTAAGTGAGCTTTCATTTTAAAACCCTGTGGATTCTTCTCACCATGTTTTCAACTTGAAACGACTTTTACCATCTTTTCTATAAAATTTAAATAGGTTTAATTTCTCTATATTAAATTTCTATCAGTATATTAATGCCACCATTCACTCTGTGAAAGAGCATATCACTGGAAATAAAGACTTAATTATTACTTAGTGCGATTTGCCACCACAAAAAGTACGTTTCCAGGATAGCAAAATTTACTATTTTTCTGTATATGCCCCATATTTAGCAGAACTAGGCTAGCTACTGCTTCCCCAGCTCACCCGTCGTTTTTCACCTTTGCTTACACCTTCACCTGTCTAAGTCACCCATCTCTAAGGTTTTCTTGATGCCAGCCTCTCCTTGTTGCTGAATTAATTCCTAACCATCAACCGCCAACCCCAGCCAAACAAGCATGCATGGAGGTGAATTAATATAAATTAGAATATATTTTAGATAGACTCCATTAAAAATGATGTGTTCCAGAAATTTATTTAAATATCTGAGTTTTTGAATTTAGAACACATTTTCTTTTTTTTTTTTACTTTTTATTTTATATTGGAGTACAGTTGTTAACAGTGTTGTGTTAATTTCAGGTGTACAGCAAAGTGATTCAGTTATACATATACATGCATCTATTCTTTTTCAAATTCTTTTCTTAAGTTGTTACATAATATTGAGCAGAGTTCCCTATGCTATACAGTAGGTCCTTGTTGGTTATCCGTTTTAAATATAGTAGTGTGTACAAGAACACATTTTCTTTTAAACAATTTTATAAATAGCAATGTTTTTACACATAGTTTCATAGCGAGTTTATAAATAAAAATAAGCTGAAATCAATCTGAAAAAGGACTTTTGAATCAAAATTTACCACTAAACAGTACTAATAGTATTAATTGAACTACAGTTTATACCGTAGTTTCTATAGGAAAATACATTCTGTGCTCAGACTTGGTTCTCAAAACCCACTTCCTCTGGTCTCCCCACTCCACCCCCTGGTGCTTGTAAGAGAGCAGGAAATTCAAGGACTGATAATTCTCTGCCTTTGGTGAGTTCAAAGTCTGAAAGAACTTAATTTTAAGAAGTGACTTCTAAAAGATAATAATGAGAAGATTGCCTATTATGTATGGATATTTACCTCTTCAGATCTTTCTTTTCATTATTTAAAAACAGTGCTTAAGAGGGCCATTTTTGTATTTAGCTATAAATAGAGTTCCATTTTAATTTTTATAAAGGATACTTAGTAGAAAGCTACCAGTCTCTTAAACTGAGCTATGCCCAGGATAACCATATAATTTATTCCCCAAACTAGGGCTGTTTAAGGGTGGAAGGGAGCATAATTATTATCCTGGGACCCCAAGCATGTGCCTGGTACCTGGTGGACCACATAGATGATGAGACCATAAGCAGGTAGCACTCTGGGTCTAGGCAGCTGCATTCCATTCTTTTTTTTTTTTTTTTTTTAATTGACATAAAGTTGATTTACACTGTTGTGTTAATTTCTGCTGTACAGCAAAGTGATTCAGTTATACACATATGTGTATATATATTTTTTCATATTCTTTTCCATTATGGTTTATTATGGGATATTGAATATAGTTCCCTGTGCTGTACAGTACGACCTTGTTGTTTATCCATTCTCTATATAATAGCTTGATTCTGCTAACCCCAAACTCGCAGTCCATCCCTCGGCTGCACTCTATTCTTAAATACGAAAACATTGCTGGGGGTAGAGGGAGAGAGATTCAATAAACGTAAATAACATCCCTAAAGAAAGAGAAAGCTTCTTTAGAACGGATCTTATAAATCTGTTAATATTGACATGAAAGCTCACAATTTATATTATCATCACCAAATTAAAAGAACTAATTTTTCTATTCTGTTCTATGCAAAATTAAAGAGACCTTATCTGCAGTCCTAAGAAGTTTATACTTAGTAGTGTTGCCCTTATCAGCAGGATAAAGCCGTTTAATGTTTTTTTAACAGGTTAGTTTCAAAACAGTCATGGAGGGAAGGGCGATGAGAATACTGGCATCTGGCAGATCAGCTGTAGGTTTAAAAATTTAAAAAAGGTTGGAGCCAGAGGTGAGGATGGAAAGTAAGACAAGAAAGAAAAGTCTCAGGTAGATTCCACACAACTGGGGGGTAATTGTGAATAAACACACCAAGACACTGGTTGCCCAGGTTTGTATGTGGGGCAGTTTGCTAAGTAATGAGGCCATTACCCCAGAAGGGGAACAAAGGAGAAGTCCTTTAAAAACGGTATTGAATTGGAGATCTTCCTTGGCCATCACCTCCCCTGAGATGAAGATTTTAACCATACAAGGTTAAGAATTCATCAGGTACTTAATTAACAACTCTTTTGCTTCTTCAGGCCCACGAGGCTGCCAGTTATCTGATTGTCAGGCACCATCCCTGAGACTGAGATTAATGCTCTTATATTTTTAAACCCCAGAACTCCTTATTTTTGTTTATGAAGCAGAAAACTTTACGTTGTTCATAGTGAAACTCCAGAAAGTTAAAGACAGTAGGCTTTAGCATAAAGTGTCCACAAGCAGCTGTGGAAAGAGAAATTAGAACAATAGAAATAATTTATTAGGAGGGCAGAGTTACATGTAGTCCTATTTCTTTTGTTTATTTTCTTTAACATTTTAGGTAATAATATGAAGGCTGTCCTATGCAGTTATTTTATCATTATTAACCCTCACTTAGTTGTATAAAAATTCACTGCCATTTACTGCAAAGCGCTTCTTCCTGAACAAAGCTGTAGCCTTGCTTTTACTTGGTGGTGCAGCTCTAAAGTTTTTCAGATCATAGAACCCAAGTTATATCTAAAAACCTTTAACAGGACTGGCATATCATCATGGCCATCAAGAGGGTTACTCATTCCTAGTTTTGAGCACAACAGACCTGTTAAGTTTCCATCAGACAAACTAGGAAGGTACTTGCAACTCGGAAATATGTGCATTTTGCAGGAGGGCACAGAATCCACAACTCTCCCCCTAAAAACAACTAATCTTTATATTCCTATAGGTGAAAGATTTTGTTGAGTGTTGAAAAAGAAAACAACTTTTAAAACCTTAGGACAAATAACACTGAGGGAGTAAATTATTAAGAGTTAATCTACCATTTGAGCAAAATGACAAACAGACTCCCTTTAAATTTTTTGACCCATTTGTCTGATCAGGATTATCTGCAGGTTCATTTTATTTTGGTAGCTTTTTTCTTTCACAGTCTTAAGTCCTAATGATACAATTCTTGTAAATACAGTTATTATTGTATGCCACAAATCTGATAAAAGATGCAATTCTGGGTCTAGTGAATAGCCTACCACCTAACCTGTTGAAATGATTGAGTAGAGTGAATGTGAAGTATAATACTTCTTTTGTAGGGGAGGAAAAATAACTTTCCCTCTAGCCTTCTGAATTCTTAGTAGAGACTCCTGTAATAAAAGACGTATGAACAAGAGAAAAACAGAAGTTTATTAACATGTATGCCTCATATATACAGGGAGATACCCAGAGAAAAAAATGAGTAACTCCCCAAGGTGGCCCAAGCCACCAGCTTAAATATACCATCTTCAGCTAAAGACAAAAGAAAGAATGATGTGGGGAGGTTACCAGGAAAAGCAGGGTCAACAAAGGTAAGATTTGTTATGTAGATTTAAGTCAGTGACTTCTCCATTGATAAGATTCTCTTGTGATTTAGTCATCCTTCTCTTCCCAGTACAGAGAAGGAGACACCCTTACAAGTAGAGATTTCCTTTATAAATCTAAATGTACCTTACAAAAGTTTAATTTCTACCATTTTCACAGTTTCTCCTGCTGTTCTGCAAAATAATCAGCTCAAAATCATCCTTATGCCAAAGAAGAGTACGGTGGCGGGGTGGGTTTTTCTGCTACCCTTTGGATTTTCTTTCATTTAAAAAATTTTTGAGATAAATTTATGTAACATTAAATTCACCATTTTCACAACTTTAAAGTGTATAATTCAGTGATTTTTAGTATATTTTTGGTGCTGTAAAACCATCACCATTCTCTAATTCCAGAATATCTCCATCACCCCAAAAAGGAACACAGTCTTTCCCAATTTTCCCCTTCCCTATACCATGACATCCAAAAATTTCCTCTGTTTCTGTGGACTTGCCTATTCTGGATTTTTAATATAAACAGAATCATATACTTTGGAGCCTTTTGTGCCTGACTTTTTGGCTTCTTTCACTTATCATAATGTTTTCAAGGTTGATCCGTGTTGTAGCATGTATCAGTACTTCATTTTTGTATTGCTGACTATTCTATTGTTTGGGTATACCACGTTTTATTTATTCATTCATTAATGGACGGACATTTGTGTTGTTTCCACTTTTGGCTGTTATGAAAGATGATTCTGTTATTTGTATACAAGTTTGGTAAGAATATATATATATATATATATATATATATATCTCCTCAGTTCTCTTGGGAATATACCTAGGAATGGAATTGCCAGGACTTGTGTGACTCTGTTGAGCTTTTTGAGGAACTGCCAAACTTTTTTACAGCAGCTGCATCATCTTATGTTTCCACCAGCAATGCATAGGGTTTCAGTTGTGGTTTTCATGTGCATTTCCTTAATGACTAATGATATTGAGAATCTTTTCGTGTGCTATTGGCCATTTGTATATCCTTTTTCAGAGAAATGTTTGTTCATGTCCTTCGCCCATTTTATAATTGGGTTGTCTTTTTTATTGTTGAGTTCTAAGAGATCCTTATTATTCTGGATACCAAATGCTTATTAGATACATAATTCGCAAATATCTTCTCCCATTCTGTGAGTTGTCTTTCTTGGTAGTATCTTTCAACGCACAAAGTTTTTGATTCTGATAAGCTCCAATTCGTCTATTTTTATTGTTGTTGCTTTTGCTTTTTTTGTGTGGTATGCGGGCCTATCACTGTTGTGACCTCTCCCGTTGTGGAGCACAGGCTCTGGACGCGCAGGCTCAGCGGCCATGGCTCACAGGCCTAGCCGCTCCGCGGCATATAGGATCTTCCTAGACCAGGGCACGAACCCGTGTCCCCTGCATCGGCAGGCGGACTCTCAACCACTGCGCCACCAGGGAAGCCCTGTTGCTTTTGCTTTTGGTGTCATATTTAAGAAGCCATTACCTAATCCAAAGCTTAAAGATTTACACCCAGATGTCCTTCTAAGAGTTGTATAGTCTTATCTGTTACATTTGGTTTTTGACCTATTTTAAGCTTATTTTCATACGTGGTCCAAATTCTTTGTGTTGCATGTGGAAATCTAGTTAATCCCAGAACCATGTGTTGAAAAGACTGGTTTTTCTTCATTTATTGGTCTTGGCATTCTTCTCAAAAATCAATTGACCATAGATACATAGATTTATTTCCATACTCTCTATTCTGTTGTATTGACCTATATGTCTGTTCTTATGCCAGCACCACAGTGTTTTGATCAATGTAGCTTAGTAGTAAGTTTTGAAAACAGAAAGTGTGAGTCCTCCAAATTTGTTCTTGTTTTACGAGATTGTTTTGGCTATTCTGTGTCCCTTGCATATCCATATAAATTTTAGGTTCAGATTGTCCATTTTTCCAAAAGAAGCTTTTGAAAGTTTTATAGGGTTTACTCTGAATCTATAAAGCAAATTGGGAAATATTGCCATCTTAACAATATTGTCTTCCAGTCCATGAACAGAGGACATCTTTCTATTTATCTGAGTCCTCTTTAATTTCTTTAACAACGTTTTATAGTTGTCAGTGTACAAGTCTTATACTCTCTGTTAAATTTATTTCTAAGTATGTTGTTTTTAATGCTGTTGTAAATTAATGTTTTTATAATTGCATTTTTTATTGTTCATTGCTAGTGTAAGGTGAATGTCACATTGATTTTTGTGTACTTATCTTGTATCCTGTGACTTTGCTGAACTTGTTTATTAACTCTGATAGTTTTTTTGTGTGTGGATTCTTTAGGATTTTCTGTATATAAGCTCATATCATCTACAAATATATTTTATTTCTTCCTTTCTTTCTGGATGCTATTTCTTTCTTTTTCTTACCTAATTGCCCTGACTAGACTTTCCAGTACATCTTTGTCTTGTTCTTAGGGAGAAAGCTTTCAGTCATTCAACATTAAGTACGATGTTAGCCATGAGTTATTTGCAGATGCCCTTTATCAGGTTAAGGAATTACCCTTCTGTTCTTAGTTTATTTAGTGTTGTTTTGTTCATGAAAGGATGTTGGATTTTGTCAAATGCTTTTTCTGCATCTACTGAGATGATCTTTTTTTTCTTATATTCTATTAATATGACATATTACATTGATTGAGCCTACCTTGCATTCCTGGGATAAATCTCACTTGGTTTTGGTGTGTAATTCTTTTAATATGCTGCTGGATGTGGTATGCTAGTATTTTGTTGAGAATTTTTGTATCGATGTTTGTAAAGGATTTGGTCTGTAGTTTTCTTTTCTTGTGATGTCCTTGTCTGGCTTTGGTATCACAGTAATACTGGAATCAAAGAATAATTAGAAAATGTTCCCCTTCTATTTTTTTTTTTTTTTTTTGAGAGCTTGAGAAGGATTGAAATTAATTCTCCTTTATAAATGTAATAGAACTGACCCATGAAGCCATCTGGTTTTGGGCTTTTCTGTGATAGAAGGCTTTCGATTACTGACTCAGTCTCTTTACTTGCTATAGCACTATTTAGATTTTTCTATTTCTTCTTGAGTCAGTTTTCGTAGTTTGTGTCTTTCGGGGAATTTGACCATTTCATCTAGATTATCTAATGTTTTAGCGTGTAATTTCTGATAATATTTCCTCATAATTTTTTATTTCTGCAAGGTTGGTAGTAATATCTCCACTTCCTTTCCTGATATTGGTCATGTAAGTTTCTCTCTCTTTCTTGGTTTGTCTACCTGAAAGTTTGTTAATTTTATTGATCTCTTCAGAGAGCCAACTTTTGGTTTCTTCTATTTCCTCTTTTGTTTTCCCATCTCTATTTCACTTTTCTCTGATCTAATCATTATTATTTCCTTTCTCTGCTCACTTTGGAATTGGTTCTTCTTTTTGCTAGTCCCTTCTGGTGGAAGTTTAGGTTATTGATTTGAGATCTTTCTCCTGCATATGGGCTATATGTTCTTGTTTCTTTGCATGCCTCATAATTTTCTGTTGAAACCTGGACACTTTGAATATTATAATATGGCAGCTTTGGAAATCATGTTCTACCCCCTCCCCAAGGTTTTTATTGCTACCTTTTTTGTTGTTTTGCTACCTTGGTTGGGGGGAGGGGGTTATTGTTTGTTTGTTTGTTTTGTCCTTTTAGCTAAGTGGTCAGCTAATGATTAGACAGATACTACTTAAACTCCTGGAACCAAAAATATCTCCCAGTCTTTGCAGAGGGGCTCTGAGTATGTATTAGGCATGACTTCAGACTCAACCAGGCAGTTTGCAACTCTGCCTTAGCGATCACTGCTGCTTTCTTAAAGCCTCAGAGTCAACCCAGAGGCATCTCACATCTTTCCTGAGCATATGCACAGCCCTGGGCATGTGCATGGCTATCTAAATTCCCAGGAGAAGGTCTGGGTTTTTCAAACCCTTAATCCTCAAAGCATCTCATTCTCCAGCCTTTCCTTCTGAGCTTTTTGTTTAGTCTGCTGTTTTTGCTGACTGATATCCATTGCCTGATACAGCAACAACTGAAAAATTTGCCTTTAAGTATTTTCCACAAATGTCTTCAGGTAACAGCTTTAGCACTAGATGGGTTCCCAGTTTGGCAAGATAAGGACAAGCCTTTTGGGCCAATGTTTCCAGGGAGCCACCTATACACGAGACAAGACAAAGCAAATAATTAAAATATATTCTGCTCCTCGTTGTACTATTACTGGGACTGTGTGCTGTTATTTTCAAAGCTACAGCTGAACTGGAGAACAGTGGCTGGAACTCTAGGGTGAGTTAAAATGCCCCAAAGCTCAATGTTCTTACCAAGATTCAGCTGGTTTTTTTTTTTTTTTGATTAAGTACTTTGTAGGCTGCTGCAAACTTTTAGTTAGTTTCCAGAGTTCCAAAAAAGTTGATTTTGACCATTTTTGCCTGTTTTTCCATTGCTTTTATGCCTAGGGGGATACTTAGAGTTCCTTATTCCACCATTTTTGCTGATATTACTATAGTATTTTCTTTTTCAATTAGGATTTTGCTCTAACGGTTAACTTAAATTTAAGAGATTGCAGCAGGGTTAATTTTATACATAAGGGAAATATTAGGGGTTTTGGTGTGTGACTGAAAACTATCAAACCTGTGCCTGAAATGGGATATATGTATGATATTATGTGCAGTCCTCTAAATGCTTCCTAAAACTTAGCATTAATTTTGGTCTTTGTGCAAATGTACAACAGTCAAAAGTCAGAGAGAAGCAAATATAACACAGAAAAGAATAATATAAAAATGGGGGGGAAAATGGAAACCAAGCATTAAAAATGTAAATGAAAGCATTCTTTAAATTTCTAATTCAGTGCCTATTGGAGGATATAATGATAGGAAAAGACAAGCTTAGAAAAATTTGACTTGTTTACAGTGAGGGTGGTATAAGGAGATAGAGACGAAGCCCAGTGCTTGAGTGTAAGCTGAGCCTGAATAAGTGAACCCAAATAGCACCACAACAGTGAACATCAAGTTAGTAACCTTCTTCATATCATTGGCGTGGTGCTAGTGCCTTTCTTTTTTTAATTTAAAACTGAAATTTGAGATTTCTTTACATCTTTACACATACTTAAGGGCATGCATTTTAAAATTGTATTCTGTCATTTTAAAACCAAATTATATTGGTTCTTTTTGTTTGTTGTTGTTTGTGTGTGTGTGTGTTGTTTCGTTTTCATAGCAAGGAGCTGTACCTCCAACCAGTTCAGTTCCTCCTGTTGCCGGGGCCCCATCTGTCGGACAGCCTGGAGCAGGATTTGCAATGGTGAGTGATGACCGGTGCTAAAAATTGTAATGAATACTTGTACGGCCTTCACCAAATCCCAGATTAACTATAGAATATAATTCTCCCCAAAATGCAGTGAAGTAAAATGTAAAAAGTTAAGTCATCTGCTTTAGACATTAAGTAGTCTACAGAGGGCATGACTGAGTCACTTATAAGACACTTAAATTCTGCCATCACAATAATTTTTATAGTGCACTGTTATGTCATTTTTGAAGTACTATTTACCAAACATATTTTTAGCTCAATCATCAAAATCCACTTTTAATCACTATACTAGGACTTTTCACTTACCACGTTTATCACTAGCAAATTTTAGAGCCATTTTCCATAAAGAAACAAGCTTTCATCTCTTCAAGAACTATGCTTCCAGAAGATGGATAAACAACAGCAAAGCCTGGGTGGGGTGAGGATGCTTTGTGGCCAGCCAGGCTCCTACTGCCCCTCAGTGATTCTCTGCCATCTGGCAGCCTCACAGCACCCATCGTTCAAAATTACAAATTATACTTTCTCACAGACCTGGATTCCTCAGGGGATATGGGGATATATGTATACGTATAGCTGATTCACTTTGTTATACAGCAGAAACTAACACAGCATTGTAAAGCAATTATACTCCAATAAAGATGTTTAAAAAAAAAAAAGGAAAGAAAAATTTTCAGGAAGATATTAAAGACGTAAAGGTCAGGGCATTGCCAGAGTAGATTCCACTCATGCTATGAACTGCTCTGCTTTTCAGCCTCCTGCTGGGACAGGCATGCCCGTGATGCCTCAGCAGCCTGTCATGTTTGCACAGCCCATGAGGAGGCCACCCTTTGGAGCCGCAGCTGTACCTGGCACACAGGTCCGTTTTCAAATGTCCCACAAAAGAATGACATGACTTTATAAATGTAAAACTGTCATGTGACAAACTGTTTAAAAATGTTTTTACCTGATACAGTCTTCATACCTGTTGCTTCAGAAGTAAAGGGAACATGGAAGAGAGATGAGCAATAGTGTGACATTTGGAGGAAAATGATGGAAATAACTAACTGTCCTCAAGTCCCTCCATTCCTCTCCTACTTAATTCAGGATGGTTCCTGAGAACTACCAGGTGTTTAAAGTATCCAGGCATTTAGTCCAGAAAAAATGAGCAGCTCTGATCCATACTCTTATTATGTGTTCCCAAAGTTAGCCAAACGGAAAGTTAGCGACACAGTCCTCCAGATTGCCAAGTTTGCCCAAGACTAGTAACGCAAACTGTAGTGAGCTTGCCAAACTGCAAAGCCTGAGGGAGCAGTTCCCACAAGGCTGCCTTCACATCAGACCCTTCAGGTCCCAAGGGCCACCCTCACTTCCAACCAGCTGCCTACAGATTTGAGGGTTCCCAGGACCATCCTCAGATTAGACAGTTTTCTAGAATGACTCGTAGAACTCAGGGGAGCACTAACTTTATGATGACACCTTAAGTGTAGTAAAAAGGTGCAAATCAGATCCAGCCAAAAGAAGAGATGCGTAGGGCAAAGTCTGGGAGGGGCCCACACATGAGGCTTCTTTGTCCTCAGGGATGCATTACCCACCTGGCATCAACGTGTGAGGATACGCAAGCCGTACTGCCAACCCAGGAAGCTTACCTGAGCTTCAGCGTGCAGAGTTTTTATTGAGGTTTCATTAGATAGGAATGACTGACTGAGTTCAACCACGTGGGAAATAATTCAGTCTCCAGCCCTCCTCCCTCCCTGAAGGTCAGGCTCATATCCTGTGGCCCAAAGACTTAACTCTGTAATCACATGGCTGGTCTTTCTGGCATAGCTAACCCTCCACCCTGAGTCATCTTGTTAACATAAATTATCAGGTGTGGTTCCAGACACCCACCCTGAATAATGAAGACATTCGTATCACTCAGGACGTTTCCAAGGGTTGAGAGGTTACCTACCAGGGTCCAGGACAAAGGGCAAACCTCTCTTTAGATGAGGCCAAATGTCTTACTGCACAATGTGCTACCTCCATTTATGAAGATGCTAAAATATATGCACTTGGTTGAACTGTTTTGCTGCTAATAGTGATGTTCATACTGATGAATCACCCTTTCTTTATTACTCTTATAAATTGCCTGGCCAAAGTGAAGGTATGTGTAGAACCAAAGAGGTCCCTGTGAGAAATTGATGTAGATGGAGACAGAACATTGTAACTACTAGCACCGTGCTAGCCCTATTCACATAGCTCATATATATTTTAAGGATATCAGTAAATAGTTTCATTTCTATAATGTTTTTAATTTACCACATGGGTATTTTTATTGTTTCAGCCAAGGAATCCTACTGTGAACTTTCTGAGTGTACTTTAATCCCCTTTGCTTCCTTGAATCATTTCTAAATTCATTTTCTACCTGTTCCCAAAATTTGCTTTCTTCAGCTTCTTTACTTTAACCCTCAAAAGCCATAATGACCAGGAGAGAGAATGGTGGGTGTCCAGAGAGATGAATTTACAATGTAAGAGACTCTAGCCTTCAAGGCCGTAGCCAAAGCACTGGCTTCATGAGAAATCTTCTGTTCTGCTCTCATACTAATGAACGCTGCCTAAAGTTGTTTGGGGGGAGTGGGGTGGTAGTGAGGAAGCTTTTAGGTGTAATAGTTGGTTTTAAATTTAATCTGGATATATTTAAATTCTAAGAAGGATCTCATTTATTGTGAATGTCTCCTTGATGGTTAAATATATCCATGACTATCTACCACCTTTTTGAAAAAAAGGAAAGATGTTCCTATTTTTATGAGATTTTTAAAAGTCATTGTATTTGGTGTGCTGAAAGCTTTAGAAATAAATTAATATAATTTTATTATTTAAGGTAGTTTTTCTGTGTGATACCAGTGTTACAGAGCATCAGTTTGCTTACTTAATTCAAAGAATGAAAATGAAAAATAGATGATATGATGAAAACACAGTGTTTTCAATCATTTAATTGAATTTATGGTAATTTAGGAAATGGTATGCCATACTTACACAATTTTTAGATTGTATTTCCTATATCAGAGAAGAAGCATAGCTGATTATATACTAGATAAGAAAATAAACACGAGTTGGTAGCTTTAGAAAACAAAACAGTTTTTCATTACTGATATGTGGACTATGCCACTATTGCTCAGTTGGTTAGTATCACGATGTTGTCATATCACCTGATTATTAATTATAGACCAGTCCTTGAGTTTCTTATCTTCCAGACAACGTTGACCCTTACCCCGGTCTTTCTATGAAATACGATCCCAGTTGTAAAAATGGAAATTTGACTGATAGATACTGCAGTCAGTCAGTAGTTCACGGACATGGGAGCAAATCCGAAACTTCTTACTTCTGGAGCTTTGTTTATGGAACCAATGAAAACATACATCCGTGCCCTACAGTCCCAGGTCTCTGAGGTTTCCATCATGTTAGAAGCATAGGAAATTAATTAGATTCGAAGGATACAGGTCAGTTATTGCTCTGTGTAAATTCCATGACCTTTTTCAAGGCCTTGGACCTTAACATTCCTGCAAAAGCCTGTTCCTAGAACTTATGTCTGTCACACAATGAAATAATTTAGGTATTCACTAAACAGAAACAAGGTAAGAAAATTTTTTGTTGCTTTTGCTGCAGGTTTAGTATGATTCTTCTCTATAGTCTGTAATAATGAGTCCTCTCTACAAGCTGGATAGGCAAGATTGGAATTAGCGACATTCATAACTAGGAGACTATTTGCTCATCTGAAACTAACAGTGCCCCAAAACTTGACAGGTTTTCACTTAAAATACTTTACATGAAATCCTAGTATATTTAGCTGATATTTTAAAATAATTTCTTAAGGAACTTTCTGCAAGCTGTTTTCTTCCCATTTTTCCTTCAAACTCACTGTCACTCTAAGAGAAGTCATTTATATTCCTTTATTAGTTTAGTGGTACTAATAACTCAAAGAAAAATGCTTTGAATAGAGAAATTGTTTGGGTTTTTTTTTTTTTTACTGTATATTCATAATAGCTTTAATGTGACTAGTTTTTCACATCTTCCCTAACTAATATCCATATTGTTCTACCAGAGTCCTCAAATTTTACTTTGGCTAAATTTGATGTCAAAGAATTTCAAGAAAGCCAATATCCTTTGAAGTGTGTTTTATAAATCCAAAATCTAAAACAACACTGTGACTAAGTAGAACAAAGTAGATTTTGTAAACTTTTAGCCATCTAATCTTCTGCATGTTTGTTTTCTGTGGTATGTGCTCGGCCTAATGCTTATCTATCTCTCTGTTTGCTTTCTGTTTCCACTGTCTTGGGCTGGCTTTTCCCCCTTAGCTTTCTCCAAGCCCTACACCTGCCACTCAGAGTCCCAAGAAACCTCCAGCAAAGGACCCATTAGCGGATCTTAACATCAAGGATTTCTTGTAAACAATTTAAGGTATCTAATATTGAGCTTTTCCTGTGGGCTTGTAATAATGACCTATGCTATGCTTAGCTATTTTATTAGGTATAATATTTGTACTTCTGTGTTTTAAATACCTGTATATAATAATAATAATTTGAATGTTTATGCTTGTTAAATCAATATTGAAAGCTATCTTTATCAATGATTTTTTTAATCTTAATCTATAAAACTAAGAGGGAGAGAAACCTCCAAATTGTCCTTACACTGGAAAGCACAAAGATTATCACTGATAAAGCACAAAGTTGCCCAAGCTACTACATAAATTAGAAAATTACCACTTCATTCCATGATGACTGGAATTTATGGAAAGGTAACATTTATAATACTTCATTTAGAAATTGTCTAAGAATATATTTGGCTACAATAATTATAATTTTATTTTGCTTATTCTCCTTTATTCTCATCAAATAAAGCTTAGATTATTATTTTGTATTTCTGCATTCAAGCAAAATTTTAAATTTCTAACATTCTAGTTTTAAATTTCTAATGTAGTTTATGAAATTACATTATGACTAATAGTGGACTTACAGAAGAAAACTGATGAAGGAAAAGGGTTTACTACTAGCCCCAGCACCTAACACAGTGGGTAGGTTCTCAAGAAATACTTGCTGAATGTGGATGAACAGTATTAATGATGCTTTTCATTTACATGGTATTTTTCGTACTTGCTAGTCATTAACTCTTTGACCATCTCTGTAGAAGATCAGACCCTGCGAGATAAACTAGGCAGATACTTTTGCCTCCATTTCACAGCTAAAGAAACTGTTCCTTGGCATTAAGTGATTTACCCAAGGCCACACTGGCAGAGCAGTAAGAGTGTCGAAGCTTTTGGACCCCCATCCAGTGTTATTTTTATCCTATATCTACTACCTATATTTTTTTAAACTTTCTCAAATGCCTACTAAGATTTTTGTGGATTCCTGCCTTATGAGTTTTTTCTTCATACAAAATTAATAAACAAGTTATCATTTTAAGGCCTTGGCATCTCAGCCAAGTAATTCTCCTTGTGCCCAACTTTTCTGTCCCACTTTGGTGTGGATTGGGCTGAGGTAGGCTTACGTAAGACAATGATCACTTGCTTCTTAGCAGCTGAAGTTTCAGGAATGACCAAGGACACTGCAGGGGGCAGCCTTTTATCCTTCTTCTGTTCAGTAATATTGCTGTCAGTCTGTGCAGGAACTCCGATAAGGACCTGAAACAGAGATGCTTTAGACAGCCCCTGCCCTCAGAGATTCACAGTCAAAAGAGGAACAGATACAGACTATGTTCTGAAGAAGAGTTACCCCCATGGCTAAGCCTGAAGACCCCAGGAAAGTTTTCCTGGCAGAGATGATGAAGCGTGGGAGATAGCCAGGGTGACTAGTGGGGGGTGGCATAAGCGAAAGCTTTGAATCGCCAGGGATATCTCCCCTCTATTCTGTTCTGTCACTTGTGCAACTGTTTAGTGGCTCCTTGAAAACCATAACTGAAAAGGACCAAAAAAAAAAAAGGGAGTCCCTGCCCTTCCCCCTTTTTTTCACTGCCCTTTTTTTAAGGTTAGCTGTTCTTGATTGGTACTGAATGTCTTGCTAAGGTTTCTAAGTATCCAAATTTCAAAATCTTGCCGATAGAATTTTCTTATCTAAAAATGAAGCTATACACTGAAAGTTTTTTTTTTCCCCCCCGGATGAAATTTTAAGCTTGTTTTAAAGAATTGTGAAAAGTATATAAATGTGACTTTGGTAATACGAAAACCTTTGGTGTAAAGATTTTCATTGTAACAGCGAAGTAAAATTGCAAGGAAGGTAAAATCTTTGAGGAGTACGTAGTATTGTTTTCTAATTCGAGTGCTTTTTATCTTTACAGCTGCAATTTTTGTGACTGAATAGGAAAAAAAAATAATGAGTTTGGACACTTCAAATAAGACTGATGCTCAGAGTTTCAAAGGGAGCCACCAGTACCAATCCCAATGCTTATACATAACTTCTCTTCCAAAACGTGTAGCACAGCTGTGAAAGTGAACAGTAGGAATGTGTACTACCTTAGCTGTTATCCCTACTCTCAGAATTGTAGTGTATATGGGTTCTTTGTGTGTTGTACGATGTAAACAACGAATGGATGTTTCTAATGCCTTTAGTGCTTCTCTGGACCTCACCCATGGATGGATGATGCAGCTGTTGTGTGGTGAGCCATTTGGAAAGACGTGTCTGTGTTTTTGAAGGTTTCAATGTATATATAACTTTTGGACAAATCTAAACTCTCCCCGTAAATTCTCTTTTCTTCTGTATGTACGTTACAAACATAGTGTGATGATATCAGATAGTAAGGAAAACACTCTTAAATATACAGAACTTTTTTCGGTGTGGAGTACACTTTTCCAATCACAGGAACTTCAGCTGTTGTGGGAAATGTTTATTTTTGTGGCACTGTATATGTTAAGAACTTTTATTTTAAAAAAATGTAAAGGTTAATGTCCATAACAAATATTTCTCCTCGAAGCTACCTTATCAAGAATGAAATTCATATGGGAAGAATTCCATATTCAATCACTGCTATATTAAAATATATATTTTAATTATATTTGACAGGTTTTGCATCTAAATTGACCTATTTGTTCATTTTTGCTTCAATGCGCTGAAAAGTGAAGGGTCCATTTCCATCATGTCTGTGAAAATGCAATTAGAAATGTGCTATTCAAGTGATTATAAAGGCACTCCAAGGTATAACTGTAATTTAAAGATTACTGCAAATATTTTTATTTTCTTGTGGGTTTTATGTACATCTGTTAATTTAGTATTTCTTTATGTGTTCTGTAGCGTGGTGTTCTTCCATCCCTCAATTGAACTCAAAGTAGGTTTTGTTGTACCATTGTGATTAAAATTTAAACTAAATCAGAGAATTGTATCCTTTACTGTACATATTGTATTCTTTAATTTTTAAGTTGTTGTCATATTGTCTGTGCTGATGGCTTGGCTTAAGATTTCGATGCATAAATGAGGTCACTGTTGATCAGTGTTGCTAGTGGCTTGGCAGTTTTTCGTTAAAGCATATTGGGTTGGAAAGGTGTTTGCCTTTTTTTCAAATTATTCAATAGATGTATGGTACCATTTAAAAGTGGTTGTATCTGAATTTACTGTGGGGATAACATACACTGTAATGGGGAAAAATTACCTAAAACCAATTTCAAAACGGCTTTTCTTTGTATTTCAGTTTAAAAACCCAGTGCATGTATGCCCTCTGAGATGCAATAAACACCTTGAACAAAGAAAATGCAAACATAATCTTTCTCTCTTTGATTATTTCTTAGGGGAAAAGGTCTGTTTCAGATGATGCACTTATCATATACAAAATATTGCAAATGCTAAAACATTTAGGATGAGAAATGCGGTCTGTGCCAACATAGTTTTGATTATTTTCCAATAAAGTAAAGACAAGGATAAAAAGAACAATTTTAATCAGCTGTCATTAAACTTGGGACTCCGTGGCTACTGCCAAATTCACTGAAATTCCATATTCCAAAAAAGAAAAGGATGAACTTTCTTTTAAAATATGCGGTTAAATTCTTATAATAGTTTTGCAGGAATTCTCTGTGGAAGTTGAAGAATTGTATGATTTTAAGTAATAGTTTACAGTACTCACACACTTGCATGCACAGATACTCGGACACAAAGTCTAGATTAGCCAATTTTAGTAAAATTGGATGACTTGATGCCTGTAACTAGATTGTTACAGTGTCTCAAAAAGTAGTCCAATCTCAAATAGAAGTATTCCTCAAATAGAAGCACATTTCTATTTCTAAAATTGTCTTTCCCTTAGTTACCTAGGATTTGTATCTTGAGAACTAACTTTCAGAAGCTAGTATCTGATTATGTAATGTTTTTATAGATTACATTTGATCATATGTTACTTTGCAGGCATATTGTAATAAAAATGTGTTTCAGATTGTAAATAATTTTAAGCTTAATATAGCATTTTTAATATGCTTTTTTCCCTTCATTGAATGACCCATGTGGTATAAATTCTTAATAGATGAAGCTACAACAGCAGTATTTTTAAATTGGATGCTGGAACCTTGCTGTGGTGAGATTCTTGATGTCCTTGGGTGGGGAATTGTCTTACAGATGAGATGCCGGATCAGGTCCTCTGCTCAAACGACTTATCTCTCTGGAGAACTTTCAACACAGGTGCATTTTACCCGCGGTGTTCTTCCTCGTGGTGCGCATGCCTTTACTGCCTCTCCTGGGCTCTGCGTGCATACACACGCGAGCACACCCTTCAGGGTGTGACCACACCACTGCTCACACAAGTGGTCACTTTGCTGGCCAACACAGGGCCCTCTGCCTTAATTCCCTCCCCCAACCCCACGAGTACAGCTAAATCCTACTCGTCCATCATGGCTCCCCACCCTCTTCTCAGAGCCCAACTTTCATCGGCCTTTACGGCACTTAACATACTGTGTTATAATCAGCTGGGAAGGTGGCTTTTGCCCTGGCCATTTGGGTGCCTCAAAGGCAGGAAACGTCTCCTCTTGTTCAGACCCTCAGCAGCTAGCACTTCAGTAGGTATGTGTCTGAAGGATGAACACAGTACATTAGTTCTTTTTTTTTTTTTAATTTTTATTGGAGTATAGTTGATTTACAATGTTGTATTAGTTTCTGCTGTACAGCAAAGTGAATCAGTTATACATACACATATACCCACTCTTTTTAAGATTCTTCTCCCGTATAGGCCATTACAGAGTATTGAGCAGAGTGCCCTGTGCTATACAGTAGGTCTTTATTAATTAATCTATTTTATATATAGTACTATGTTTATGTCTTAGAGGTCTTTTCACTTACTTGGATACTGCTGGGCTGTTGTATTTCTGATGACTAAAGAATAACTCTCATATAGTGCAGTTATCGTCAGATGTTACTAGAGTTTGAATAGCTCTCCCAACTCATTGCAGTGGAAGCATTAACACCAATTGAAAACCCATTTTGAGTTGAAGGTTTGAATTACTTTATGGTGTAATGATTACAACAAGTGGTTCTCTCAGTACTAAAGTGTCTCCTTTGTTCTCTGTCTTTCATGTTATTTGTTGTGCTTTTTAAAACAAGAATAAAGACCAAAGACTTCTGGGGAGAAGTCATGGGGTTCAGAAGAGGAAGAAAGGAGTGGACGTGAAAAAAATACATGAGAACTTGGTTCACAGAAAGATAAAACGTGCAAAGCCCTCTGTCTGCCTCTTAAATAGACACATCTTTAACAGTAGATCTCCAAATTTTTGAAGGTGGAAAAAGGGCATGGTCTCGTAGCAGTAATGACAGTGTTTCTTGTGTGGAAGTAGTTGATGAAACTCAAAATGTGTGTTGTCTTAGTTGAAAAGTCACGTTGGTCTATACTTTTGAGGCAACAGGCTTTGTGGTAGTTTGTTATTCATCCTCTTGGACTGTAAGAAAACTTCTGTTTCTCACAGCCTTGCTAACAGCACATTTCACTACTGGATACATCATTCGGGTCTCCTGTATGAGTGGAAATGTATGAGGGAGCAAGGTTTCGTGGCTTAGTGATACGGTCATTAACCTTAGCTAAACTGTCAGAGCCGCAGCACTAAATCATCCAAGTTCATTTCCACTTACGACATGCCTGAAAGAGGAATCCATGCTATAATTGATTCCATAATTAGGTATTCTGTATCTGATCGCAGAACAGAGGTTTTCAAACTCTTTGTCTCAGAACTGAATTTGAACTTTTTTCGCAGCACATCATGTGGGATCTTAGTTCCCCAATCAGGGATCAAACCTGGGCCTCCAGCAGTGGAAACGCGGAGTCCTAACCAATGGACTGCCAGGGAATTCCCTGAAATTTATTGAGGACCTCCAAAAGCTTTGTTTATATGGGTTATGTCTGTCAATACTTGGCTATGTTAGAAATTAAAACTGAGAAAATTTTAAAGTTTTAATTCATTTTTTAAAATATTAAAACTATTCTATATTAACATCAATAAAATATTTTTATGAAAAATTCCAATTAAAAAAATTTAGAAGAGTGGCATTGTTTTGCTATCTTTAATCTCTTTAATGTTAGACTTAACAGAAGACAGCTACATTCTTCTATCTGCTTCTGCATTCAATCTGTTGTCATATCCCGTGTCATGCAGTCACTGGGAAATTTCACCATGAGCACAATTGTGAGAAAATGAGCATCCTAGTATTATTATGAAAACAGTTTTTACCTCACAGTATTGTTATAAAAATAACTTTAACCTCACAGACCCTTCGAAAGGGTCTCAGATCCTCAGGAGTCCCCAGACCACACTTGGAGAACCACTTCTTCAGATCTGAAAGAATTGTTCTCATGTTCTTTGAAAGAGAGAAAACATTTACTAGTTAACAGATTGCATCATTTTCTCTGTGTGTGAACAGAATAACCCCACCACCACCATGTGTTTTGTTCAGTGTCTGAACAAATGCCCTCCTCCACCAACCCCACATTACTTTTTAAGCAACTTTGAGACATGTACAGGAATGGGAATTCTGCGTCAGACTCCACGGAAGGGCATCCCTGCTCAACCACCCACTGTTACCTTAGGCAAGTTACATAAGTTCTCTGAATTTGTTTTCTTGTCCGTGGAAAGGAGAAAATTTCTATCTTTGTACTTACTCTTCAATGAGATAATGCATGGAAAATGCTTGGCACAGAGATAGTGCCCAAGAAATACTGCTGTTGTTACTTTTAGAATTACTATGGCTGTTTTTGCTATCGATTTTGTCATTTGTCTATGATTGTAAGAACACTAAGGGATGGAGAGGATGGAAGTATAAAAAGTAGTCAATAATAGGAATATTCCTTAATAAAGTACCATCACCAGAAGTACTAAACGTGTTTTAAAGTTTCATCAACGTAAGTGCCTGTTCCACGTATAAATACAGCTCACAATTCAACACAGCTGGAAGATGAGGTATCTGAGCAGGGTACAAACAACATCTACCACCGAGTTCAACTTGATTCCCTGGAGCCTCTTCCTGGGCACAGTTTCCAGTGTCTAATGACACTTTTTAAGAACATAAATGAAAGATACTGATATGAAAGATGCTTTGGGCCCGTAATAGAATTGTTGCCATTGGCCAAAAGTGTTTCTACTTGGAGATCAAATATCTTTAAAAAATACACTTAATAGTGATTTTTTTAAAATAGGAGAAATATTTAATGAGTATTTGACAGAGATGGAAGGTAAAAATATCCAGAATGGACATAGAATGTGCAGGTAACAACATTGAGGACTGGAGTAGGGAGAAAATTTTGAACAGAAGCCTACAGCAGCAAGAGACTATAGCCTAGGACAGAACCCAGGCCTGCAGACAGCAGACCACAGGTGAGTAGGACCTAGAAGGGCCCCCTTCCAACAAGGGGAGGGGGAGACAGTCTTCTTTTAGTGATCGTGTTCTCTGCTGTTAACCCACTCTTTAATGCTAAATTCATCTCCAGATACCCAAACAGCCCGTGGTTCATCTCTCTCCTTCAGAGTAGGGAACATCTTTGGGGTAAGTCAACTAATTTTGTAATTAATAATTGTCTTTGTAAAACCTAAACAGGAAGTCAAAACTTACAGCCTGAAGTGACTTACAAATCTGTGCCAAGGAAATTTGGAGTTACTTTTTAAATCACCTGCTATTTAGGAACACATGGCTTTTGGCACTCTATTGAAAACAGGACATGCAGTTGTGACCATGTGTGTAATATTTTAGTTGTGTATTTGGGGCCAGATTTTTAAAAAATCTATCTCTTCTCGCGGGGAAAAAAAAAATGGCTTCAAAGCTACACTAAAAGGAACATTTAGTTTAGAACAGAGACAAAGGTGTTCCTATTTGATTGGGTCCAGAACAAAATATAGTTACATAACTGGCTAGTTGGTGATGTGTTAATGGGTTAGTTCACTGTAAAACCACATAATGTTTATAACTTGTTGCTTTATGTCTAGGTGTTATCAAACTTATTGATAAATATTCTACAAAAATGTTTAACAAACATGTCTAAGAGTGAACTCGTTATCTGTTTACCTCAAGCCTGGTTTTTCTGTCTAGGTTGGTGGTCTCACTGTCTACCTAGGCTCCCAAACCAGAAAGTTGGTGTGACATTACACCCTCAATTCTTCTCCCCTATATTCAATGAGCCACTAAGTACACTGAACATTCTGCTCTTGGAATGTCTTACAAGTTGCCCTCTTGTGCCATTTCTGCGGCCACTTTCTTAGGACAGTAGCTCTTTACTGGGCTCTTTGCCTCTAGTCTAATCCCCACCCAAACTCACCCCAACTCAGCCTACATGGTTGGCCAGGTTTCCCTGTCAAAATTCTCATCTGATGACATGACTTTTCCCTGACCTCAAAACCTGAATGTAAAGGTTGAAGTCCAAGCTCTCTAGCATGACATTCAAGTCAAACGTCTATTCAAGGCTAGAAGTCTAGTTTGGAGCCTCATTTCTTGCCATTCCTCACCACTAGCAGGAGCTAACCTCTCATGGCAGCAACCCCCAACACTGCGTCCTAAACACACAGGACAGTGTCACACTTCCATACCTTTGCACAGGCTGTTTCTTCTCCTGTGGGTGGCCTCCACTCCCCCAAGCTCCCCCCTGATAGGCTGGCAAACTTGAACGCATCCTTCAAAACCCAACTGAGGTATCACCTCCTCTAGGAAGCCTTTCTTTTCATCACATCTGCCCACCCCGATAGAGCTGATGCTTCTCAAATGTGTTCCTTCAGCACCTTGTACTTGCTTCACCTTTTTCACACTATTTTTTAAACATGTGTCTGACTTCCTTACTATATTATGAATTTTTTAAAGAAGGGTAGAATCTAGTACTTAACTCTGTATCCTATGTGCCTAAGATTGGACTAAATAAATGTTCATCGAACTATAGTGATTTGATCTAACCTATAGTGTAAAGCAGATCATGAATTTAAAAAAATTATCTCATTTCCAGGAAACAAGTAAAATTGGATTTTGTCCCTGATTGTAAAACGATTGCCTATGTTCAGGAGTTCTGTAAATTTGACTCATTTCTTGCCATCATAAAACAGAATTTGACAATGTCATTGCTAAAATGTGTTTCCGCTTTATAAAAATACTGAAAAGAATACCATCTATGTGTCTGATAGTTTTACCACCACTTTCCTTACCAAAGTACTTAAGATAGTTTACAGGAAAAAATATAAAGATAGGTAAAACTGAGAAAACATTTTATTGGGGAGAAAAAGACACACATAATTGTGCACAGAAGGAAAGTGTAGGAGCTGGAAGAACAATTAATTTAGGGAAGATAGGTTTTCATGCTGGTTCCCAAATCAAGCTAAATCATGAACATCCTAATTCCTTGGAGAGCTTTACCAAATGTAGGTTTCTGGGCCCCACTCTTAGGGGCTGCAAGGTAGATCTCAATGGGGCCCTGGAGACAATCTTTCTAAAATAATTCCCGAGGTCATTCTGATGAGCAACCACCTTTGGAAACCACTGAAAGGTCATAAATCTGGTGGACTCACAGGGTGTAGCTCTGTTTGAACGTTCTAGATAATTCCAGCAAAAGAGAAAATTTCTGAAGTCTTCAAAATAGGAAAGACACGGAGAGTATTTTGTCTCATCTAGTCTAAAAATTGAGACATGTAGGTCCTAGTCATAACAAGGTGGTCCCTATGGCATTATGATACACTAGCTTCCACCAAAAACCAAGCTTTCATCTGGCGGCTCTGTGCAGGAAAGATGCTGGACCAATGCGTGCCCAGGACATCTGTCCACGGAGCCACATCAGCCACGTACCATCTACAGGAAGTGGCACCACTGCCCATTGGGTGGGTACAATGATGTTGCTTATTTTCCCAGGCCACAAAGAGAGCCTTTTAAAGTAAATGCTCCAAGTACAGTGGCAGAATACTAAATTTGGTTCTGTCTCAGAAATAACACGCTTTTATCTTTAGACAGTTGCCTGATAAAGTGGTAGTTTTGTTTGGCAGTAGAATCTTGGCACCAAGCCCACTCTGATTTTTAAAAGAAAAACATAATTAAACGGCACTTTTATAGACACTGTAAAGAAAAACTGTTGAAAAGTTTAAAAGGTGCATCTTCTAAGATTGTTAGCTGCAATTTTTTCCAACAACTGAGCAACTTAAAGGAGTTTTGAGGGAAAAAAATGAATGTGTCCTCTCAGATCTCAGTACTGTATACTAGTCTGTTCTTTTCTCCTGTATGCTGAGATCGATGTTGTTTTGTGATCTGGTATCTGGGTCGGTAGCTGTAGTTTAAATCCTAAGGAACGCAGAATTGCAGTTTTTACTCCTGTCCGTTAAGAGAAGAATGGAACGTGCTTAGAACAGAAAGGGACTTCTTCTCATTTTCCAGACGCCTCAGTCATCTAAGGATTACTCTTGGAAAGCCCCTGGAGGGCTTATCTAGCTGAGAAGAGAGTAGTTCCTTAATAGGCAGTTCTTAGAAAAACCTTGTGTTGTTGGCTAAACCCCAGGAAGCTGGAGGTTTAAGAGTAACATAGTCGTGGGAAGGGGAAACTGACAGTTTCAGAGAACAAGAGTTGCAACACCCCAATCCTCCCAAAACATGCACCAGCACACACTCACCCTCACACTAGTTCTTCAGGGATGATTGATTGCTGATCTCTGCCCTTAGGAACTTCCAATCTTTCTTTCAATTATAGGAGGTAATTTCTATCATTTTATAATACTAATTACAATTATCAGCATATTATATTTGGTGACCATTTACTTCACTCAGGGCAGTCTACTAGGATTAGACAATTAAAGCTATTGTATTCCACGTCCTGAATTTTCTCCAATACACCAGAGTTGCTGTTCCTGTGTGATGTGTTTGCATAAACTGGGTTCAGCTGTATGGCTAATTCTCAACTTTCAATACACTCATTAACAGTCAAAATCACCAGTATTTTAATGGTTAAGGATTTGGGGGTATAATAAAACATCTGGGAAAGATTTTTTTCTTGACTTTCGAGATTAGAATTTCATTTGGTACAGAAGCAAGTCGATTCTGTAGACTGCTGATGTTTTTCTCTTCTTTTAACAAAGCTTTAAAAAATGTATGTTAAGCTTTTTTATGAAAAATGTTCTATAACACCTTACAAAACTCATACTGACCATAACTAAATTTTATATCAATTCTTCAGCCAGCATTGTGAACATAACATACATCGGTAGGCTTTCACAAGCTAGTATGGGTCGCATAGCAACTAGCACCGAAACTCAGCAGCTCTAAACAACTGTAATTTTGTAGTTTTTAATAACTGGTTTTTGTTGTTTTAATCGTTTAGTAGTTTGTCTGCATCTTCTCTCTCAGGCTGTCACTTTTGGGGACTGATCTAGACTTGCCTTGACAGCTGCTTTCAAGTATAGTTTGGGAAATGAGATAACCAAGCTTGTTAAGATTATTTCCAGAGTAAAAGTCATTTCATGTCATCCATTTCGGTTATCAGAGGATAATACCTGGGGCTTAATATTTTTGCTATATTTTGGATACTTGTACTTACCAGCAAGGGAAATTCTGGGTAAATGAGATGATAATCGTATGGTATATTACAAATCACTGATGAAGTTGAATGTAAAATACAGAGACGAGTAAAGAACATGAGTAGTCGTTATGCTGAGCAAAAGGCTAAAGGAACTTTCCAAACTCATCTGTATTCACTTGTGTGAACAGTTTCCAGAGTTTTGCTCTCATCTGTGCCACGTGTCAGAGTATATACTATACACATTTCAGTATATGAATGCATACACAGAGGATTTCAAAAGCATAAACGTCAGTTTTACTACTAGTAAAACATTTACAAATATAGATTAAAATGTGATCATATTGTCTCAGTTTGGTAAAACCACACTGGAAGGCAATAATGGATCATATGGTCACAGTGACTGCAATCTGGATTAAAGTAGACATTCTAAGCAGACTACTTGTCCCCGGGGCTTGAGAAAAGTGAATGAATTTTAACATGTTATTGGAAATTTTAAAATATTGCTGAAATGAAAGGCTTCAGAGGCAAGTTTTGAAGCAGAGATTATCTGATTAAATATTTACATGGCATGGAGGAAGGGGAAGCTGGGACGAAGTGAGAGAGTAGCATCAACATATATACACTACCAAATGTAAAATGGATGGCTAGTGGGAAGCAGCTGCATAGCACAGGGAGATCAGCTCTATGGTTTGTGATGACCTAGAGGGGTGGGATAGGGAGGGTGGGAGGGAGGAGATATGGGGGTATATGTATATGTATAGCTGACTCACTTTGTTGGACAACAGAAACTAACACGACATTGTAAAGCAATTATACTCCAATAAAGATGTTTAAAAAAAATATTTACATGGCAGAGCAGGGGATGAGGCATAACTACAGGATCCTGGCACTCCTCAGTTTGAAGGCATTATTATCAGAAATACCCAAACCAGTAGGGAACATGGCAAATGTCTGATTCCTATGCCATGCTACAATATTCTGATATTAAAATTCTCATTACAAATAAACGTCCCCATTATTTGAACATGTGTTATATACAATATGTGGCTAAGATAATACCTCTAGTATAATATTTTGGAGCCTTATCATGCAGCACGGAGTAGATAATGCCCTGAAAGAGTAAGCCTCAAGGAATTCTGGGTGTTATTTTTAAGCATGTATTTATCACCTCCTCTGTGCCAGGTATAAGCACTTGAGATAATGATCATGAAAATGAGGAGAAGGAGATTGGTTGGCCTGGGCTTCCATTCATACCCATTGCCTCATTCCCCTGCTGACTGCTTTATTTTATGAGTTCCCTGGGCCTGGCCCAAGTTGCAACTTGTGGGTTTAGAATAGACACTTGTTATGGACTGAGTGTTTGAGTCCCCCCAAAATTCATGTGTTGAAGCCCTACCCCCGATGCAATAGTATTGGGCGATGGGGCCTTAGGGAGGTAATTAGGGTTAGATGAGGTCATGAGGGTGGGGCCCTCATGCTGGGATTAGTGCCCTTGTAAGAAGAGACACCAAAGAGCTTGTTCTCTCTCTCTCTCTCTCTCTCTCTCTCTGAGAGCACACAAAGAAGAGGTCATGTGTGCACAAGCAAGATGGCAGCCACCTACAAGCCAAGATCAGAGGCCTCAGAATGAAACCTACCTTGCCGGACTTCCCAGCCTCCAGAACTGTGAGAAATAATTTTCTGTTGTTTAAGCCACCCGGTCTATGGTATTTTGTTATGGCATCCCAAGCTGATTAAGAATTACCTGGACTGTGGGTAAAGCAAACTAGCCTAGACTGGGATCACAAGTTATTGTGGCCACCATGCTCTAGACAGTTTCACTAACTGGATCAAACTGCCAGTTGTTAAATACAGAAAGAAGTAGACAGGGGGTTGCCCTCCTAGACTTTATTTAGAAAAAAAAAACATCTGAGGGTGATTTTTTTCCCCTTAGTTGAATGGCAAATCGATAAAGAATTGTGAATCTGCCTATACACTGACCCCATATAATGACAACATGATTTCACCACCAATTAGACCAAATATTCTAAATATCTCTGAACTTTATGATTTGGCCATTGAAGAAAGCTAGAAAAATCAGTTTATTAAAAAGATTGTTTTGAAGCTGAAAAAACAAAAAGGTAATGATTTGTGCACAACTCTGATCTTGGTCATACATATATTTAAATCTTTTTCAAAGTGAATACCTGGGATTTAACTAGAAACATATCAAAAAAGGAAAAATGTCTCTTCTGCCCACACAGTTATTGATTTAAGCAAGAAAAAACATAAATAAAATGAAATGTATTATTTGGGTAAAGAAAAAAACATAATTCTAAGTTTCAGTTGTTTTATAAATAGTTCTTTAAATTCACCCATTGATAAGTCTTTCTAAGCAGTAAGTCAGTATCATCCTTTACACACAGTAGACAACATATGTGTTGGGGGGTATATTTGTTTAGCTAAGAGGATTGAAATTAATTTTCTATTTCAAATCCGATAAGCATAACAGAAGAAGTATGTGAAGTAAAACTTTCTGAGTAATGTAGTACATTTTAGTGGTCCTAAATAGGTCATATGAGATCCATGATTCTCTTGGGAAAGAGAAGAAAATGAGAGAATCAAACCTCTGCCAATAAAATGAGCTAAAATTTTATATTTTTGAAAAGTATATTATACAGTGATTTTAAGGAAATCATGTATATTCAGAACTTAACCTTAAGAACCAAACTGTTGACAGTAAGCACCATAAATTCCTCCAAACTGACTCAAACCCAGGACTTATTGTCTAAGAAACTAAGATGAAGAATGCATGTGTGTTTGCAAGAGTGCAAATGTGCAAAATTCACCTTGGAACATTTTTAGTCCCAGTGATCATATAGATGTTTCCCCAAAAAAGATTTGATCAAAGTTTTGGAGACAATAGCCCTATTCCACTACCACCAGTGATAAAATACTTCCCAGCAAAATGTGCTTAGAATTAAGTAGAATCATTTTTTTAAATAAACAGTTAATACTTGCTAAAACCTTGTATGTAAAACATATATACAAATACAGTAAGAGTGATAGTTGATTTATTTTTAAAATTTTTATTGAATGATTTTTAACAGATTCACATTATAAAAGAATATAACTTGTGCTAAATTTCAGCTATTTTCAACACCATTTACAAAATCACTTTTTAACATAATCTAATCATGTATTCCTTTGCATACTAGTCAAGGGTATAACTTCCCCTTATTATGGAAAATAATAACAAGTAAAATAAATTGGAACTCAGGCAGAATCAATGACTTGGGTGTGTCCCAAGAGAAGAGCGTGTACCCTAGACACTACCAGGAAGAGCAGCCCAGAAATAAGGTCTGCAACTCCTGAATTTTATAGTGCACTCAATTACAAATCACTAAAACCCTTTAAACATAATGGCCTGAACTAAACCGCTTGTACAACCATTCAGCAAATATCTGATCATTCAAGAAATATGTATTGAGTGTCTACTCTGTGTTTTGCCCCAGGGCAGCCACTGGACTCTGTCTGCTGAGGCTGCCATGATGGCCCCAGTGTGTGCACCGCCTTGGTCCCTAATGAAAACGATCAGAACTTTCTTTTAAAAATTATATTCATAAATTATACTCACTTTGTTAAAGGGACATATCCAAAATCGCTAATCAGAGAATTCACCAAAATAATATGTCTGTGGCCCTATTAAGAAAAGCGAACTTTGTCAAGGGGAAGAAAGGCTTTCTCTTAAAAAAGACGATAGAATTCCTTGTCTCAAACTGTAACACCTCATTCGTAGGAGACTGTGTAGCTGTATAAAATGATGTGGCTTTCAACACCTGATCATTTATTAACTTTGGAACTGTTTTCCTACGCATACTTGAAAAGTCCATATTCTGAATACTAGTTAAATAAAAACTTGAGATCTTAAAAGTCTCAGTTTCCCTGTTTTTAAATTAGATTTATTTCATAGAACAAAGTAGTTCTCCCATAAATAATAACACTTCAGTTGGTATTTTTTTAAAGCAGTAAAACTGTTAATAGTTTTGTTTATAAAGCTTGCTGTTCATTGTAATTCTTAAAAAAAAAAAGAGGGCTTCCCTGGTGGCGCAGTGGTTGGGGGTCCGCCTGCCGAGGCAGGGGACACGGGTTCGTGCCCTGGCCCGGGAGGATCCCACGTGCCGCGGAGCGGCTGGGCCCGTGAGCCATGGCCGCTGAGCCTGTGCGTCCGGAGCCTGTGCTCCGCAACGGGAGAGACCACAACAGTGAGAGGCCTGCGTACCGCAAAAAAAAAAAAAAAAAAAAAAAAAGAAAGAAAAAAACCTAAAGTTTCTCAGACCCAATGGAAAACACAATATAAACATGGAGGGCATGAGCTGAATGGGTCTACCTCAGAGTAGTACAAACTGTGTTATAACTGTCTCAAACTTGATTCTAGTCGTCCACCTCTGTATATGCAGTTTCACATTGAATACACAACCGGCATCCTATTGGCCTCTTCTTAGAGTAGGACCCTGAGAGTCAGTCCATTGAGAAATCACATATTATTTATGATACCAGCTTGAAAATTTAAAGAGTGTCTAATCTTTAACAAGGCAGAAAGAAACAAAAATTTTCCCACCAATGAACTTACCACCATGTAAAGAAGAATATATACTTGGCATTGAAGTGTCCATCTAATTGTAGGATGCGTACCTACACCTTTTAAAAATGTATGAAAAGCTCCTAATTTTGAAAAAATAAACATGTTGAAATACTATGGATAGGGTTCAAGTCCAAGCAAAACCTATGAAGTGATCTTTACTAGAGTAATCAGAACCAGTTTTCTCTGCGATGTAGGTCATCCACAACCTCGTTTCAGGGATCCGTTAGCCGTAGGTGCAACTGGCATCATCCCCGTGCATCCAGAGGCAGATCTGGGCGTACTTGAGGGGCGTGATGCGCACGGCCACGTTGTAGTCCTTCTGAACTCCGTTTATGTCCACCCACTGGTGGCCGGAATAGACCGCAATGATTTTGCGTTTCCATCTCTTTTTGTCCGGATCTTTCAGACGCAGATAGACCCCAGAGCCAGTGGAGCCCGACTCGGCATCGCAGTATTGATAGAGAAGATCATTGGATTCATCGGACACGTGGCAAAACCGGTAGACTAACTGATCTGCCCGGTCGTGATCAAATCCTGAGAAGTGGATCATTCCGCCGGGCAGCTTCTTGACGGTGGGACTGATGCCCAGCTCCATGTATTTCTTTTTGTGAGCACGCTTCAGCTCCAGAAGGGCGTAGTCATAATCCAAGGCCGCATCTCCCCTCCCTCCTCTAGCCCAGCCTTTGGGGATGTGGGTGTTCTTGACCCGGGTCCACTGGAAGGAGGGCATCCCGTCAGCGGCTCTCTGACCCCGAGCAGATTCCTTTCTCCTTCTCCCGGCCTTGGCGCCCTCCTTCAGGTTCTCTCTGCTACCCTCTCTTCCAGCACCACCCCTTGCTTCCCTCCTGTTCCTCCTAGAACCTCTATGTTTCTTGCCACTACCTTTATTTCTCATCTTCAACAACCCTACCCTTAGCTTTTTGCTGCCTTTGATGTAGTCGTTTCCGTCGTGGACACAATGGGCAGCTGTTAGGACGTGGTTGGGGGAGATGAGGATGCCACTGCAGCCCGTGGAGAGCTTCACGGCCGTATTGAAAGGGAAATTGGTTAAGAATCTCTTGTCCAAGATGCTGAACCTGCTGTCAGTGCCGTACACCTGTCTCTTTCTCCTCACAGGTGCTCCCTGGGCAGTGAGATTTTCATGTGGCTCAGGGACCCAACCTTGAACTTTCACTCTGGTCAAGGTTCGGGTGCCGTTCTCAAAGACAGTCTCATATGAGAGAGAGTCTTCCAGGTCAGAAAGGTTGGGAGCCGGGAGCCCTTTCTGGCATTCGATGCCACACGCTTGATTTAACACCATCTTAGCGTCTGCTTCAAAGGTGGGGCTGGTGAGATGGAAGGTCCTTTCACTGACAAGCCGGGGTATTTTTCTCAAGTGCCACGTGAAATCCCGTTCCATTTCAGATCCATCGATGAGAGTCCACCCAAGGGTGGAAAGTATCAACCAAAATAGCGTGGTTTCCATTTTGTTCTTCTATGTTGTCCTTTAAAATAGAAAGAGAGGCTTTATAATGGTTTCTTTTAAAATATGTTACTTATCATTCATTTTGGTCTTGGGTCCTAAAGGTAGCTTCACCACAAATAGGAGCCCATATTCTCACTGTACTTAGATTTTACTGAGATTAGATAAACACCCTACTAAGTAGGCTCATACAGACGTCCAAAATCAGTAAACTGTTTTCACTCAGACTGCCCTCCACCAGCCCTAATCCCCATGCATCCTACCCCCATCTGCCATCTCCCCCTCTTTCAACCCAACACATGGGAGAATAAGAAGGGGTGGCAAACTGGGGTCCTCTGTTGCATAAGCCACACCATCTTCCTTCCAAGGTGTCCTACAACCTTATCTCCAGATGATTTAGAAATAAAGATAACAGCAGATGTCCGGCCCTTTCCCTGAACTCAGCTTCTTAATAAAAGCAGGGATCATAAATTCCTCATCTCTAGAATGTAAATGCCTAGCACAGAGCTCAAAAAAAGCATTCACTGGAATACAATGAATTTCCCTTAATCACGGCTTGCAGACCAAGCTGATTGATGGTGCAATTAAAATCATAGGATAATATTCTAAAATATTCAGTAGAGATTTTAGAAGTAAATAAATGGGCTCCTCTGCTATTGACCTGCTTTGATTTTCACAAGCAGAACCCCTGATCATAAAAAGAAAATACACAGCACAGGCCCTTTTATCCGAAAATAAGAAAAATGTACCCTGTACTTTTTTTAAACAAAGTTGTGCTTGGAACCACCACCTAAGCAAAGCACCACGCAAAAATACTTTATAGTGGCATTTTACTTTATGTTAAAATTGTAAGAATTTATGGAGCACAGGCGATGGTTATGAATTCGCTACTTGGGGGAACATGATCATGATGAAATATAGTCCCTTTCATCCTGGGTCTCTCATCTGAAAACTGTTTAAATTGTATAATACCTCTTCTATTGTTTACATCTTCTTGCCTTCATTTCCTGCTTCTCTAGGTTCACTGGTATGTACATCTGTTCCTAGAACTGACTTTTGTCAGTTGTTGCTTGGTGAGAGAGGGGGAGTAGTACTCTTTGGAGCAGCAGTTTGGAAATTTGTAAGCTATGTTCCAAGTTGTTTTTAACTAATAGTTAAAATATCCAGGCTTAGCCCATGATTTGCACTGTGTGTAAAGCAGAGGCAGTTCAAGGTTAGATTATTCCTACAGTACCTTCACTCTCAAGGCTTTCTCATAAGCTTTCTTCGCTTATCAAAGAAAAGAAAGCTAATAAAGAATGTCAGGAATGGCCCACAAAGCAGGGTACACCCATAAGATCCTGGGAGCTGGCAGGAAAAGCCGAAGTTGTCTCTGATTCAGAGCCGAATATGGGCATCTCTTGATACAACGGAGTTCATTTCGCCATATACAAGGACAGAATTTTATTAACAAACTAACAACATTCTTTTGATAAAACAAAAACATATACTACATTAACCTCTTCGTTATTTAAACATGATCTATTCATCAAAACATGACAATTAATTTGAATGATCATACATTGGAACGTGTTAAGCAAGTTTAGAATAATCTTTACCATGACTTGGCATCAGCAAAATTACGTAGAAGTTTTGCAATTTCCATTTTTTTCTATTTGCTCACAGTTGAATGCTAAGTAATGGTGGTTCTGGTTAATATTAGTATTGTTTGCTGAATAGCTTGTACTTTATTTTGGAGACAGGGCATTCTTCTGTAGACTGATGGATATTGTCCAAAAAATCAGTAAACAATATACTTGAGAAAAAAATCCACACTCATGTCACAATATTTTCTGATCATTACCATGGCAAATTTGACTTTACACAAAGCAGTAATTATATCAGTAATGAATTTGTTGAACCACTTAGTATTTTCTTTTGTTGCCTTTTTATGCAATTTTCTTAATGAGTATTTCATCCATTTTATTTAATTGGATTGGAATGACAAAGGCTAACAACTCAGTAACTCTCCTGAGACCTTGAAATTGTATGTTTAACTGGGTGGTTCCCAAGATGAAATGTTATGTCTTTCCAAAAAAAAGAAGCTAAAATCATAGTTATTTGCTGCCTCTTAGTTTATCAACAGGCCATAACAGATGATTTTAAAAAGATGTATACATATCTTTTTATCTACTTGATCCTTAGCAAAATTTCAACCAAGGGAGTTTTTTGATGTGGGAAACAAAAGTTTTAAAAATCGATTTTTTATTTAGCCCTATGTGATAACAGCTGTTCATTATGTACTTAATATATGATTACAGCAAAGACTGAGAATAGCCAATTACCCACATTAAAAAATACACAGGATCACTTTGTACATTTTAACACTTGGTAATAACGATCTGTGCAGTAATAAATGTGTGAAAGGCATTCCTAGGCAAAAGAGAGAACGTCAAAATCTTGGTGTTGTGGTATTGCTTCCACAGTTAGGTTTTGTTTTTCGGATTTGGGTTGTTTTTTTTTTTCCAGTGTTGTTTAATTTAGTCTTGCAAATTTTCAGCTAGTTAGGATTTAGATAGGTAGAATGCAAATATTAAATTATAACAGACCAGATGGTATTTTGCTATACAAATAATTGACCTAGAATATGAATCTCAAATTTAGAAGTTCCTCTTTACCAAATAAAACATGTGCCCTGTGCATTAATTCTGTAGTCAGACTTTTAAGAAAGTCCCATGTAATGGTTAGTTTTATGTGTCAACTTGACAGGGCCACAGGGTGCCCAGATATTTGGTCAGATATTATTCTGGGTGTGTCTGGGAGGGTGTCTCTGGATGATATTAACATTCGAATTGGTAGATAGAGTAAAGCAGGTTGCTCTCCCTAATGTGGGTGGGCCTCATCCAATCAGCTGAAGACCTACATAGAACAAAAAGGCTGACCCTCCTGTGAGTAATGGGGAACTCCTTCTGCCTGACGGCTTTGAGCAGGGAAATTGGTTTTTCTCCTGCCTTTGGATTCAAAATGAATTTTGAATAAGATTTTGTTAGTAAGATTTTGTTAGTAAGATTCTGTGCTTGTGAGTGGCCAAATAAACTCTGTCACATCAAGGGATTCCCAGGTTGAAGTCCCCAAACCAGCAGTGTCAGCATCCCCTAGGAACTTGTTAAAAATGCTAATTCTCAGGGCCCAACCCAGACCTACTGTTCAAAACTCTCCAGGAGGGGTGTGGGTTCCCAGCTAGGCATGTTGTACACAGCCCTCCAGGCAATTCTGATACTCGGTACAGTTTCAGAACCACTTCAGCAGCCGGGGTCCTGGTGTAGCAGCTTAAACCCCTCCCAGAAGGTGGACTTTCCAGGGATGATTGCTTCACCAGGTTTCAAAGGACCTCTGCTTCCTCTCTGTGTACAAAATAAATTCATTCTAAACTTTGCTCTTTTACTATGGTAGCAACTGTTCATATTGAATGGTTCCTCCTTTAATAGAAAACAACACATACTTTATAAGTGATTTAATAATACTTCTGAAAAGAGTCAAATTCAGTGGGCTTGTATGTAACGCCTCTGATGCTACAGATGATGCAGGAGTGTTAGCTGGACAGCCCTGTCTGGTGCCCTTTGAGGGACTCAGCTGCAATGCAGCACAGGAATAAAAGCCATGCCCACGTTGATCCTTGGGCACGGGAAGGGCAGAGCCTTGTCATATGACCTCAGAATCACAGTAATGAAGGACATGGACTTAGTAAGCCTGTCTAATTTGGCCTATAATTTCAAACTGAACAAATGTCTCAGGACACTTCCTTTTGGGAAATCTAAGTTTGCCTTGTGGTAAAACGCCAGTGTAACGTAAATGATAGCTCTTGCTGATAGAGCAAGCCATGGTTCAGTGGATACATCTATAGACTCCTGTCATCCAAAAAGCACTAACTAAAGAGACACAGTCCCAGCTGGTGGAGCAGTTATAGTATTTTGAAAGCTTTAACGTGCCATGTCTTCCCTCATTCTCCTCCTTTTTCCTGTCTTCCATTATAATTGTGACCTTCCCTGTCACTTTCCAGATGGCTTGGATTTGGGGCTTCAGATTCCAATTTTGGTTAATAAAAGTGAGGTTGCAGTCATGGCTCTCACCACGAGTCAATGTACACGTAGTTAATTATGGGTTGGACCATGGAGACGAATGGAAGGGAAGAGAATTATGGGGGAAGCAAGAATACCAGGATTTATAGATGAATTCTTACTGATGAAGCAGATATTAGTCCACATTTCTGCCTGGTCTGTACTATTCACAGAAATGACCACCCGTAACTACAAGAGATAACTTACTGTTGCTTTTGTTTGGTTGCTTGCTTATACTTTCTTAGAAATGTGAATGCTGATAGTATTTAGAATATTTGGGTATCTCTACCAGCATAGTGGTTACAAGGGCAGACCAAGGAGTAAGAAGACTTGGGTTAAGTCTCATCTTTACCACTTATTAGGCAACTGAATATGGGCAGTTTATTAAGTTCAATTAAGTTTCCATTTCCTCATCTGCAAAGTGAAGATAAGAGTAATCTCAACTTCATAATGTAATTGTGAGAATTAAATAAGTTGATATATGCAAAGAATTACCACTGAGCCCAGAGCATAGACACAATCAATAATAAGTTCTTTTATAGTTATTATTCTACCTTAGTGGGTGAATTAATATCACTTTAAAACAATTCATCATATAAGGCAAAGTTATAGCACTTTTAGTTTTCTAGAAAGTCAATTTTACACTCAGACATTTTTATTTCAGGATAGTTTCTGACACACTCTCAAACTCCGTTTTTCTTTGTTTTGTTTTTTGTTCAAGGACAGCTTCGCTTTAGAGACTTCTCAAATGAATGCTTTCCTAATTACTCATTTCTATGAATATCTGTGGCTTTGTAATATGTTTTTCTCATTGCTATTAAACTTCAGTGTGATTAAACATTACCCAGCCACAGAGCACTTGAATTGCACTTCCCATGTCTTATTTTTAGCCTGAATCTACCCTAAGAATTCTGGAACTGCAACAGACCCTCAGCCTAAAAAGAAACAGTCAGTGTCAGAATAATTACTCTAAGGGAGCGATTTACAGTGAAAGAAAAACCTAACTTTTTGAGTGAGTCTTCTAGAGTGTATAGAATTTTACCATGGCATGACATAATTACATTCTCAGGCTCAGTTTCTCTTTTGTTTTTTGGTTTGTTACCCTTTAAAGTTTATATTTTAACTTATGTCAGGCAGACGAAAGAAAGATTAGATGACCTTGCTATATTAAATGTTTTGAATGAACTATTTTTCTTGTAAATGAACATGAGCTGATGTACCATCCAGAATCTGCACCAGGTGATAGAGTCACACTTACCTGGGCCATTCTTTTCACCTGGTCCCTTGTAAGGGACAGTGAAGTAGCTGCCCAAGTTCATGTGTATCGTATGCTGCCTTGGAACATAATTTTGCATTACTCTGTCAAACACTTTCCGGGGGGCTGTTATGGGTCGGGGACCACTCAGATCAATGACCTCACAGGGCCAACACCAACTTCTACCTTAATGTATATTAGGACCCAGAAATGACTGCATAACCACTTTTGACAACTTGCCTGTCCTTTATTTAGCCATTCATGATCCCAGCCACTCACCCCTCCCAGCATCACTGCCTACATTTACACCTGTGCACGAATGTGAAAACACGTTCCAGCTATCTCCCTCCTCCTCCAGTTTCATCCTCCACCTGCTCAGTCAAGACTGACACACAACAGGTAGACATTGCAGTCTGGACCAGATACTCTCTTTATCTGCAGAGAGAACTGCTGGCTTAGGCAAAAGGCCAGGGCAGGAAAGGAGCATTACTAGTGTGAGCAGACAGGTGGGAAGTGAGCATTAAACGGGTCAGGTTTTGGAGAACACTTGTCAAACTTTGAGTCACTTTTGCAAATTGGGAGCAGATGCAGAGAATAGGTTGGGTTTTTTGTTTTTTGCGGTCCGCGGGCCTCTCACTGTTGTGGCCTGTCCCGTTGCGGAGCACAGGCTCCAGACGCACAGGCTCAGCGGCCATGGCTCACGGGCCCAGCCGCTCCACGGCATGTGGGATCTTCCCGGACCGGGGCACGAACCCGTGTCCCCTGCATCGGCAGGCGGATTCTCAACCACTGCGCCACCAGGGAAGCCCACTGCTGGTGGTATTTTTTTTTTTAAAGATTTATTTTATTTATTTATTTATTTTTGCGGTCCGCGGGCCTCTCACTGTTGTGGCCTCTCCCGTTGCAGAGCACAAGCTCCGGACGCGCAGGCTCAGCGGCCATGGCTCACGGGTCCAGCCGCTCCGCGGCATGTGGGATCTTCCCGGACCAGGGCACGAACCCGTGTCCCCTGCATCGGCAGGCGGACTCTGAACCACTGTGCTACCAGGGAAGCCCACTGCTGGTGGTATTTTTTTTTTTAAGATTATTTTATTTATTTATTTATTTATTTTTGCTGTACACGGGCCTCTCACTGTTGTGGCCTCTCCCGTTGCGGAGCACAGGCTCCGGACGCACAGGCTCAGTGGCCATGGCTCACGGGTCCAGCCATTCCGCGGCATGTGGGATCCTCCCGGACCTGGGCACGAACCCGCGTCCCCTGCATCGGCAGGCGGACTCCCAACCACTGCGCCACCAGCGAAGCCCGAGAATAGGTATTTTATAAAGTTCAGTTCCCAGTGCACTTGAAGCCCCCAGTGAATGTCAGTCACTAACTGGAGCACTGAAATGGAGGCAACATTTGGGCTAAAAAGTGTGGGATCAGTATGACGAGAAAGTAATTGTGTTAGTGATGTGACCAAGAGGGACAGTGAGAACTGGGGTGTTTCAGTGATGGTGGTGTCAGTGGGCTTTGAAGCCGAACCAACTGAAGTCCACTTGCAACTTCTCAGCAGTATGAGTTTGTGAAGGTCACTTAATCTCGCCAAACATTACTTTCTACGTTTGTTAAACAGGGATAATGTTTTGGAGTATTTTTGTGAGACACTAGTATGATATATTTATAAATACAGTGCCCAGAGCACAGTAAGCCCTCAGCAAATGGCAGCAATGATTATTAGAAGTATCAAAGAATAGGGGTCAGAAGCTACGTAGGTATTTATAAGGGATTTCATGTATCTCTGACTGCTGTGCATTTCATTCACTGTGGTACGCCAAGTACAGGCAGATGTTTCATTGTGCTTCACTGCACTTCACAGATAATGTATTTTTTACAAACAGAAGGTTTGTGGCAACTCTTTGTTGAGCCAGTCTATCAGCGCCATTCTTCAAAGAGCATTTGCTCACTTCGTGTCTCTGTGTCACATTTTGGTAATCCCTTTTCATTATTATTGTATTTGTTATGGTGATCTGTGATTGGTGATCTTTGATGTTATTATTGTAATTTTTTCAGGGGGGGCCACAAACCACACCCATATAAGAGGGTGAACTTAAGTATCGTGTGCGTTCTGACTGCTCCACTGACTGGCACTCTCCCCATCTCTCTCCCTCTCATTGGGCCTCCCTGTTCCCTGAGACATAACAGTATTGAAATTAGGCCAATTAATAACCCTACAATGGCCTCTAAGTATTCAAGTGAAAGGAAGAGTTGCACGTCTCTCACTTTAAATCAAAAGCTAGAAATGGGGGGCTTCCCTGGTGGCGCAGTGGTTGAGAGTCCACCTGCCGATGCAGGGGACACGGGTTTGTGCCCCGGTCCGGGAGGATCCCACATGCCGCGGAGCGGCTGGGCCCGTGAGCCATGGCCTGCAGAGCCTGTGCGTCTGGAACCTGTGCTCCGCAACGGGAGAGGCCACAACAGTGAGAGGCCCGCGTACCGCAAAAAAAAAATCTAGAAATGAAGAAGGCATGTGGAGAGCCGAGATAGCCTGAAAGCTAGGCTTCTGCACCAGTCAGCCAAGTTGTGAATGCAAAGAAGTTCTTGAAGGAAAGAAAAAGAGCTACTCCAGTGAACACACAAATGATAAGAAAGCAAAGGAGCCTTATTACTGATAATGGAGAAGGTTTCAATGGTCTGGAGAGAAGATCAAACCAGCCACATATTCTTTTAGGCCAAAGCCTAATTCAGAGCAAGGCCCTAACTCACTTCAATTCTCTGAAGGCTGAGAGAAGTGAGGAAGCTGCAGAAGAAAAATCTGAAGCCAGCAGAGGCTGGTCCATGAGGTTTAAGGAAAGAAGCCATCTTCATAACATAAAAGTGCCAGGTGACGCAGCAAGTGCTGATGTAGAAGCTGCAGCAAGTTCTCCAGAGGGTCTAGCTAAGAGAATTCATGAAGGTGGCTACACTAAACAGATTTCCAACGTAGATAAAACAGGCTTCTATTGGAAGAAGACGCTATTGGACTTTCACAACTAGAAAGAAGTCAGTGCCTGGCTTCAGAGCTTCGAAAGACAGGCTGACCCTCGTTAGGCGCTGATGCAGCTGGTGACTTTAAGCTGAAGCTAACGCTCATTTACCATCCTGAAAATTCTCTAGCCCTTAAGAATTATGCTAAATCTACTCTGCCTGTGCTCTAGCGATGGAACAACAAAACCTGGATGACAGTACATTTCTTTACAACATAGTTTACTGAATATTTCAAGCCCACTGTCGAGACCTACTGCTCAGAAAAAAAGATTCCTTTCAAAATATGACTGCTCACTGATTTTGAATTTTGAGAACTGTAATTTATATTTTTTTTTTTAATTTTTTTTTTTTGGCTCGTGGGCTTAGTTGACCTGCCACATGTGGGATCTTAGTTCCCCAACCAAGGATCTAACCTGCGTCCCCTGCATTGGAAGGTGGACTCTTTTTTTTTTTTTTTTTTTTTTTGCATTATGCGGGCCTCTCACTGTTGTGGCCTCTCCCGTTGCGGAGCACAGGCTCCGGACGTGCAGGCTCAGCAGCCATGGCTCACGGGCCCAGCAGCTCCGTGGCAGGTGGGATCTTCCCGGACCGGGGCACAAACCCGTGTCCCCTGCATCGGCAGGCGGACTCTCAACCACTGCGCCACCAGGGAAGCCTGGAAGGTGGATTCTTAACCACTGGACCGCCAGGGAAGCCCCTATATTTTCTTTGATAATACACAAATGTTTTGAGATGAACTGATTCTAAGTAACTGAATCTAATTAAAATGGACTCTTAACCAAGAAAAAAATATATTACTGCTCACCGACAATGCACCTGGTCACCCAAGAGCTCTGAGGGAGATCTACCATGAGATTCATGTTGTTTTCATGCCTGCTGACACAACATCTGTTCTGCAGTCCATGGATCAGGAGTCATTTTGACTTTCAAGTCTTATTATTTAAGAAATACATTTCATAAAGCTACAGCTGCCACAGATAGTAATTCTTCTGATGGATCTGGGCAAAGTTAGTTGAAAATTTTTGGAAAGAAGACACTATCGTAGATGCCATTAAGAACATTCATGAGTCATAGAGGTCAAAATATTAACATTAACATGAGTTTGGAAGAAGTTGATTCTCATGGATGACTTTGAGGGGTTCAAGACTTCAGCAGAGGAAGTAACTGCAGGTGTCATGGAAACAGCGTGAGAACTAGAATTAGAGGTGGAGCCTGAAGATGTGACTGAATTACTGCAGTTTCATGATAACCCTATAACAGACGAGGAGTTGCTTCTTATGGGTGAGCAAAGAACGTAGTTTCTTGAGATGCAATCTACTCCTGGGGAAGATGCTGTGAAGATTGTTGAAATGACAACAAAGGATTTAGAGTGTAACATAAACTTAGTTGATAAAGCGGCTCAGGAAAGAAGTTCTGTGGGGGAAATGCTATCAAACAGCATTGCATGCTACAGAGAAATCGTTCATAAAGGAAGACTCCATCGATGCAGCAAACTTCAGTAGGGTCTTAATATTAAGAAACTGCCACGGCCGCCCCAGTCTTCAGCAGCCACTGCCCTGCTCAGTCAGCAGCCATCAACATCGAGGCAAGACCCTCCACCAGCAAAACGGTTATGACTTGCTGAAGCTCAGATGATGGTTAGCATGTTTTAGCAACGAAGTGTGTGTTCAATTGTTGTATTCATTGTTTTTTAGACATAATGCTATTGCACAGTTAGCAGACTACAGTAACTTTTATATGCACTGGGAAACCCCCAAAATCCCGTGACGCTTTGCTGCAATAGTCGCTTTATTGCAGTGGTCTGGAAATGAAGCCACAGTATTTCCAAGTTATGCCTGTAACACATCCTAATCCTCAGATTAGGATGTGACTATGACACATCCTAATGTGTCATATGTGACTATGTTCCTGACTTGGTAAAAAGAGACTTTGCAAACGTGATTTAGTTAAGGATTGTGTGATGAGATTAGCTCGGGTTACCCAGGTGAGCCCAATGTAATCACAGGGATCCTTCTGAGAAGGAGGCGGGAGGGTCAAGAACGAGAAGGATCTGTGAAGATGGAGGCAGAGGTCAGAATCAGGCAGGACCACAAGCTACAAAATGCGGGTGGCCTCTAGACCCTGAAAAGGTAAGGAGACATTCTCTGCTGGAACTTGCAGGGAAGAAGGCAACCCTGCTGACCCTCTTTGGACTTCTGGCCTCCAGAACTATAGGATACTGGGTTAAGTCACGAAGGTTTTGGTAATTTGTTACAGCAGCAATAGCAATATACTTAGGAAAGTAAAAACCTAGTTTTTAAAACTGTCTTCCCTGGATGTTTGGAAAGAAAGAAGTAGTGGGGAGTGATATAAGGGGGAAAAGAACGTTTGGTTCAGAGACTTAAACATAAATGAAAATGTTCATTTTTAGGAAAATTATACAGACACACAACTTTAGAGCTAAAATCAGAAGATCGTGATAAAACATTCCTGTAGCATGCAGCAGTATTGCTAGGGAGAATCAAGAATTGGAACAGGATAGATAAAGTTGTTTATTCGACAAATACACACAGTGCAGTGCTGTGCATCATTTCATAAGCCTCTTTCCTTGCTTATGAAACTCTGTGATAAGTCCTCCTTAGCCATCGAGTTGCACTAGAAAATTTCTAAGATCTCTTTTAGCTCTAAAGTCCTAGATTAAATCACAAATGAAAAAAAACACAAGTTAACTTACTCATCACTGAGCCTCGAGCCGCTTCAATCCCTAGTCCCGGGTGAGTGGAGGGGTGGGGGGAGGTGGGTAGGAACTTGCCTGCTATCCCTATTTCTACCACTAGATGGCGAAGCTAGCCTGGTGATGCCCAATCTAAGATCCCACACTTAAGATGGTTTACGTTCCTTGAGGTACAAAAATCGAATTTATTTTAAAAGCATGTAGGATTCATGGGAGGGATAGAAGTCTAACTGGCTAATAATATACTAGATGGTTATCACATAGAACTGATCACATTTAGAAAACCCACCTCCAGGCCACAGAGCCCAACCGGATGAGCTGAGGACTGATAATGCTGTCTACAGCCAGACGTCTGGCAGGTGGTTTCCCAAAACCATCGTGGTGCCAGCACACTTCCACTATGACCTCGGGCGCTGCTAAACAGTCCCCCAAATGTGCTGCAGTTAATTTCAACAGGAAGAAAAATCTTCAGCCTGTCAGATATTTCCCATGTCTATCAACTACTTAATGATTCACTTCCAAAGGGTAAGCTCTCCACTGGTTCTATGCTGAAAATAAATGGCAAGGAAGTTCATCGACAATGTGCCAATTGCTATTCAAAATATCATACCATAGCACTATCTTCAAGTTTAGTTTCAGGAATGAGACAGAGTAATGTCTGCTTGAAAAGTTTCGCAGTAGTGAAGGGAAAGGAAGATGGTAAAGTTACATAGTTGATTACTTTACAGTAACCCACAACTTGTGTTTCTCATCATAATAAAAAAAATAAAACTTCCCTTTGTTTTTTAAGCTATTTTTCCAGGACCTGTATATTTCAATTTGGGCAATGGATATGTTGTGTGTAAATCAAATTTGGGGTGAATGGCACTGAGGGAGCCCCAGGGGAACCCTCTGCTGGCTCTCTCATCCACTGACATAGGAAATGCACAGCGTATGGCTCCTGACTTACGTTTTATCTTGCAAGTTGGCCTTTGAAAGCGAAGAATATCTGGAACTGTATTAGGTTTGCTACTCTTCAGGCTTTAAAGCATCTTATGATCACTGTGTTTCTAGCTAAGCAAACATCTGTTAAAGCTTGTGAAGCTTTTGAAAACATATTAGTTAAGCAAAGTCATAAAATAATAACGTTCATACTTTGCTGTTTCCAATCTCTCATCTCAGATTTCTCATGTGCAAAGTTAACCCAGGCGAAGTAGCTTCAGCCTCCAAAATTCTGAGTCTGATCCCGCTGTTAAAATGCAATGTGCTTGCCTTGGATAGTTGAGCATTGGGCAGAGAAAGGTAAGTAATGAACTCAGCAGGGGAAATTAACTCACATTAGCAATTGATTACTTTAACATAATATGCACATTCTGTGTGCCAAGCACGAGGCTAAACAATCTCACGTTTGAAAACACGGAAAAGATTCTGAAAAGTGTGCAGGTTTCCGAGCTGTCTGGAGGAAAAACAGGAAGAGTATCCACATCCAACCTCTTCTCACGTTAAAGGAGCTCTTCTAGTTATGTCCTAATAAACATAAAATTCCATATGATGCTCACACACTACTTTCAAGCCTAGATGTCCTATTTGGCTGGAATTTTAACCTTCTCTCTTCTAAATTATATACCAGATCTAAGCCTAACTCTCCAAGCAGCAACATATGACTTTTATAACTCTCTGTGGAGACAAATGCACTTGGGATAAAATGAGAATTTCAGAAGTGAGAAGAGTTAATAGAAGGGGAAAAAAAACCACCTAGACAGGATATGCAGCTCCTTTCGAATCAATGACAGTGTAAAAAGGTCAGAGGAATCAGGCAGGAAGTGTTTCTACAACTTTTCAAAAACTTTTATGATAGGGCTTCCCTGGTGGCGCAGTGGTTGAGAGTCCGCCTCCCGATGCAGGGCACACGGGTTCGTGCCCCGGTCCGGGAGGATCCCACATGCCGCGGAGGGGCTGGGCCCGTGAGCCATGGCCGCTGAGCCTGCGCGTCCGGAGCCTGTGCTCCGCAACGGGAGAGGCCACAACAGTGAGAGGTCCGCATACCGCAAAAAACAAAAACAAAAACAAAAACAAAAAACTTTTATGATAGAAAATTTCCGAAGTAGAGAGAAAGCTAGAAAGTAGAAAATTACAACCCCACATGCCCGTCATCCCGCGGCAACAATTACCAATATTTTGACAATCTTGTCTCACTCAGTTGTCTTCCCCCACCTTTTTTTTTTCCTAGAGTATTTTAAAGCAAGTCCAAGACTTTTCAATTTCATTTCATCTTCTCGCTTAAAAACTGTTTTGCGCTGCTCCTTTTGCTGACCTGTGCAGCCAGGTTGATGAGACAGCGAGAGATTCCTAGCTTTCATAGTAACTCTGCCAAAGAGGCTTTCAAGGAGACGAGGCTTTCCAGGAATGCGTTTTACACCTTTTTTCAATGGCATCTGTTAATAATCATAAAAATAAAGAGGGTCCCCTCTGGTAGTGCTTAAGTAGAAAGAATTCCATTTATATTCCAATGCAAACAATTTTACTGTTGATATTAAACGGTGCAGAGGCTGACACAAAGAATTGCCTATTTGGAAGAGTAGCTTCTTTGATGACTTAAAACTGCTAAGTTTGATCCCTATCTTTAGAGCCCTTCAAAGAAGCTCTCCCCGGGTGGGTCCTGCCTTTCTCCGGGGAAACTTCCAGGTTCTAGGGTCTCGCCCTGTCCGGGGGCGTGGGGGGGGGGGTGTCTCCATCCTTACCTGCGAAGGTTACTCGGTCCCGGGGGCGCGGCCCTGCTCGAATCAAAGTGCCCCCGAGGCAGTCACCGACGCTGGCGAGGCAGGAGGGCAGGGGTGCAGCTGCCTCGAGCCTCGGGACAAGCCGGAGTCAGAGCCTGGGCGCCCGGCCACCGCCCGCCAGCGTCGCCGGGAGCTCGCGGCTGAGACTGCGGGGAGGATGGAGGCGAGCTGAGCGCAGCGTCGCGGAGGTGGGAGGGGAAAGGGGGCGGGGACCGGGGCGGCCGCGGGAGGGAGGGGGTGTCGGAGGAGAAGGGAGAGGAGGAGGGAGTCAGGCGGGGAGGAGGAAGGGGGATCTGGGGAGGGTTTACAAGGAGGTGCGGGGCGGACCGGGCAGCCTCTCACCCCAGCGCCTCTGCCCCCAGCATTAGGAAAAATTCATGAGTGTGTTCACAAGAGATGTCTGTCCCTGTGCTAGCGTGCATCCCTTAAATAAGGTTAAGAAGATACTCCCAAGTGTGTGCTTGGATGGATTGGGGAGGGTGTTCGGGACTGCTTCTTTGAGTCCCAATCCCCCGGCTCTTAGACCCCAGCGTCTAGAAGAACCAGGGACGTTTCCCCAACCCCATCGCAAGCCTGTCTCCGCCCGGGACGCGCTCTCAACAAGGCAAATCCTGCGTCTCAGGCTCCTGCAGGCGCCCACATCCAAACTGAAGACCTGCGACCTGCCTTGGGCTGGGATCTGGGTCACCCTGTAAGCATCCCATGCGGCCTCCAGGGGGAGCGCGTCAGTTTCTGTCTGTCCTGAGGCTAGTAGGCTTTCTCTACTTTGGACGAGCCTCCTTTAAGATGTTTGCCCACATCAGACCCACCAAAATTCTAATCACATCCTTTCTTACTCTCTTTATTCTCCTCCTTAGGAGAGGTGCTCCTTTGGGGTGGGAGCTGCGTAACGAAGGGGACTTCATTTATTCAACATCTACTGATCTTCTACTGGGTGGCAGGTCTGAAGCAAGATGGCACTGATAGAAAAATGAGTTGAAAAACTTGGTGCTGGCCCTCAAGGAAGGAAGGTCAAATAAGTGCACAAGTATCTATAACACAAGGTCTTAGCATGTCCCATAAGACTTGAGTCAGTAGTGGTTTATTGCATTTCTCAAGTTTTTATTTATTTATTTTTTTAAAGCAATGAGATTAGAACATATATACAATTGTTTCCTGTTTTTCCACTTAGCATTTTCATTTAGGCGCTTACCCATATAATTAAAATCTATTAATAAATTTTATCTGGTATAAAACAATTAGTTCTGAAGCTCTCTGTCTCACCAGTTAGATCATAATCTTCAAATGCATCTTTGAATCACCACCCTCTACCACAAGGGCTGGCATATAACGGCTGCTGATTATGTGCCGAACTTAAAAAGTTTACTGGTGAAATGGAGTGTGGGGAATTGAGAGAGGAAGCCCAGAATTCAGACTGGGAAGTCCCGTCTGACACGAAATAGCTATGCCCTGGGCCTCAGCCTCTTCATCAGTAAATTGAGAAGGTTGCACTGGAGGAGTTCTACCGTCTGTACTTCTCAAACATTTGGGGGGATTCTAGCACTGCATAAATCCAGGAGGATTTAGTGTGGACGCAGGTCTGATTCCTCTAATTCCGTCAGCACCCCTATTGACATCACATAAAGCCAACTTCAATGCTCTCACATTTTCAGGGGCCCCTTCCTGAGCCTTTTGCCCCAAGCCATCTTTTTTCCCCCAGTTTTACTGAGATGTAATTGACATGTAATATTGTGTACATTTAAGACGTACAATGTGATGATTTGTTACACATATAGCAAAATGTTTACCACACAAGGTTAGTCAATACATCCTTTACTTCACATAATTACCATTTTTTAATTGTTTTTATGGTGAGAACATTAAAGCTTTACGTTCAGAGTAACTTTCACAATAAAATATTGTTAACTATAGTCATCAAGCTGTGCATTAGAGCCCTGAAACTTACTCATCTTATAACTGAAAGTTTGTGCCCTTTGACCAACTTCTCCCCATTTCCCGCATCCCTCACCGCATTGAGTATTCCTGGCTCTCTTTTCAAATACTGGTTGACTATATATGTGTTGGTTTATTTCTGGGCTCTTGATTCTGTTCCATTGGTATATGCATCTGTTTTTGATGTATAGATATTTAACTAGATTGGTTAAATTTATTTCTAAGTATTTTATTATTTTAGATGTTATTGTAAATGGGATATTTTATTTAATTTTGTTTTCAGATAGTTCATTGTTTGTGTATAGAAACACAACAGATTTATGTAGGTTGATTTTGTATCCTGAAACTTTAGGATAGTTTATTAGGTCTAAGCGTTTTTTGAAGTCTGGAATTTGCTCTATACTGTACTACTCTATACAAGATAATGTCATCAGCACACAGAGACAATTTTACTTCTTCCTTTCTGATTCAGATGTCCTTTTTTTTTTCTTGTGCCTAATTACTCTAGCTAAGACTTCCAGTAGTATTCCAAACAAGAGTGGTAACAGCCTTTATTATTTATTGCTGTGGGCCTTTATGATGTTGAGGTATGTTCCTTCTATACCCAATTTTTTGAGAGTTTTTATCATGGAAGGATGTTGAATTTTGTTAAATGCTTTTTCTGCATCTATTGGAGTGATCGTATGATTATTGTCTTTCTATTAATGTAGTGTATCACGTTTATTGATTTGCATATGTTGAACCATCCTTGCCTTCCAGGGATAAATCTCCCTTGATCATGATGTATGATCCTTTTAATGTGCTCTTGAATTCAGTTTGCAAATATTTTATTGAGAATTTTTACATCTATATTCATTAAGGACATTTACCTGTAGTTTTCTTGTGATATCCTTATCTGGCTTTGGCATCAGGGTAATGCTAGCCTTGTAAAATGAATTTAGGGGTGTTCTCTCCTCTTCAGTTTTTCTGAAGAGTTTGAGAAGAATTGGCATTAATTTTTAACGTGTTTAGCAAAATTCACCTGTGAAGCCATCTGGTCCTAGGCTTTTCGTTGTTGGAGGGGATTTAAATGCTGATCCAATCTCCTTACTTGTTATTGGTCTGTTCAGATTTTCTATTTCTTCATGATTCAGACTTGGTAGGTTGTATATTTCTAGGAATTTATCCATTTCTTCTAGGTTGTCCAATTTGTTGGCATATAACTGTTCATAATACTCTCTTATGATCCTTTGTATTTCTGTGGTATCAGTTGTAATGTCTCCTTTCTCATTCTGATTTTATTTGAGTCTTCTCTCTTTTTTCTTGGTAAGTCTAGCTAAAAGTTTGTCAGTTTTGTTTATCTTTTCAAAAACCCAACCTTAGTTTGATTAAAATTTTCTATTTTTTTCTAGTCTCTATTTCATTTATTTCTACTTTGTTATTTTCTTCCTTCTACTAATTTTGGGCTTAGTTTGTTCTCATTTTTATAGTTCCTTGAGGTATAAAGTTAAGTTTGCTTGAGAGCTTTCTTTTTTCTAAATGTAGGTATTTATTGCTATAAACATTCCTCTTAGCACTGCTTTTGCTGGATCCCATAGGTTTGGGTATGTTGAGTTCTTATTTTCATTTGCTTCAATATATTTTTGACTTCCTTTAATTTCAACTTTGACCTATTTGTTGTTCAGAAGTGTGTTGTTTAATTTCCACATATTTGTAAATTTTCCAGTTTTCCTCCTGTTATCGATTATCCCCCCGCCACATGTTTTTGATGTCACAATATACATTTTTATATTATGCATCCATTAACAAATTACTGTAGCTATAAGTTATCTTTAGTTCTTTTGTCTTTCAACCTTTATACTAGACCTAAGTGGTTAACACATCACCATATTACAGTATTAGAGTATTTTGAATCTGGTAATTCAGATGTGTGTTGTTATTTCTGTATGTTGTCATGTTTCTAGTTGGCAGTCTTTCATTTCAACATTTCTTGTAAGGCAGGTCTAGGGTTAATGAAGTCTCTCAGGTTTTGTTTGTTTGCAAAAGTCGTTATCTTGTGTTCACTTCTCAAGGACAATTTTGTTGAGTATTCTTGGTTGGCAGTTTCTTTCTTTTTTTTTTTTTTTTTTTTTGCAGTTCGCGGGCCTCTCACTGTTGTGGCCTCTCCCGTTGCGGAGCACAGGCTCCGAATGTGCAGGCTCAGCGGCCATGGCTCACGAGCCCAGCTGCTCCGCGGCACGTGGGATCCTTCCGGACCGGGGCACGAACCCGTGTCCCCTGCATAGGCAGGCGGACTCTCAACCACTACGCCACCAGGGAAGCCCAGGCAGTTTCTTTCTTTTAGCACTTAGAATATCATCCCATTCTCTCCTGCTCTGCAAAGTCTCTGATAAGAAATCTGCTGAGAGCCAAGTGCAGAGGTGTGCACTGGCGCCAGCCCCAGGGGGGCATGGTAGCTCATCGGCTCAGGCCACTGGGGTCCACAGAATTGACTTGGTAAGCACTACAAGAGGTCTTAAGAGGCTGCAAGGAGTCTTAAGAGGTTGTTTCGCTCCCCAGCAGCATCTCCAGGTCCAGCAGCTAGGGACCAGGGCAAGTACGGGTAGTGGCCAGATCCAGTGATACACACACACTTGGCTGTGGGGGACCAGCTGTAGGCACCTGTGTAGTGGCAGGGGGGTTGGTTGCAAATGTACACGTAGTGGTGGGGGCCAAGGCAGGCAGCAAGGGCCGGGGCCAGTTACTGGTGCACTGGCAGCTGCGGAGGCCCTGGCTGTCGGTGTGCGTGACTGTGGCTGCTGGCTCTTGTCATGGGCACACGGCAGTAGAAGGTGGTGATGGAGGTTGGGCCCAGAGCATGCAGGTGCGCTGGCTGCCTGTGAGCATAGTGCAAGCATGTGACGGAAAGACAAGGCCAGATCTGGGCCCACCAGCAGCTGCAGGGGCTCTGACTTCGGGCGTGCTTTTCCCTGTCTCACCGTCTGCCCCCCATGCGTGCGCATGACAGTGAAGTCTGGTGATGGATTGCATGCGAATGCACAGCTAGAGGGGCTAGCCTTGAGCACGCGCACAGTGGTACTGGTCGGTCTCTGGGATCTAGGCTGGTGTCTTGTGTTCTGGCAGCCAGAGAGGCCTGCAGTGGCTGTCGGTGTGGCTCCGGGGCTCTGGCAGGATTTGGGGGGTGATGAGCAGGGAGAGACTCAGGTAGCTGGTGTCAGCAAACAGGAACACCTGTGGGACGACAGCCAGTGAAGTCTGCAGGAGGTCCATGGTGGCCATGCTGGCGGTTGGTTACTTCAGTGGTGAAAACTGTTGGGTTTATCAGCAAAGCAGGTCACCGAGAACGAGGATCACGCCCACTGGGTGGCTGCCACCGGTAGCCCCTGCTTTGCTCCCTTGTTCCTAGCCGTCTCTAATTGTCTCAGCTCTGTGTTCCCTGGGCAGGGTGAAACCAAAGCAGAACCTTCATGGGGTGATCTGAAGGGCTGGGGAAAATGGTAGCTCACCTCACTCTTCCTTCCCCTATGAAGGCAACTCTTTGTAGCTTGGTGTGGGCAACGGTCAGCCATGAGAGCAGGCTGCAGACATGCCAGGCATGCCGCCGCTGCCCGAAGGGACTGTCCCTACTTGTTCCCCTCCTTGTTCCATCCCATGGGAGATAAATCACCAGGGCCCAGAGATCAGAAAGAATGTAAACTGAGACAAGCAAAGCTGTCTCCCCGCTGCACATGCAGGTTATTTTTGATGATTCTGGCTTTATGGCTTTTCTCCCAGGGAAGTTAACCTTGAGCCCAGACAGTCTGTAGATAATATAAACCACCGTCTGACAGTCTTCCTTTTTCTAGCCTATATAATCTGCAACTGTAGCACAATAAAATTTGCCTTGCAACCATCAGTTGTCTTGGTCCTTCTGACCCCATTCGTCGGTGCTACTTCAGTTCCTTACCCCTTCCCTTCTGACCCTGGGCGGTGAGATCCCCTTTCTCCGGCTTGTCCGCGGCAGCTTGGGTGTTCCCCTCCTTGTGCTAAGAGCTGCCACCTTGTGTGTGTGTGCATGTGGGGGAGCGCAGGGGGGAAGCAACAAAGCAGACACAATGAAGCTGTCTTCCTTCCCTTTCGGGGTGGTTATTCTCAGGGGTTTTGTTCCACTGTTTTGCTGTTCCGTTTTCTTAAGTGGACTCCAGAGCTCCTCCAGATCTGTTTTTGTTCACTGATATCCATCCTGATCTCTGTGTGGGTGCAGAGGCTGGAGCCTCCTGTGCTGCCATCTTGGTGACATGACTCCCCCATCTACCGCAAGCCCCCTTGTGCTCTATCTCTGGATCTGATCAAGGTTGTCTTAGCATCAACTGGAAACTTTTAAAAAATTAATTAACCAATTTATTCATTAATTTCTAGCTTTACCTCATCTGGCCCTGATGCGTGATAAATACTACTTCCCTGCTTTCAGGATTCTGGCTTCTCTGTATCGGAATTTCTTCTCCTGGCTTCATCCAGTCCCTCAGGTTTTCTGTAGCCTTGGGTGAGCCATTCAGACACGTATACCCAACTATCTCACAAAAAGGTCCTTTGCCAACCCCTCAAGTTCCCCATTCTGGTCCTGTTACAATGATCCTTCAATTTTCCAGTGCTCGTCAACCAGTTTTCTTTGTGAGAATGAGCACCTCATACAATATGAGTGACTCCTACCATTTCAGAAAATGCACTATAGGGAATGCTGTTGTCAGTTTAAAATAAAACATGAATAATGAAGTTTCTAGGCTTCTTTCCCCAACATTCCTAGGCTTGGTCTTTTAGTGTTGTGACTATCATGACCAGAGATTTTATCCAATTACTTTCAATACAGCCCAAGCCCTCCGTTAATGCAGGAGTAGAATTCATAACCACCTACCCTGTGTGGGGCCTCTAGGTTATGGGCTCATTGTTATACCACTCCAAAAATAGACCAAGAGTCCTGGACACATCTCTTGTCACATTTCAGGTCATTAGGGATATTGTGACTTTGGGAGAAGTCCTGGCCATGATTAAGGCTCTATCACTTAACTTTTTTTTTTTTTTTCCTAAACTTGATTTCCCAAGGGACTCAGATCAAAATAGAAGAGCTCCCTTTCTGAGGCTAAATCTTATTTGTCATGGAAATGTACTTGGAAAGTTTTAGCCATGGAAAGACAGGAAGAGGAGATGTTTCATGGTTTATCGATGGTCAGGTCTAAGCGATGACTCAGCCTTGTAGAAGGGGAATGACTTGCTGTGGCTGGAATCACCCCTGTTAACTTTTAACCCCAAAGTTTGATCAAAACCTTTTACTTATTAGGTAGTATGGATATGGATCTCTGTGTTTAAAACCCAGGGCCTCTTGACTAACAAGACAGAGAAAATTAAGCAAATGTGATGATAAGAAAAATTAGAAGATAAGGTGACATTTACCCTCAGATTAGATTTAGTCTGAAAGGAGCCACCTGTGATCAGCTAATTTGAGGAACGGCTTCTGGCTCTCCACAAACTTACAGAATCCTTGACTTTCTCCGTCTTTCTCTGTGGCCCGAGGAGAAGCGATGATGTATCCCCAAAAGAAATCTGGCAGTTGTGTCCCCAGGTGTAGCCCTCCTCCATTTGGACCTGGTCTCTCTGATAAGTGGTGTTGATCTCTCCCTCCTGTGTGCCCGCACTGGACCTGGATCCTTGTCACACTCTTCTGGGATTATTTGTTCCCATGTCTCTTTCTCAGACCGGACTGTGAGAACCTCAAGAGCATCAAAACTTCTCTATCTCCAGCACCAAGTATAGTACCCAGAGTTTTGATATTCAGTGTTAACTGAGAAAATGAAAAGGCCTCCAAAGGGGACCAGAATTAAGAGATTCTCTCCCATGCCATGGGTGAATTAGAGAGTAGAGAAGACTATCGGAAGAAACCAGATTCCCCACAGAAATAACTAAGACTTAACCTAGAACCATCACAAATAAGTATAAATAAAAAACCTGAAGAGGACCTGGACTCCAGGGAATGCAGCTAGGATACAAACACGGGGCCCCAACCAGAAAGTCTCCCAGAGACAGGATTTCATAGGGCCTTGCTGGCAAATAGAGAACCTTGTAAAGCTGAATTTATAAGAATGTAGATTGAGGCTAATGGAGCAGAATCACTTATACTCCAAGCCTGGAAGCTCATGATACCTTTTTGTGTATTATTATTACTTTCTCTTTTGGTTCTGGAAATAGTGATAAATACTACAAGACATGAGCAAGGCTTCAGTAAAGATCTTTAACAGGGTCAAAATGATCCTGGGCAAACTGTACTTTCTAACATGTATCCAGTCAGGAAGAATAAAGGCTGTTCTCTGAATGAGGCACTGAGTCCATCTTAGGCTCGTAACAACACTACCCTCTGTGGAAGTGTTTTTGGGGTTGACTGAACTTGGAAGCTGAACACTGCCACTTATTAGCTATGTGATTTTGTCAAGCCATTTAACCTCTCTTTGCCTCTGTTCCCTATTTGAAAATTTGGCATGACAAAAACTTGCCTGGAAGAGTGGTTCTGAGGCATAAATGTGAAAATGTATGTGAATGTCCTTAGCTGTGACCTGGTCCATGATAGGTGCTCAGTAAACAGATTCCAACTCCACAGATCCAGAGAAGTGGTCCCGGAATATAGTGGGTGACAAATGGCAGAGGTCATGACCTCACTCCCAGGTGTAACTGGAAGCTGATTTCTTTTTTTATTTTATTTTATTTATTTATTTTTAACATCTTTATTGGAGTATAATTGCTTTACAATGGTGTGTTAGTTTCTGCTTTACAACAAAATGAATCAGTTATATATATACATATGTTCCCATATCTCTTCCCTCTTGCGTCTCCCTCCCTCCCACCCTCCCTATCCCACCCCTCCAGGCGGTCACAAAGCACCGAGCTGATCTCCCTGTGCTATGCGGCTGCTTCCCACTAGCTATCTACCTTACGTTTGGTAGTGTATATATGTCCATGCCACTCTCTCACTTTGTCACAGCTTACCCTTCCCCCTCCCCATATCCTCAAGTCCATTCTCTAGTAGGTCTGTGTCTTTATTCCTGTCTTACCCCTAGGTTCTTCATGACATTTTTTTCCTTAAATTCCATATATATGTGTTAGCATACAGTATTTATCTCTCTCTTTCTGACTTACTTCACTCTGTATGACAGATTCTAGGTCTATCCACCTCATTACAAATAGCTCAATTTCGTTTCTTTTTATGGCTGAGTAATATTCCATTGTATATATGTGCCACATCTTCTTTATCCATTCATCCGATGATGGACACTTAGGTTGTTTCCATCTCTGGGCTATTGTAAATAGAGCTGCAATGAACATTTTGGTACATGACTCTTTTTGAATTATGGTTTTCTCAGGGTATATGCCCAGTAGAGGGATTGCTGGGTCCTATGGTAGTTCTATTTGTAGTTTTTTAAGTAACCTCCATACTGTTCTGCACAGTGGCTGTATCAATTTACATTCCCACCAACAGTGCAAGAAGGTTCCCTTTTCTCCACACCCTCTCCAGCATTTATTGTTTCTAGATTTTTTGATGATGACCATTCTGACTGGTGTGAGATGATATCTCATTGTAGTTTTGATTTGCATTTCTCTAATGATTAGTGATGTTGAGCATTCTTTCATGTGTTTGCTGGCACTCTGTATATCTTCTTTGGAGAAATGTCTATTTAGGTCTTCTGCCCATTTTTGGATTGGGTTGTTTGTTTTTTTGTTATTAAGCTGCATGAGCTGCTTATAAATTTTGGAGATTAATCCTTTGTCAGTTGCTTCATTTGCAAATATTTTCTCCCATTCTGAGGATTGTCTTTTGGTCTTGTTTATGGTTTCCTTTGCTGTGCAAAAGCTTTGAAGTTTCATTAGGTCCCATTTGTTTAATTTTGTTTTTATTTCCATTTCTCTAGGAGGTGGGTCAAAAAGGATCTTGCTGTGATTTATGTCATAGAGTGTCCTGCCTATATTTTCCTCTAAGAGTTTGATAGTTTCTGGCCTTACATTTAGGTCTTTAATCCATTTTGAGCTTATTTTTGTGTATGGTGTTAGGGAGTGATCTAATATCATACTTTTACATGTACCTGTCCAGTTTTCCCAGCACCACTTATTGAAGAGGCTGTCCTTTCTCCACTGTACATTCCTGCCTCCTTTATCAAAGATAAGGTGACCATATGTGCGTGGGTTTATCTCTGGGCTTTCTGTCCTGTTCCATTGATCTATCTGTTTTTGTGCCAGTACCATACTGTCTTCATTACTGTAGTATAGTCTGATTCCTGATTCATTTGTAGTATAGTCTGAAGTCAGGGAGCCTGATTCCTCCAGCTCCGTTTTTTGTTCTCAAGATTGCTTGGACTATTCGGGGTCTTTTGTGTTTCCGTACAAATTGTGAAATTTTTTGTTCTAGTTCTGTAAAAAATGCCAGTGGTAGTTTGATAGGGATTGCATTGAATCTGTAGATTGCTTTGGGTAGTACAGTCATTTTCACAATGTTGATTCTTCCAAGAACATGGTATATCTCTCCATCTATTTGTATCATCTTTAATTTCTTTCATCAGTGTCTTATAATTTTCTGCATACAGGTCTTTTGTCTCCTTAGGTAGGTTTATTCCTAGATACTTTATTCTTTTTGTTGCAATGGTAAATGGGAGTGTTTTCTTGATTTCACTTTCAGATTTTTCATCATTAGTGTATAGGAATGCCAGAGATTTCTGTGCATTAATTTTGTATCCTGCTACTTTACCAAATTCATTGATTAGCTCTAGTAGATTTCTGGTGGCATCTTTAGGATTCTCTATGTATAGTATCATGTCATCTGCAAACAGTGACAGCTTTACTTCTTCTTTTCCAATTTGGATTCCTTTTATTTCCTTTTCTTCTCTGATTGCTGTGGCTAAAACTTCCAAAACTATGTTGAATAAGAGTGGTGAAAGTGGGCAACCTTGTCTTGTTCCTGATCTTAGTGGAAATGCTTTCAGTTTTTCACCATTGAGGACAATGTTGGCTGTGGGTTTGTCATATATGGCCTTTATTATGTTGAGGAAAGTTCCCTCTATGCCTACTTTCTGCAGGGTTTTTATCATAAATGGGTGTTGAATTTTGTCAAAAGCTTTCTCTGCATCTATTGAGATGATCATATGGTTTTTCTCCTTCAATTTGTTAATATGGTGTATCACGTTGATTGATTTGCGTATATTGAAGAATCCTTGCATTCCTGGAATAAACCTCACTTGATCATGGTGTATGATCCGTTTAATGTGCTGTTGGATTCTGTTTGCTAGTATCTTGTTGAGGATTTTTGCATCTATGTTCATCAGTGATATTGGCCTGTAGTTTTCTTTCTTTGTGACATCCTTGTCTGGTTTTGGTATCAGGGTGATGGTGGCCTCGTAGAATGAGTTTGGGAGTGTTCCTCCCTCTGCTATATTTTAGAAGAGTTTGAGAAGTATAGGTGTTAGCTCTTCTCTAAATATTTGATAGAATTCACCTGTGAAGCCATCTGGTCCCGGGCTTTTGTTTGTTGGAAGATTTTTAATCACAGTTTCAATTTCAGTGCTTGTGATTGGTCTGTTCATATTTTCTATTTCTTCCTGATTCAGTCTTGGCAGGTTGTGCATTTCTAAGAATTTGTCCATTTCTTCGAGGTTGTCCATTTTATTGGCATAGAGTTGCTTGTAGTAATCTCTTATGATCTTTTGTATTTCTGTAGTGTCAGTTGATACTTCTCCTTTCTCATTTCTAATTCTATTGATCTGAGTCTTCTCCCTTTTTTTCTTGATGAGTCTGGCTAATGGTCTATCAGTTTTGTTTATCTTCTCAAAGAACCAGCTTTCAGTTTTATTGATCTTTGCTATCATTTCCTTCATTTCTTTTTCATTTATTTCTGATCTGATTTTTATGATTTCTTTCCTTCTGCTAACTTTGGGGTTTTTTTGTTCTTCTTTCTCTAATTGCTTTAGGTGTAAGGTTAGGTTGTTTATTCAAGATGTTTCCTGTTTCTTAAGGTAGGATTGTATTGCTATAAACTTCCCTCTTAGAACTGCTTTTGCTGCATCCCATAGATTTTGGGTCGTCGTGTCTCCATTGTCATTTGTTTCTAGGTACTTTTTTATTTCCTCTTTGATTTCTTCAGTGATCACTTTGTTATTAAGTAGTGTATTGTTTAGCCTCCATGTGTTTGTATTGTTTTACAGATCTTTTCCTGTAATTGATATCAAGTCTCATAGCGTTGTGGTCGGAAAAGATACTTGATAAAATTTCAATTTTCTTAAATTTACCAAGGCTTGATTTGTGACCCAAGATATGATCTATCCTGGAGAATGTGCCATGAGCACTTGAGAAAAATGTGTATTCTGTTGTTTTTGGATGGAATGTCCTATAAATATCAATTAAGTCCATCTTGTTTAATGTATCATTTAAAGCTTGTGTTTCCTTATTTATTTACATTTTGGATGATCTGTTCATTGGTAAAAGTGGGGTGTTAAAGTCCCCTACTATGAATGTGTTACTGTCGATTTCCCCTTTTATGGCTGTTAGTATTTGCCTTATGTATTGAGGTGCTCCTATGTTGGGTGCATAAATATTTACAATTGTTATACCTTCTTCTTGGATCGATCCCTTGATCATTATGTAGTGTCCTTCTTTGTCTCTTCTAATAGTCTTTATTTTTAAGTCTATTTTGTCTGATATGAGAATTGCTACTCCAGCTTTCTTTTGGTTTCCATTTGCATGGAATATCTTTTTCCATCCCCTCACTTTCAGTCTGTATGTGTCCCTAGGTCTGAAATGGGTCTCTTGTAGACAGCATATATACGAGTCTTGTTTTTGTATCCATTCAGCCAGTCTATGTCTTTTGGTGGGAGCATTTAGTCCATTTACATTTAAGGTAATTATTGATATGTATGCTCCTATTCCCATTTTCTTAATTGTTTTGTGTTTGTTATTGTAGGTCTTTTCCTTCTCTTGTGTTTCTTGCCTAGAGAAGTTCCTTTAGCAGTTGTTGTAGAGCTGGTTTGGTGGTGCTGAACTCTCTCAGCTTTTGCTTGTCTGTAAAGGTTTAATTTCTCCATCAAATCTGAATGAGATCCTTGCTGGGTAGAGTAATCTTGGTTGCAGGTTTTTCTCCTTCATCACTTTAAATATGTCCTGCCAGTCCCTTCTGGCTTGCAGAGTTTCTGCTGAAAGATCAGCTGTTAACGTTATGGGGATTCCCTTGTGTGTTATTTGTTGTTTTTCCCTTGCTGCTTTTAATATGTTTTCTTTGTATTTAATTTTTGACAGTTTGATTAATATGTGTCTTGGCGTATTTCTCCTTGGATTTATCCTGTATGGGACTCTCTGTGCTTCCTGGACTTGATTAACTATTTCCTTTCCCATATTAGGGAAGTTTTCAACTATAATCTTTTCAGATATTTTCTCAGTCCCATTCTTTTTCTCTTCTTCTTCTGGAACCCCTATAATTCGAATGTTGGTGTGTTTAATGTTGTCCCAGAGGTCTCTGAGACTGTCCTCAGTTATTTTCATTCCTTTTTCTTTATTCTGCTCTGCAGTAGTTATTTCCACTATTTTATCTTCCAGGTCACTTATCCATTCTTCTGCCTCAGTTATTCTGCTATTGATCCCATCTAGAGTTTTTTTCATTTCATTTATTGTGTTGTTCATCATTGCTTGTTTCATCTTTAGTTCTTCTAGGTCCTTGTTAAATGTTTCTTGCATTTTGTCTATTCTATTTCCAAGATTTTGGATCATCTTTACTATCATTATTCTGAATTCTTTTTCAGGTAGACTGCCTATTTCCTCTTCATTTGTTAGGTCTGGTGGGTTTTTATCTTGCTCCTTCATCTGCTGTGTGTTTTTCTGTCTCCTCATTTTGCTTATCTTACTGTGTTTGGGGTCTCCTTTTTGCAGGCTGTAGGTTTGTAGTTCCCGTTGTTTTTGGTGTCTGTCCCCAGTGGCTAAGGTTGGTTCAGTGGGTTGTGTAGGCTTCCTGGTGGAGGGGACTAGTGCCTGTGTTCTGGTGGATGAGGCTGGATCTTGTCTTTCTGGTGGGCAGGTCCATGTCCGGTGGTGTGTTTTGGGGTGTCTGTGGACTTATTATGATTTTAGGCGGCTTCTCTGCTAATGGGTGGGGTTGTGTTCCTGTCTTGCTAGTTGTTTGGCATAGGATGTCCAGCACTGTAGCTTGCTGGTCGTTGAGTGAAGCTGGGTGCTGGTGATGAGATGGAGATCTCTGGGAGATTTTCACTGTTTGATATTATGTGGAGCTGGGAGGTCTCTTGTGGACCAGTGTCCTGAAGTTGGCTCTCCTACGTCAGAGGCACAGCATTGACTCCTGGCTGCAGCACCAAGAGCCTTTCATCCACACGGCTCAGAATAAAAGGGAGAAAAAGTAGAAAGAAAGAATTAGTAGAAGTAGAAAGAAAGAAAGAAAGAAAGAAAGAAAGAAAGAAAGAAGGGAGGGAGAGAGGGAGGGAGGAAGGAAGGAGGGAAGTAAGGAAAAAAAGAAAGAAAGAAGATAAAGTAAAATAAAATAAAGATAAAATATAATAAAGTTATTAAAATAAAAAATAATTATTAAGAGAAAAAAAAACCCGGACAGATAGAACCCTAGGACAAATGGTGGAAGCAAAGCTATACAGACAAAATCTCACACAGAAGCATACACATACACACTCACAAAAAGAGGAAAAGGGGAAAAAATCATAAATCTTGCTCTCAAAGTCCACCTCCTCAATTTGGGATGATTCATTGTCTTTTCATGTATTCCACAGATGCAGGTGCATCAAGTTGATTGTGGAGCTTTAATCCGCTGCTTCTGAGGCTGCTGGGAGAGATTTCCCTTTCTCTTCTTTGTTCTCACAGCTCCCAGGGGCTCAGCTTTGGATTTGGCCCCGCCTCTGAGTGTAGGTCGCTGGAGGGCGTCTGTTCTTCACTCAGACAGGACGGGGTTAAAGGAGCCGCTGATTCGGAGGCTCTGGCTGACTCAGGCCGGCGGGGAGGGAGGGGCACGGCGTGCGGGGCGGGCCTGCGGCGGCAGAGGGCGGCGTGACGTTGTACCAGCCTGAGGCGCGCCGCGCGTTCTTCCGGGGAAGTTGTCCCTGGATCCCGGGACCCTGGCCGTGGCAGGCTGCACAGGCTCCCCGGAAGGGGGGTGTGGTTAGTGACCTGTGCTCGCACACAGGCTTTTTGGTGGCAGCAGTGGCGGCCTTAGCATCTCATGCCTGTCTCTGGGGTCCGCGCTTTTAGCCGCGGCTCGCGCCCGTCTCTGGAGCTCCTTTAAGCAGCGCTCTGAATCCCCTCTCCTCGCGCACCAGGAAACAAAGAGGTAAGAAAAAGTCTCTTGCCTCTTCGGCAGCTCCAGACCTCCCGGACTCCCTCCCGGCCAGCCGTGACGCGCTAGCCCACTGCAGGCTGTGTTCACGCCGCCAGTCCTCTCGCTGCGCCCCAACAGAAGCCCGAGCCTCAGCTCGCAGCCCCGCCCGCCCCGGCGGGTGAGCAGACAAGCCTCTCGGGCTGGTGAGTGCCGGTCGGCACCAATCCTCTGTGCGGGAATCTCTCCGCTTTGCCCCGACCACCCCCGTTGCTGTGCTCTCCTACGCGGCTCCGAAGCTTTCCCCCTCCGCCACCCGCAATCTCCGCCCGCGAAGGGGCTTCTAGTGTTTGGAAACCTTTCCTCCTTCACAGCTCCCTCCCACTGGTGCAGGTCCCGTCCCTATCCTTTTGTCTCTGTTTTTTCTTTTTTTCTTTTGCCCTACGTGGGGGGGTTTCTTGCCTTTGGGGAGGTCTGAGGTCTTCTGCCAGCGTTCAGTAGGTGTTCTGTAGGAGTTGTTCCACGTGTAGATGTATTTCTGGTGTATCTGTGGGGAGGAAGGTGATCTCCGCGTCTTACTCTTCCGCCATCTTCCCAGAAGCTCCCCGCAAGCTGATTTCTGTGCCTCTATGTGACCCCCAGATAAGAGACCCAGGGACCTCTAATGTCAGCTTCTTCTCTCTGTTATGCTTTCCCTTCTGTTCTCATTGTACCCCAACTCTGACTAGAGGCAAAGCATAAGTTAGGTCAAACAGCCTTCATATCATTGAAGTCAACAAACAGGGAATGATCACCAGAGGATGGAGAGAAGGGTATGAAGGGAGGAGCGGCGAGCGCTGGAAATAACACACGAAGACTGGGCCACCTTTGATCTTAGGACCCATGTTTCAGATTGCAGAAGTTTTGGTATAGCTAATCAATTGGAAGGTTACTGTGAAAATCCTGATTTCTAGGATTTTTCTGTGAAAAATTAGAAGATCACACAAGTCAAGTTCACATTCCCTCGTGGCAAGAGTCTGTTGAAGCCAAGTAGGAGCCAACAAATGAGGTGGCCCAGCCCTTCTTGAACTTGACAGTGGCTTCCACTCCTTTTTATTTGCCCTGTATCCAGTCTGAATACTGGTTTCCTTTTGTTATCTCCATGCGTGACAGTTTCTCTTAGCTAACTGTACTATTTACACGGTAGGGAGCTAGCAGAAGAGATAAGATCAGTTTGAGTGTTAGAAGAATAATCTTGGAAGCTGAAAGATTTGTAACTGTGAGAGGGAGATAAAGTGAAAGAGAAGGATTAAAGATCAAAAGTAGAAAGATCAGCTTAGGGACTACAATAGTTTACACTAAACATCAAGAACATTCCAACCGGGCAGGAGCCCTGGAGGTGGGGAGAGGATAGATTCCGAAGATAGGTTGGGGGTAGAATTGAGGGAGCTGGTGACTGAACGTGGAGGGTGAATGAAGGAAAGGGAGAATTTCAGGGCTCAAAATAAGTCCAGGCTATGCACAGCGGTCTTTATTACAACAGTTTTTGTTTAGTAGCAGAAAAATAGAAACCAAGTGAGTGCCCATCAGAGGAAAATGGTTGAAGATACCACGGTATGTCCATGCTCTGCGATGCTGTACTGCCATTGTCAGGAATAAGTCAGATCCAAACCAGCTGCCACGCAGGGGTTTCCTCTGATTGTATTTAGGTAAAATGCACTGAGGAACATTTATGAGATGATTCCATTAATGAAAAAGCAACAACCCCCAACCTACGTATGTATGTATATGCAGAGAGGTGTGTATTCATTCGTATATATGTACGTGTGTATGTTTGATTATGATCATATGAACAAAGGAAAAAGGATGGGAATCATTCTAGTAATAGAACGTGGGAGTAAGTGGACGATGAAGGAAGTAGGAGAAAACCCCCCAAAAATAAAAAGAAACCAACTATATTATAAAACGTGATCTTTGGATTTTTAAAGAATGCATATTTTATTTTTGTCGAATTGCGTATGTGTGTGTAACCATTGAAAAGGTGCATGAAATGGGTACATGGGGTCTGAGGGATTCCAGTTGATTTCTTAGAGTTACAGATTATTTATAAAATTGGTATAAACTCCCCACAATATGTGAACCTAAAACTGCTTAACAAATGAAGTTTATTAATTTTGTAAAAACCCACAAGAGATCTCTTTTTATTGTAGACAAGCACAAATCGAGGTATATTTTTCAATCATCTCAATATTCCTCTCATTTTATATTTAAATCGTGCCATGGCTATTTCCCAGCTGGGTGAACTCAGGCAATTTACTTAATCTCTCTCTCTCCGCCTAATTTTTCTTATTTGAAAAATGGGAACGATCATCTTAACGCTGAAATGTTGTTGCTAGGATCAAATGAAAGAATATCCATAAAGTGTCTGGCCCCTGGGAGGCTCTCCTTAGATGACAGCTACTATTTTTAGTCCTTTTAGAGAATACTTTACCCCTACCCTGCTCACAAGTGTGACATGATTGATGGTTTCAGCCATGGCCTTCAGTGCCTCCTGAACCTCCAGATACTTTTCTGTCCAGTTCCAATGATAACGCTCCCTCTCCTTTTCTTTAGACTTTAATCAGTTACTTGAGGCCAAGGAAGGGATTCTGGGCCACTGGCCAGTGAGCAGGCATCAGGGCTCAGTTTCTTTCTCATCCTATTTTTAGCTGATCAGACTTCTTAGTTCAAAACTTACCATCAAATTTAAGTCATTTTCAAGCCTTCTGATCATGTTTAACAAGTAAAAGCCTTTCGAGGGGCACGTTTTTGCAAGTTTGGTAAGTTTTATTTTTGCAAGTTTTGCTCACAATGTAAAGAAAAAGATGAAACGAAGGTGGGATTTAGGTGTGATAACATTACTAAGTGCTAGGTAAGATTTACAGAGCCACCGTCCCTCCCAGCCCCATCAAAATATAATAGAAATTATTTGAACTTTGGATACAAAGAGGGTCAAATCGACTTAGAGGAATTAAAATCACCTTATATTTGTATATTTGTTTAGTGTCTCCACTCCTGGAGAAACAAGAAATACTGAGATATTTCAGGTAGAGCTGTACTGTGTCGGCATTGAAGTTGCTTAAGGTGTTTCTGTTTTATTTTTAGCTAAGAAATTCCAAATAAGTCTGGATAAAACTTAACAATTCAATTTGCCATGTTGTCTGTTTTATTTCTAAAATAAATCATTGATATAGGGAAAATGTATACATAAGTGTAAAAATGCAAATCCCAATCAGTTGAAAGTTTCCCTCAAAGTTCGATTGATTCCACATAAAACCTTAGAGCAAGTCTGTCCTAGCCCCAGAGCTTTTCAAAAGGAACTACAGGGGCCCTTTTATAATGAGTTAGACTTTGGGCATTTCTTGAATTCGTTGGGGGGTTTCTTCATATTTTATTTGTATAAGAATTTTATTTATTTATTTCTGAATAGAATTTCCTCTTTTTTGGTCTCTAAATTACACTTTAATTTTCTTCAAACAGCAGATTACTTTAAATATTTTAGAAAATAAACCTTCAGATGTGGCCATTTCTGGGTAAAAATTCTATTCCATTTGATTTGCCATGATTAATAGAAAAACAGAAACCAACATTTACTGTTTATAATGCCTTAGGCATTGTTCTAAACAGGGTTTCTCAACCTCAGCACTACTGAAATTTTGGACCGGATGATTCTTTGTTGTTGAGGGCCGTCCTGTACATTGAATACCGTTAAACAGCATCCCTGGCCTCTACCCACTTGATGCCAATAGCACACCTCCACCAGCTGTGACAACCAAAATGTCTCTAGACGTTGTCAAATGTCCTTTGAGGGGCAGAATCACCCCAGTTAAGTACCCCCCACTGTTGCAGACACTTTCACATAGGTCATTTTATTTACTCTTTACGACAGAGACTCTGAGAGTTTACGTTATTTTCCAAAGGTCACATATTGGAGTAGTGAGTGGGGTCCTGGGATTCCAATTCCAGCTGGTATAATCCCACAGTTCCTCTTTTAGAGATCATGCTGGGAAAAAAGAACAGAAAAGAAAAAGGAGAAATCTGACTTAGCTTCAAGATTTCTTAAAGCATAAAAATTATTCTCAGTGCTATTCTCTAATAATTTCTACATCCTCAAACCTTATTCTCGTCCCCAGGATGTGCTTTTAGCTGCCACCGACCCCCAGCCCTCCCTCCCAACAAATATCTCATTTTTCCCTGAGAGATGGAAGTTGTCTAAAGTGAGTTTTTTCCAGCTTTTTTCTCTTCATCTCAAAAGTCTTCCAACACCTAACCCATCCTTTACCATACTTCTTTCTAAGCCCAACCCCTCTACCTGTGCCCTTGATCACACCCCCTCCCTTCTCTCTAACCTTGCTTCATGAATGATCCCTACTACAGATGATCCCTGTGACAAGTCTTCAGTTCTTCCCTAAGCCTGAGCACATGCTTCTCCCTTTGTGATGGTTACTTTTAAGTGTCAGCTCGAGTAGACCATGCATGGTACCCAGTTATTTGGTCAAATATTATTCTAGATATTTCTGTGGAGATATTTTTTAGATGTGATTAAAAATCAGTAGACTTTGAGTAAAGCAGATTACACTCCATTAGGGGGGTGGGCCTCCAATCAGTAGAAGGTTGGCCTCTCTGGAAGAAGACGAATTTTTTTTTTTAAGGAGTCTGTCAGTGGATGTAATGGTTATGCCTCAGGAGGTCTTGTCTCTATCATTTGCTTTTTCTGTTCCAGTGAAGTATGTTGTCAATCAAACTTCTTTGAAGATGAAATTCTTAGGACTGAAACTACAACTCTTGTCTGGGTCTTCAGTCTACCAGCCTACCCTGAAGATGTTGGACTTGCCAAGCCGCCATAATCACAGAAGCCAATTCCTTAAAGTAAGTCTTTCTCCCTGTATATACAAATAGAAATTTGTTCTGTTTCTCTGTAGAACCCTAATATACCCTCCTTTCCTAAAAAACCTTTTCCCTGAAGCTGCCTTGCATCTAAGCTCACATGCCCCTTGTCTACAAAGTCAGCTCTACTATCCTCTCTCCTTCTGCTGGCTGCTCTTACAGTCTGCATAAGGAGATGTTTGAAATAGTGGGATTTCTGCACTGTGAAACAAGGACGTAATCTATTTCATTGTTACATTTCAAAAATATGTCTAGCACAATAACTGGAATATTGTGGGTACTTGAGCTTATTCATTTGAAATGTCAAATCCTTTCTCTAAGTAAGGCTGAAAAACAACTGAGAAAAATGCAACCATAAACATTTCCTTTGATATTTCTGGACTAAGATGTTTGAATTTGAACTCTGTTTATTAAAAACGTTCTTGCTGGGTAATTTAGTCCTCTTTTCTCTTAAAAAATGTTTTTCAGAGTTGCAGTAAAAGAGCAGCCCAAATGCATAGCAAGATCAAAGAAATCATTCCCCACATCCCAGTAGTGATGAACAGACATGTGGTGAGTGGCTGGTGGACACTGTTCTACTTTACTATACGTTTAACCCCTTTGTTTCTGTCCATGGTACCTAGAATGTCCTTATAAAATTAGAACATTAGGAAAATTTTGAATTAATTATTAAAATAGATTAAGTCAATAAGAAAAAAAAAGCAACAGGGTCAGAGAAGGAGTATTACTGCCGTTAGTGAAAAACAGTTATATCAGTTGAAATTTTGACCTTTAGGCTGAAAATGAGAAAGTGGGTTTTAAAACAGGAACATATTCTTAGGGAATAAGAAGGAGCTTTTAAAAATTCAGTGGGAATTTACCACTGATATTTTTAAAAAAAATTTAGCAACACTCAGGGCACTCTAAATTGAAAAGAGAAAAAATATTATCCACAATAACAAAAACACCATAAATCAAATCACTTCTGCTTTTATATTTGTTTTATTTCTACAGTCCTTGACCATTTAGATTTATAATTTTTCCAACAATGTATTATAAATCTTTCAAACAAATCACTCTATCCATCTTATTTTTATTTTAAATACATTTCAAAGAAAGTTGCAGACATCAGTATACTTCACTACAACCAAATGGGATTTGTTCCAGGTATGCCAGGCTAGTTCAACATTCAAAAAAATCAAATAATGTAATACACCACATCTGCAGATTAAAGAAGAAAAATCATATAATCATATCAATAGATGCTGAAAAACATTTGACATATTCAACATCCATTCATGATCAAAGCTCTCAGCAAACTAGGAATGCAGAGGAACTTCCTTAACTTGATAAAGAACATCTATAAAAGAAAAACCTATAGCGAAGACCATACTTCATGATGAGAAACTAAAAGCTTTCCCCCTAAAATTGGGAACAAGGATGTCTCCTCTCCTACCTAACATCATACTGGAAGTCCTAGCTAATGCAATGAGACAAGAAAATAAATAAAGTATACAGAATGGAAAGAAAGAAATGAAACAGTCTTTGTTTCCAGATGGCATGAATGTCTATGTAGAAAATACCAAAGAATCAATCAAAAAAACTGCTGGAACTAATAAGCAATTACAGCAAAGTTGCAGGATACAAGATTACTTTGCTATATGCCAGCAATGAACAATTGGAATTTGAAGTTATAAAAACAACACTATTTACATTAGCCTCAAAAAAAATTTTTAAGAGATACTTAGGTAAAAATTTAACAAAATATATACGAGATCTATATGACAGAAACTACAAAATGCTGGTGAAAGAAATAAAAGAATATCTAAATAAATGGGGAGACACAAGATGTTAGTTCTTCTCAACTTAATTTATGGATTCCACACATTCTCAGTCAAAATCCTGGAAAATTATTCTGCAGATATCAACAAACTGATTCAAAAGTTTATATGGAAAGGCAAAAGACCCATACGAGCCAATACAACACTGAAGAGGAACAAAGTCAGGGGACTGACATTACCTGGATGAAGACAGTGAGGTATTGGTGAAATAATAGATAAACAGATCAGTAGAACAGAACAGAGAGTCCAGAAATAGATCCACACAAATATAGTAACTGATCTTTGACATGGGAACAAAAGCAATTCCATGGAGAAAGGATAATCTTTGCAACAAGTGATGCTGGAACTACTGGATATCCACATGCAAATCATCATCATCATCATCATCATCATCATCATCTAGCCACAGACCTTACACTCATCCCAAAATTAATTCAAAATGGATTATAGATGTAAAAATGCAAAATTATGAAATTTCTAGAAGATAAAAAGGAGAAAATCTAGGTGACCTTGGGTTGGTGATGACTTTTAGGTACAACATCAAAAGTGTGATCAGTGAAAGGAAAACTTGATAAGTTGGATTCCATTAAAATTTAAAACATCTGCTCTGTGAAGGACACCATTAAGAGAATGAAACGACAAGCCACAAACTGGGAGAAAATATTTGCAAAACTCATCTGGTAAAGGGCTGGTATCCAAAATATACAAAGAACTCTTAAAACTCAATAATAACGAGACGACCAATTAAAACATGGGCAAACAATTGGACAGACATCTCACCAAAGAATACATACAAATGGCAGATAAGCATATGAGAAGATGCTCAATATCATATATCCTTAGAAAATTACAAGTTAGGGAATCCCCTGGTGTTCCAGTGTTTAGGACTCGGCACTTTCACTGCCATGGACTGGGGTTCGATCCCTGGTCAGGGAACTAAGATCCTGCAAGTAGTGTGGCGCAGCTAAAAAAAAAAAAAAGAGGGCTTCCCTGGTGGCACAATGGTTGAGAGTCCGCCTGCCGATGCAGGGGACACGGGTTCGTGCCCCGGTCTGGGAAGATCCCACATGCCGCAGAGCCACTAGGCCCGTGAGCCATGACCGCTGAGCCTGCGCGTCCGGAGCCTGTGCTCCGCAACAGGAGAGGCCACAGCGATGAGAGGCCCGCGTACTGCAAAAAAAAAAAAAAAAAAGAAAAGAAAAATTACAAGTTAAAATAACCACTACACACCTATTAGAATGGCTAAAACCCAAAACACTGACAACAACAAATGCTGGTGAGGATGCAGAGCAACAGGAACTCTTGGTCATTGCTGGTGGGAATGCAAAATGTTGTAGCTACCTTGGGAGAGAGTTTGGCAATTTTTTACAAAGATAAACATAGGCTCCGTAAATCCAGTCATGTTGCTCCTAGGAATTTACCTAAATGAGTTGAAAACATGTCCACCCAAAAATCTGCACATGAATGTTTATAGCAGCTTTATTCGTGATTGCCGAAACTTGAAAGCAACCAAGATGTCCTTCACTAGGTGAATGGATAAACAAACTGTTATACATCCAAACAATGGAATATTATTCAACAATAAAAAGAAATGATCTATTAAACCATGAAAAGACACAAAGAAACCTTTAGTGTATATTGCTTTATGAAAGAAACCAATTTGAAAAGGCTACCTGTGGTATGTTATGGACTGATTGTGTCCCCCCAAAATTCAAATGTTGGAGCTCTAACCTGCAATTTGACTGTATTTGGAGATAGGGCATTTGGGGAGGTAATTAAAGTTAAATGAAGTCATAAGTGTCGGGCCCTAATTGGATAGGACTGGTGTCCTTAAAAGAGAGGAAAAGACACCAGCACTCTCTCTCTTTCTCTGCCCACACACAGACAAGAGGCCATGTGAGGACACAGCAAGATGGAGACCATCAACAAGCCAGGAGGAGAGATCTCACCAAACACCAACCCTGATGGCACTTTGTTATTGGCCCTCTGGCCCCAGAACTGTGAGAAAAAAATCTGCTGTTTAAGCCATCCAGTTTGTGTTATCTTCTTATGGCAACCCGAACAGAGAAATACATGGTATGATTCCAAATATCAGCTATCTGAAATAGGCAAGACTATAGAGACAATAAAAAGACCAGTGGTTGCCAGAGGTTCAGGAAAAGGGAGGGAGATTTGAATAGGTAGAGTTCAGGGCATTTCTGGGACTGTGAAACTATTCTCTGTGATACTGTAATGATGGATACATGAGCTTATTCATTTGTCAAAACCCATGGAACATACAGCACAGAGAATGAGCCACAATGTAAACTATGGACTTTAATAATGATGTACATTATTTAATAATAATGTATCAATATTGGTTCACCAATGTTAACAAATGCACCACACTAGTGCAAGACGTTAATAACGGGTGAGACTCTATGCATGAGTTATTAATACTTTCTCTGCACTTTTTCTACAAACCTACTCTAAAAAATAAAGTTTATTAAGACTTATAAAAATTAATATTCTAAATGTTAAAATTAGCATCATGGATAACTACCAGTTTTTTCTTCACAATTATGTGTACTTTAATATAGTACCTATATTATCCAGTTGTCTGTCATGTTCTTGAAAGTATTTTTCTGGTTTGCTGTTGACATTTTAAAGTTAAGGGTTTTGTTTGTTTTACAGAAGACTAGCCCCAGGTCAACTAAGAATGTAGCATATTTGTGACCTAAAGATGACAAGGTTGGTCCGCTTTTTACAGAAACATAACATTCACCTCGAATACTTGAAAACACTGCATATTTAGTTATTTTCACATTTGCCATTAGTCTACCATGTGAAGAAGGTGAAGATGAGAAGAGAAGTTAGAGTCTTCCAGCTCCCCTTAGAAAGTAGTTGCACTTCACCAAGATGGGGCAAGCCTGCCTGCCAGCTAGCACCTTGCTTGAAGTGATGGTGGTTGCCAGGAACCATATATGCCCCAAATCTCATACACCCCTTTTTCCAGAGACATTAAAGAAGGATTCTGACTTTGTATTGAGTATCTACAAAACCTAAAGCATACATTATCCCTTCTAAGTAAATTCTCAGGACCACTCACCTTTTACTGCCCCCCTCCCCTCCTACCCTTCTTCCTCTATTTTTTATCCCTGGTCCTGTGTTCCTATGTTCCAGCGTTCAATATCTGCTCTGCTCTCTCCACTTCCTTTCTTCTTCCTTCTGGTACCTTCTGTATCATTTTCTCCAATATATCTTTCAGTTTATTTTATATCATTTATTGTTAAAACCACCTATTAATGTTTTGTTTTGTTTTTTTAAAATTCTTTTATTTCAGAGAATTTCAAAGTTCTCCAAACATACACATATACAAAATAGACAGAAGAGTAAAATGAATGCTCATAGCCCCGTGGCCCTGCTTCAATAATTGTCTTTTTTCATTTTTTTTTAAACCAATGGATTTTAATATAACAGAGTATCATGTTTTTTCATTTATATTCCCATATTTTCTCTACAACTAAGTATTATTTGAAGCAAATCTGATAAGCTTTTTTCAAGACTGCTTTTATTTATTTTTATAATTTTTATTGGAATATAGTTGATTTACAATGTTGTGTTAGTTTCAGCTGTACAACAAAGTACCTCCGCTCTTTTTTAAATTCATTTCCCATATAGGCCATTACAGAGTATTGAGTAGAGTTCCCTGTGCTATACAGTAGGTCTTTATTACTTATCTATTTTGTATATAGTAGGGTGTATATGTCAATCCCAATCTCCCAATTTATCCCTCCCCCCACTTAACCCCTGGTAACCATAAGTTTGTTTTCTACATCTATAACTCTATTTCTCTTTTGTAGATAAGTTCATTTGTACCCTTTTTTTAGATTCCACGTATAAGTGATATCATATGATATTTGTCTTTTTCTGACTTACTTCACTCAGTATGACTCTAAGTCCATCCATGTTGCTGCAAATGGCATTATTTCATTTTTTATGGCTGAGTAATATTCCATTGTATATACGTACCACATCTTCTTTATCCCTTCATCCGTTGATGGACATTTAGGTTGCTCCCATGTCCTGGCTATTGTAAATAGTGCTGCAATGAACATTGTGGTACATGTCTCTTTTTGAATTATGGTTTTCTCTGGGTATATACCCAGTAGTGGGATTGCTGGATCATATGGTAGCTCTATACTTAGTTTTTTAAGGAACCTCCATACTGTTCTCCGTAGTGGCTATACCAATTTACATTCCCACCAACAGTGTAGGAGGGTTGGCTTTTCTGCCCACAGTATCGCCTCACACCGGTCAGAATGACCATCATCAAAAAATCTACAAACAATAAGTGCTGGAGAGGGTGTCAAGATTGCTTTTAAACACATGGCTATCTCTCCTTGATAGGCATTCCCTGGCCCCTGCTTGTTTGTTCATCCTCTAGGAGATTCTATCAGAGCCTTAGGGTATAGTGAGAAAAGATGGGGAAAGTGTAGCATACCAGGGCAGAGAGAAGAAGCTGACACTAGAGGTCTCGAAGCTATTGCCTCTCCTGGGAGTCATGTGGCACAGTGATCAGTTTGTAATTAGAGTGTAGTAGTGACCTCAGTCATATGTCACCTGTTTTATTCTGCTCCTGGGGCCCTCCTCTGGGCCCATGGCTTGTGGCTCAAGAAATTGATGCTCTGAGTCTCTTTATTGTATCTGTGTTGAAGTACTTTCAAGACAGACCTCACATAATTTCTTCAGACACATTTCTGAGGAATGTGAGCTCACAAGGAAACAAGGCATGTGAGCAAGATCCAGGAGACCCAGACCCACAGAGATTGCAGACATTGGAATTATTGGACATAACATTTTAAATAAGTTTGTTTACTATGTTTAAAGGAATAAAAGAGGGCATTGAAAATATGTGTAAGGATCAAGAGATTCATTTTTAAAAGACCAAGCAGATTTGAAAAAAGAACCAAATAGACTTTTTTTTGAAATGAGACTGCGATAACTGAAATTAAAAACTCAATGGATATTGTCATGGATGAGATAGTCATGCCAGAAACATTGAACCTAGACGTGATTAAACCTCTAATTCCAACTATCAGTTTACAGGTGCGAGAGGAACTAAACCACAGATAAGCAATTGGCAAAATCCAAATTGTAGAAAATTCCACAGGACAAACAACTCATTAAAAAAAAATAGATTGTAAGGAAAAGAAAATATGGAGGAGAACCTATTGATTCAATAGCAGCATAAAAGACATATTTACCAATTGCAATATTCATAGTTTGCTTGATTCAAACAACTTGTAAAAAATATGACATTTAGGATACAATTGGAAATTTGAATAGTTACTGGATGTTGAGCCTACCCATGGATAGTAAGCGGTTATTGTTAATTAGGGGTGTGATCATGGTATAGTGACTTTGTGTAAAAACAGGAGTTACTATCTTTTATAGATACATACTGAAATACTTATGGGTTTCTGTTTTCCTTGCATTGTGAACAGAGAATTTGCATGATCAGTCATTCTGGTTCACCTAACTCTCCCAGTTTTAGCACTTAACCCCTTAGTCCCAGGCTAACCGGGATGATTGGTCACTCTAGTCTAATGTCAGTTCCTTAAAATTGGTTGAGTTATCAAATTATGATTAGATTATCCCTGTTAATTATTTTGTCTCTTTGGATATTCTTGAAATGAGTTAAAATCTGACACTTTTAATACGATTTTTTGGTGATTTTATCATTATAATTCTGTTAAGTTTTGCTACACATATTTTGAGGCTCTATTTAAGATACATAGAAGTTTATAAATGTTCTATCTTCTTGAATCCTTTGATTTCCTTATAGTCCTCCTTTTGATCCCTATTAATGCTTTTAATTCTAAATTTTATCTTATTATATTAGTATTGCTACATCAGCTTTCTTTGGTTAGTACTTGCTGGATATATCTATTTCCATACTTTTATTTTCAACCTTTCTGGGTGATTTTCTGGTAATTTTGTCTCCTATATGTAGCATACACCAAGATTTTTTTTAATTTTAATTTTTTTATTGAAGTACAGTTGACTTACAATGTTGTGTTAATTTCTGCTGTACAGCAAAGTGATTCAGTTATATATATATATATATATTCTTTTTCAAATTCTTTTCCATTATGGTTTATTACAGGACATTGAATATAGTTCCCTGTGCTATACAGTAGGATCTTGTTGTTTATCTATTTTATGTATAGTAGTTTGTATCTGCTAATCCCAAACTCCTAATTTATCCCTCCTCCACCGCCTTTCCCCTTTGGTAACCATAAATTTGTTTTCTATATTTGTGAGTCTGTTTCTGTTTCATAGAAAAGTTCATTTGTATTATATTTTAGATTCCACATATAAGTGATATCACATGGTATTTGTCTTTCTCTTTCTGATTTACTTCACTTAGTATGATAAGTGAAGTAAACCATCCATGTTGCTGCAAATGGCATTATTTCCTTCTTTTTTATGGCTGAGTAATATTCCATTGTATAGATGTACCACATCTTCATCCATTCATCTGTTGATGGACATTTAGATTGTTTCCATGTCTTGGCTATTGTAAATAGTGCTTCTGAGAACACTGGAGTGCATGTATCTTTTCGAATTATAGTTTTGTCTGGATTTATGCCCAGGAGTGGGATTGCAGGATCATATGGCAACTCTATTTTTAGTTCTTTAAGGAATCTCCATACTGTTTTCCATAGTGGCTGCACCAACTTACATTCCCATCCAACAGTGTAAGAGGGTTCCCTTTTCGCCATACCCTCTCCAGCATTTGTTATTTGTAGACTTTTTAATGATGGTCACTCTGACCAGTTTGAAGTGATACTGCATTGTAGTTTTGATTTGCATTTCTTTAGTAATTACTGATGCTGATAAATCTTTTCATGTGCCTACTGGCCATCTGTATGTCTTCTTTCAATAAATGAAGATTTATTTTTTTAATTGATATGATAATCTCTATCTTTTGATAGGTGAAGATAGTTCATTGAAATATATTAGAATTTTTCTTATTTCTACTATCTTAGTTTGGGTTTTCTGTTTAACCTCCTCTTTATTTCCTTTTTCCTCTTACTGTGTTCTCATTAAATGATAAACTTTTCTATATACCCTTTACATCCTCAGAGATTTTGTAAAATAAGGATTGTTTTTCTATTATGATTTTTGGTTTTATTTTTTAGTAGTTACCTTGAGCACAGCATGCCTTTGGCTTCAGCAGGACTCTCACTCTTAAATGTCCTGCTTCTTTTCTGGTTCTTGGAAATGTTTATATTCTGTTGAGCCTGATTATGTCTTTGTCAGACTCTCTTATTTGCGTTTTACATAAATTTCTGTGTAGAAATCATTGCTGTCTTTTAGAAGTAAATATTGACCTTCAAAGCATTAACTTATTATTAACAACCTTGAGCGGAATTCAGCCATTCAAGCTACTCATTTCTTACATACAAGTTAAAGATCCTTTATTTTTCTTTCTCTTTTTGTATTTTAGATAATGTATTGTCAAAATTTTACAAATTTATACAGTTTATAGAATATTTTTAACATATCACATATTCAAAATGCAAAGTTACTTATTAAGGTATAATTTGTAAAAAATACACAAATCTTAAAAACACAACTTGATAAAATTTTACACATTTATAAATCTGTGTAACCACCACCAATCAAGATGTAGAACATGTCTATCTACCCAAAAAAGTTCCTGTGGTATCTTCCCAGGCAAAACCAACCTCTGAGGTAACCATTATGCTAACTTCTATCACTGTGGAAAAGCTTTGCCTATCCTAAAACTTCATATAAATGGAATCCTGCACTATATACTCCTTTGTATCGAGCTTCTTTTGCTCTCAATATCTTTTTCAGTTTCATCCTTATTGTTGTGTATATCAGTACATTCCTTTTTTATTGTTGTGTAGATTTCCCTTATATTAACATACCATGACTTATTCATTTGTTCCTCTTATGATGAATACTTGGATGCTTCCTAATTTTTTACTATTATAAATTAATATGCTATGAAGAGTCTAGCATAAGTCTTTTTGTGGACGTAGCTGTGCCATAGAAAAGACACTTGTTTAACTTTGAATAGAAACAGCCAAAGAGCAACGTGTGAGAGTCTCAATTACTCCACATCTTGCCAACACTAGAAACTGTCAGTCTTTAACTGTAGAATTAAAGAGGGTGTGTGGAAGTATCTCTTGTTTTTAATTTGCATTTCCCTGATAAGTAATGTTGTTGAATAATTTTCTTATGCTCGTTGAGATAAAATTATTTTGTAAATTATCTCCTAAATCTTTTGCCTTTTTAAAAATTAGGTTGTTTGCCCTATTATTATTGAACTGTAAGAGCCCTTCATATATTCTGGATACAAGTCCTTTGTCAGATATATGTTTTTCCAGGCTCTGGAGTGCCTTTTCACTTCCTAAAGAGTATCTTTTGATAAGCAGATTTTTAGATTTTGATGATGACCAATTTATCAATTAAAAATTTTTATGGTCAGTGCTGTTTGTTCCCTGTTTTAAAAATCTTTGTCTATCTCAAGGTAGCTTTAGCTTTCAAATTTACACTTGATCTACCCAGAATTGATTTTTGTGTATGGTGAGAGATAGCATCAAGTATTATTTTTTTTCTATAGGAATATCCAGTTGCTCTAGCAGCATTTATTAATAAGACCATCCTTCCTCTTTGAAATGCATGAGTGTCATTGTTGTAAATCAAGTGACCAAATATATATGTGTTTATTTCTGAACTCTCTCTTTAGTTCTATCAATCTGTTTGTCTGTGTTTTTGCCAATACCTCACTATCTTAATTACCAAGCCTTAGAGTAAGTTTAAAATCTGTTAGTATAGGTCTTCCAACTTGGCTCCTTTTTTCTTTTTCTTTAAAATAGTTTTGGCTAGTCTATGTCCTTTGCATTTTCCAATAAATTATAGATCAGATGATTGATCTCTATGCACAAAATATTAAGCCTTCTGGGATTTTCATTGGAATAGCATTAAATTTATAGATCAATTTAGGGATAATTGATACCTTAATAATATCAAGCCTGTGGTATACCTCTCCATTTATTTAGGTCTTCTTTAATTTTTCAGAGCACTGTTTGATAGTTTTTAGCGTGTACATCTTGCACACTTTTTGTTAATTTACTTTCCTTTTCTAGTTTCTTGAAGTGGAAGCTTAACTCCTTGATTTTAAAACTTTCTTCTTTTCCAGCATATGTGTTTAAACATATAAATTTCTTACTAAGCATTGCTTTACTTACGTCTCAAAATTTTGCTAATTTGTGTTATTATTTGTTCAAAATAGTTTCTAGGGCTTCCCTGGTGGCGCGGTGGTTGAGAGTCCGCCTGCCGATGCAGGGAACACGGGTTTGTGCCCCGGTCCGGGAAGATCCCCCATGCCGCGGAGTGGCTGGGCCCGTGAGCCATGGCCGCTGAACCTGTGCGTCCGGAGCCTGTGCTCCGCAATGGGAGAGGCCACAGCAGTGAGAGGCCCGCGTACCGCAAAAAAAAAAGAAAAAAAAAATAGTTTCTAATTTACCTTGTGACTTCTTCTTTGACCAATAGATAATTTAGAAATGTGTTGCTTAATTTCCAAATATTTGGACGATTTCTAATTATTTTTTGTTACTGATTTCTAATTTAATTCCATTATCTTTGCAAAACATATTTTATATGACTTTGGTCCTTTGAAATTTATTGAGACTTGCTTTATAGCCCAGAATATGGTCTATTTTTGTGGATGATCTATTGCACTTAAATAGTATGTGTTCTTTTATTCTTTTTCATGGTTGTTGGCTATAATATTCTTTAAATGCTTTATTAATGTCGGATTAGGTCAGATTATTCATCTCATATATTGTGACTGATTTTTGTCTGCCTGTTCTATCAATTACAGAGAGATATGTTCTCAAATATCCATTTCTAATTATGGATTTATCTATTTATCATTTTATTTCTGTCAATTTTTACTTCCTATTTTGAATGTATGCTATCAGGCATATACACATTAAGGATTATTATATCTTCCTATTGAATTGACCTTTTCATCATTATTAAATGCCCTTCTTTTTACCTGGGAATACTTTCTGCCTTAAAGTCTACTTTGTCTGATATTATAGCCACAGCTATAATTTTTATAAATATAAACTTAATTTTTAAGCTTTTTGTGGTTAGTGTTTACATCTAATATGGTATTCATGTTTCTAATAATTTACTTTCAACTGTTCTGTGTCCTAATATTTAAAGTTTGTGTCTTATAAGAATATTCTTGGGTCTGTTTTTTAGTTAGTCTAATAATATCTGCCTTTTAGTTGGGATGTTTAGTCCTTTCACATTTAATGTAATTACTGACATGGATTTAAGTCTGTCATCTCAGTATTTGTTTTCTATTTGTCCCATACACTTTTGCTCTTCCTTTAATGGATTTTTTTTGGATTAATCAAAAATTTCCCTCCTATTTTGTCTACCTTCTTATACTAACTGGAAATGTTTTGATGATGTAGGGAATAAATTACTAACTCAAAAACCTTGTGTGCCAAAATTCACATAGTCACAGTTCTTACCTTTATACTTTTACATTGTGGTTATTATTTTTTTTCTATGTGAAACCATTTGGTCTCCTATTACAAGGTATATGTGGGTGGTGCATATGTGTAGGGGTGTGTGTGGGGGGGTATGTGTTATGCATATGTGAATGTGCTGCATATGTGAGTATGTGTACAAACATGTATGCTTGCACATGTCTGCATGTATAGTGTGCCATGGGTGTGTTGCCTTTAAATACTAAATATCTAGGTGATGTTTTTTTTTGTTTTTTTTTTTTGTGTGTGTGGTACGCCGGCCTCTCACCGTTGTGGCCTCTCCCGTTGCAGAGCACAGGCTCCAGATGCGCAGGCTCAGCGACCATGGCTCACGGGCCCAGCCGCCCCGCAGCATGTGGGATCCTCCTGGACCGGGCCACGAACCCATGTCCCCTGCATCGGCAGGTGAACTCTCAACCACTGCGCCACCAGGGAAGCCCTAGGTGATGAATTTTAAGAGCACATTTCATAATTTAAAGATATCACTTCATTAATTTCTGACTACAATGAAGTAATTCATTAAATGACAACAGACTGGTCTATCAGAATAAATGTTTCTGCCAAGCTGTTTTAGCTTGTAAGCCAGAATTTAACTCAAGTATTTGAAGAAAAAAGTTGTGCATTCATAAAATCTCTCAAGGGGAAGATATGAATGATGTCCTAATTTAATTCAGTATGTATTTCCATAAAATCGTACAATAAAATTCATGAAACATAGTAAGATATCATGTCAGACACTTCTAGCATTGGAGAAATATATGCTGTATTGGTTTCATGTCAGCTTTCTTTTTTTGACTGATTTCTTAAGGAAATACCTTCCTCTCCCTCTGGTAATATGCTTGAACTTTGTTTGGAAAGCTTCAGGGGAAGGGAGGTTTGGGGCAGACTGCCTAGAGAACTTATTTCCCTTGGTGATTGATATGATCCAGGCTTACAGCATGCAGGTATGATGCAAGTCTGTACATGTGTGGAGATTATGTTTAACCAAGGGTTTTCTTGGTGAAGGGGTAAAACTGAACTCTGGGAAATTTTGAGAAATAATTCTGTGAGTTATAATTGTAACTAAGGTCTCTTTGATGTGGCTAAGTTCTTCTCTATTAGCAGTAATTATATTAATTTCTTTTACCTTGATTTCAGCACTGTGAGAAAGACAAAAAAACGAAGTCATCCATTACATGAATTCACACTTTTTAAGCACTGGTAATCCTGCCAGGCACCATGGGTAATCTAAAATGAAAAAGTCTGGGTTACTGCTTAAGGAAAACACAGTCAAGTAGAGGGAGCTACATTACGAACACAAAAAACCATAGGATAAGGTAGAAAGTGACATGCACCTTAAATTTGAAAAACAGAGGCTGGGATTGATCAAAGAATGCCTCATGAAGGAGGGGACATTTGAATTGGGCCCTAAAAAATGGGTAGAAATTTGATAGCCACTGATGAAGTGAACGGTGTTCTTAGGGGCAGACACATGGTCAAATGTACAGGGATGGGTTTAGGGGAAAAGGAACAATTCTGTTTTGTTGGTATATAAAGTACATAGGAAAGCAGTAATAGATAATTCAGGAAAGATAAGATAGACTGTGCCAAGGAGAGTGTTAAAGGTTATTATCATTATTACTACACAATTAACTTTTTATTATTCCCCTCACTATGTGTTAAAAATAGGACCAGCTGCTGTGTAGACATGCAGAAGGAAACATGGTCTCTATGTGGATAGAAAATAAAACACAGTTCAGTTCCTCCAATTTTGAATTGTCTCCACTCTTTTCAACATTACAAACATTCTGGTTTTTTAAATGCTTTGTTTATATTAATATTTACTTATGTTTATATTTAATTATATTAAATTTATACTTACTATCATTTATATTGGCATTAACTGGAAAGCTGGTTCAAATAGCAAAATAGTTTTCCATTGATCTGCTGCTCATGGCTACTTTCATCAGTACCACCTGCCTATAGTCCCTGTTACTTATTGAGGTTTCGTCGGCCAAGGGCATAGAGATTTCCAAAACATTTGTTCTCTTTCCTTAAATTTTAAGCATGCAGGGCTTCCCTGGTGGCGCAGTGGTTGAGAGTCCACCTGCCGATGCAGGGGACATGGGTTCGTGCCCCGGTCCAGGAGGATCCCACATGCTGCAGAGCAGCTGGGCCCGTGAGCCATGGCCGCTGAGCCTGCGTGTCCGGAGCCTGTGCTCCGCAACGGGAGAGGCCACAGCAGTGAGAGGCCCGTGTACCGCAAAAAAAAAAAAAAAAAAAAAAAAATTTAAGCATGCAGAACTTCAAATATACTAGCCAATCTTTAACATTAAATATCTAGGATATGTATGACCACTACTTAATAATTCCCCTGGCATTGACCTTCTACTCTGTGTTCTCCCTAGTTCTAGTCTGTGGTAGGTGGAATACAGATTCTCTTTTTTTTAAATTTACATTTATTTACCATTTACCAATAAGACTGAACATCTTTTCCTATATTTATTTTACATTCAAGTTTCTTATTCTATGAAATGTCTCTCTGTCCTGCCCTTTGATTTCTCTATTAAAACATTTGTCTTTTTTGTGTTTGTTTTGTTACCTTCTTTTTATTTTTAGAATTTTATTTATATTTTTATATAGCAGGTTCTTATTAATTATCCATTTTATACATATTAGTGTATATATTGTCAATCCCAGTCTCCCAATTCATCACACAACCACTGCTCCCCTGCCCCACCACTTTCCCCGCTTGGCATCCATACATTTGTTTTCTACATCTGTGTCTCTGTCTCTCCCCTGCAAACCAGGTCATCTGTACCATTTGTCTAGGTTTCACACATATGCATTCATATACGATATTTGTTTTTCTCTTTCTAACTTACTTCTCTCTGTGTGACAGACTCTAGATCCATCGACCTCACTACAAATAAATCAATTTCATTCCTTTTTATGGTTGAGTAATATTCCATTGTATATATGTGTCACATCTTCTTTATCCATTCATCTGTTAATGGACACTTAGGTTGCTTCCATGTCCTGGCTATTGTAAACAGAGCTGCAATGAACATTGTGGTACATGACTCTTATTTAATTATGGTTTTCTCAGGGTATATGCCCAGTAGTGGGATTGCTGGGTCATATGGTAGTTCTATTATTAGTTTTTTAAGGAACCTCCATACTGTTCTCCATAGTGACTGTATCAATGGACATTCCCACCAACAGTGCAAGAGTGTTCCCTTTTCTCCACACCCTCTCCAGCATTTATTGTTTGTAGATTTTTTGATGATGGCCATTCTGATTGGTGTGAAGTGATACCTCATTGTAGTGTTGACTTGCATTTCTCTAATAATTAGTGATGTTTAGCAGCTTTTCATGTGCTTCTTGACCATCTCTATGTCTTCTTCGGAGAAATGTCTGTTTAGGTCTTCTGCCCATTTTTGGATTGGGTTGTTTGTTTTTTTTAATATTGAGCTGCATGAGCTGTTTATATATTTTGGAAATTAATCCTTTGTCCATTGATTCGTTTGCAAATATTTTCTCCCATTCTGAAGGTTGTCTTTTTGTCTTGTTTGTAGTTTCCTTTGCTGTGCAAAAGCTTTTAAGTTTCATTAGGTCCCATTTGTTTATTTTAGTTTTTATTTCCATTACACTAGGAAGTGGATCAGAAAAGATCTTGCTATGATTTATGTCAAAGAGTGTTCTTCCTATGTTTTCCTCTAAGAGTTTTATAGCATCTGGTCTTACATTTAGGTCTCGAATCCATTTTGAGTTTATTTTTGTGTATGGTGTTAAGGAGTGTTCTAATTTCATTCTTTTACATGTAGCTGTCCAGTTTTCCCAGCACCACTTATTGAAGAGACTGTCTTTTCTCCATTGTATATCCTTGCCTTCTTTGTCATAGATTAGTTGACCATAGGTGCATGGGTTTATCTCTGGGCTTTCTATCCTGTTCCGCTGATCTATATTTCTGTTTTTGTGCCAGTGCCACATTCTCTTGATTACTATAGCTTTGTAGTATAGTCTGACGTCAGGGAGCCTGATTCCTCCAGTTCCGTTTTTTTCCCTCAAGACTGCATTGGCTATTCAGGGACTTTTGTGTCTCCATACAAATTTTAAGATTTTTTCTTCTAGTTATGTAAAAAATGTCATTGATAATTTGATAGGGATTGCATTGAATCTGTAGATTGCTTTGGATAGTATAGTCATTTTCACAATATTGATTCTTCCAATCCAAGAACATGGTATATCTCTCCATCTGTTTGTATCATCTTTAATTTCTTTCATCAGTGTCTTATAGTTTTCTGCATACAGGTGTTTTGTCTCCCAAGGTAGGTTTATTCCTAGGTATTTTAGTCTTTTTGTTGCAATGGTAAATGGGAGTGTTTCCTTAATTTCTCTTTCAGATATTTCATCATTAGTGTATAGAAATGCAAGAGATTTCTGTGCATTAATTTTGTATCCTGCAACTTTACCAAATTCATTGATTAGGTCTAGTAGTTTTCTCATGGCATCTTTAGGATTCTCTATGTGTAGTATCATGTCATCTGCGAACAGTGACAGTTTTACTTCTTCTTTTCCAATTTGTATTCCTTTTATTTCTTTTTCTTCTCTGATTGCCATGGCTAGGACTTCCAAAACTATATTGAATAATAGCAGTGAGAGAGGACATCCTTGTCTTGTTCCTGATCTTAGAGGAAATGCTTTCAGTTTCTCACCATGGAGAGTAGTGTTTGCTGTGGGTTTGTCATATATGGCCTTTATTACGTTGAGTTAGGTTCCCTCTATGCCCACTTTCTGGAGACTTTTTTTTTATCATAAATGGATGTTGAATTTTTCCAAAAGCTTTTTCTGCATCTATTGAGATGATCATATGGTTTTTCTCCTTCAATTTGTTAATATGGTGTATCACACTGGTTGATTTGCGTATATTGAAGAATCCTTGCATCCCTGGGATAAATCCCACTTGATCATGGTGCATGACCCATTTAATATGTTGTTGGATTCTGTTTGCTAGTATTTTGTTGAGGATTTTTGCATCTATATTCATGAGTGATATTGGTCTGTAATTTTGTTTTTTTGTAGTACCTTTGTCTGGCTTTGGTATCAGGGTGATGGTGGCCTCATAGAATGCGTTTGGGAGTGATCATTCCTCTGCAATTGTTTGGAAGACTTTGAGAAGGATGGGTGTTAGCTCTTCCCTAAATGTTTGATAGAATTCACCTGTGAAGCCATCTGGTCCTGGACTTCTGTTTGTTGGAAGATTTTTTGTGTGTGTGTGATACGCGGGCCTCTCACTGTTCTGGCCTCTCCCGTTGTGGAGCACAGGCTCCGTACATGCAGACTCAGCGGCCACGGCTCACGGGCCCAGCCGCTCCATGGCATGTGGGATCTTCCTGTACCGGGGCATGAACCCTCATCCCCTCCATCAGCAGGTGGACTCTCAACTACTGCGCCACCAGGGAAGCCCTGTTGGAAGATTTTAAATCACAGTTTCAATTTCATTACTTGTAATTGGTCTGTTCATATTTTCTATTTCTTCCTGGTTCAGTCTTGGAAGGTTATACCTTTCTAAGAATTTGCATTTATTCCAGATTGTCCATTTTACTACCATAGAGTTGCTTGTAGTAGTCTCTTAGGATGCTTGGTATTTCTGCGGTGTCTGTTGTCACTTCTCCTCTTTCATTTCTAATTTTATTGATTTGAGTCCTCTCCCTCTTCTTCTTGATGAGTCTGGCTAATGATTTATCAATTTTGTTTATCTTTTCAAAGAATCAGCTTTTAGTTTTATTGATCTTTGCTATTGTTTTATTTGTTTCTGTTTCATTTATTTCTGCTCTGATCTTTATGACTTCTTTCCTTCTGCTAACATTGGGTTTTGTTTATTCTTCTTTCTGTAGTTTCTTTAGGTGTAAGGTTAGACTGTTTATTTGAGATTTTTCTTGTTTCTTGAGGCAGGCTTGTATTGCTATAAACTTCCTTCTTAAACTGCTTTTGCTGCATCCCATAGGTTTTGGATCATTGTGTTTTCATAGTCATTTGTCTCTAGGTACTTTTGGATTTCCTCTTTGATTTCTTCAGTGATCTCTTGGTTATTTAGTAACATATTGTTTAGCCTCCATGTGTTTGTGGGTTTTACGTTTTTTTTCCCTATAATTGATTTCTAATCTCACAGCATTGTGGTCAGAAAAGATGCTTGATATGGTTTCAATTTTCCTAAATTTACTGAGGCTTGATTTGTGATCCAAGATGTGATCTATCCTGGAGAATGTTCCGTGTGCACTTGAGAAGAAAGTGTAATCTTTTGTTTTTGGATGGAATGTCCTATAAATATCAATTAAATCTATCTGGTCTATTGTGTCATTTCCTTATTAATTTTCTGTTGGGATGATCTGTCCATTGATGTAAGTGAAGTGTTAAAGTCCCCTCTATTATTGTGTTACTGTCAATTTCCTCTTTTATAGCTGTTAGCAGTTGCCTTATGTATTGAGGTACTCCTATGTTGGGTGCATATATATTTATAATTGTTATATCTTCTTCTTGGATTGATCCCTTGATCATTATGTAGTGTCCTTCCTGTCTCTTGTAACATTCTTTATTTTAAAGTCTATTTTATCTGATATGAGTATTGCTACTCCAGCTTTCTTTTGATTTCCAGTTGCATGGAATATCTTTTTCCATCCCCTCACTTACAGTTTGTATGTTTCCCTAGGTCTGAAGTGGGTCTCTTATAGACAGCATATATATGGTTCTTGTTTTTGTATCTGTTCAGTGAGCCTGTGTCTTTTGGTTGGAGCATTTAACCCATTCACGTTTAAGGTAATGATCAATATGTATGTTTCCATTACCATTTTCTTAATTGTTATGGGTTTGTTTTTGTAGGTTCTTTTCTTCTGTTGTGTTTCCCACTTAGAGAAGTTCCTTTAGCATTTGTTGTAGAGCTGGTTTGGTGGTGCTGAATTCTCTTAGCTTTTGTTTGTCTGTAAACTTTTGATTTCTCCATCAAATCTGAATGAGATCCTCACCGGCTACAGTAATCTTGGTTGTAGGTTCTTCCCTTTCATCACTTTAAATATATCATGCCACTCCCTTCTGGCTTGTAGAGTTTCTCCTGAGAAATCAGCTGTTAAGCTTATGGGAGTTCCCTTGTGTGTTTTTTGTCTTTTTTCCTTTGTTGCTTTCAATAATTTTTCTTTGTCTTTAATTTTTGTCAATTTGATTACTGTGTCTTTGCGTGTTTCTCCTTGGGTTTATCCTGCCTGGGACTCTCTGCACTTCCTGGATTTGGGTGGCTATTTCCTTTCCCATGTTAGGGAAGTTTTTGACTATAATCTCTTCAGATATTTTCTTGGGTCCGTTCTCTCTCTCTTCTCCTTCTGGGACCCCTATAATGTGAATGTTGTTGTGTTTTATGTTGCCCCAGAGGTCCCTTAGGCTGTCTTCATTTCTTTCAGTCTTTTTTCTTTACTCTGTTCTGTGGCAGTGAATTCCACCATTCTGTCTTCCAGGTCACTTATCCATTCTTCTGCCTCATTTATTCTGCTATTGATTCCTTCTAGTGTATTTGTCATTTCAGTTATTATATTGTTCATCCTGTTTGTTTGTTTTTTAATTCTTCTAGGTGTTTGCTCTTTAATTCTTCTAGGTCTTTGTTAAATATTTCTTGCATCTTCTCGATCTTTGCCTCCATTCTTTTTCTGAGGTCCTGGATCATCTTCACTATCATTATTCTGAATTCTTTTTCTGGAAGGTTGCTTATCTCCACTTCATTTAGTTGTTTTTCTGGGGTTTTATCTTGTTCCTTCATCTGGTACATAGCCCTCTGCCTTTTCATCTTGTCTATCTTTCTATGAATGTGGTTTTTGTTCCACAGGCTGCAGAATTGTAGTTCGTCTTGCTTCTGCTGTCTGCCCTCTGGTGGATGAGGCTATCTAAGAGGCTAGTGCAAGTTTCCTGATGGACGGGACTGGTGGTGGGTTGAGCTGGCTGTTGCTGGTTGGCTTCAACCAAAAGAGCTCAGTAAAACTTTAATCCACTTGTCTGCTGATGGGTGAGGCTGGGTTCCCTCCCTGTTGGTTGTTTGGCCTGAGGTGACCCAACACTGGAACCTACTGGGCTCTTTGGTGGGGCTAATGGTGGACTCTGGGAGGGCTCACGCCAAGGAGTACTTCCCAGTACTTCTGCTGCCAGTGTCCTTGTCCCCACGGTGAGCCACAGCCACCCCCCGCCTCTGCAGGAGAGCCTCCAACGCTAGCAGGTAGGTCTGTTTCAGTCTCCTATGGGGTCGCTGCTCCTTTCCCTGGGTCCCAATGTGCACACTACTTTGGGTGTGCCCTTCAAGTGTGGAGTCTCTTTTTCCCCTGTGCTGTCGAAGTCCTGTAATCCAATCCCGCTAGCCTTCAAAATCTGATTCTCTAGGAATTCCTCCTTCCATTGCCGGACACCCAGGTTGGGAAGCCTGACGTGGGGCTCAGAACCTTCACTCCAGTGGGTGGACTTCTGTGGTATAACTGTTTTCCAGTCTGTGAGTCACCCACCCAGCAGTTATGGATTTGATTTTATTGTGATTGTGCCCCTCCTACCGTCTCATTGCGGCTTCTCCTTTGTCTTTGGATGTGGGGTATCTTTTTTGGTGAGTTCCAATGTCTTCCTCTTGATGAATGTTCAGCCGTTAGTTGTGATTCCAGTGCTCTTGCAAGAGGGAGTGAGAGCACGTCCTTCTACTCCGCCATCTTGACCCAATCTCCAAAACATTTGTCTTTTTAAAAAATTGATCTGTTGGCCTATTTATATGTTTTAAATACTAATCCTCTATGAAGTATATGCCTTATAATAAATGCAGTCATTTTGAGGTTTGTCTTCATTTAATTTATGGTATCTGTTGATGTACAGAAGTTTTAAATCTTAATTTAGCCTAGTTTATGAATCTTATCCTTAATGATATGTAGTTGTAAAATCTTGCCTAAAATCATCCTTTCCTAATCCAAGATCATAAAGATATTTTCCTATATTTTCTTCTTAAAATTTTAAAGTTTTTCTGTTCACATTTACATCTTTTATTCACCTGGAATCTGTTTGGGGGAATGATATGAAGCAGAGATTGAAATATAATTTTTCAGTATGGACAACCAGCTCTTCCAGCATCCTGTCCCCAGGAGTCGGTAGTTCCTCTTTTAGTTAACAAGCTTCCATATATGTGGATCTATTTATAGACTGTTCATCAGTCTAGTTGCTCTCTCCCTGTACTAACCTACTCTGTCATAAACCACACTGTCCTAATTACAATAGCTTCAAGATATAAGATACATGATTTTTTTTTAATTTTTAAATTTTTTATTGAACTTTAGTTGATTTACAATGTTGTGTTAGTTTTTGGTGTGCAGCAAAGTGATTCAGTTATATATATATATTTTTTTTCTTTTTCGTTATGGTTTATTATAGGGTATTGAATATAGCTCCCTGTGCTATACAGTAGGACCTTGTTGTTTATCTATTTTATATAGAGTAGTGTACATCTGCTAATCCAAAACTCCTAATGTGTCCCTTCCCAACCTGCTTTCCCCTTTGGTAATCATAAGTTTGTCTTCTATATCTGTGAGTCTGTTTCTGTTCTGTAAATAAGTTCATTTGTATCATAGTTTAGATTCCACATATAAGTGATATCATATAGTACCTGTCTTTCTCTTTCTGACTTCATTAAGTATAATAATTTCTAGGTCAATCCATGTTGCTGCAAATGGCATTATTTCATTATTTTTCATGGCTGAGTAGTATTCCAGTATATATAATGCTATATATACATATATATATATATATATCCCATCTTCTTTATCCATTCACTCGTCAATGGACATTTAGGTTGCTTCCATGTCCTGAATATTGTAAATAGTGCTGCTGTGAACACTGGGCTGCTTGTATCTTTTCAAATTACAGTTTTCTCTTGACATACAAGATGCATGATATTTTTAAAAGTGGGTCCCTTTTGTTCTTCCTAAAAATTATTTTGACAATTCCTGGCCCTTTGCTCATTCAGATTGACTTTAGGGTAATATGGTTTAACTTGCATCAAAAGTAAAAGTCCATTGGAAGAACTGATGTCTTTATGTTACTGAGACCTCCCATGCAAGAACATTTATTTCTTTAATAGCTTTCAACAAATTTTTCCTCTTTCTATTAAAAATATCTTACACACTTGTCAAAGATTTATTTGTAGATAACTTACATGTTTTGTTGCTGTTATAAGTGATATCTTTAAATGTTGTATTTTTGAACTATTTGTTGCTGGTTTGGGGGGTGCAGTTGGTTTGCATAATCATTTATCTGTTGGTTCCTTTGGATATTTTTATGTAGAAAAGCATATAAGTTGAAAATAATGATGGTTTTATGACTTTTTTTCTAATCTTTATATCTCTCTTAGTTACATAACAGCTATATATTATATGTGTGTATTACTATGTATAATATAGTATATGGTATACAAGTATATAGTATACAGTATATGGTATAGTATAGCTATATAAATGGTATTACTATAGCAGTATTATATAATAATATACTAATTATATATATTATATGTAATTATATATGCAGACACTGTAAGTAGAAAAGGGCTAACTTGTAAAGGGCTATCTGTGATTATTTTTAGTGGTAAGTCCAGGAGCTGGTTTAAGTAACTATATTCAATAATTTACTATTAGAATTAGACCTGTAAATACATTTCAATATTTGCCTGAAATAAAATGGAATATGCTGTTTATCAGGATCCATTAACTTAGGCTCTGCAATTTAAGCCAGTTTTCCAGAAATGGTAATAAGTTTGTATTGACCCAATACAACTTTGCCACTAAGTATTCCTAAGGACCAAAGACATAGTATTAGTTACTAAGTATAAAAGTATAATGCAAAGATCTGGTTGCAGATCCCCCAAATCAGCAGATTCAAAGCATCGACATTAGGGCATATACATCATGTGCATTTACACATTTCACATTAAAATAAAATGTTAAGGCATGCTTTTTAGAAATTATTTTTAACTGCCTTCATTGACCAACTGCTTTTCCCAAGCACGTCAAAAAAATCCTTCGCTTCTACTGCTGACCAGGGCTACATTGGGGTCATAATTAGTACACTGTTGATTGACGTAAAGTCTAAGCCGCAGGCAAAACTCCAGTCTTCAACATCGTCTCTCTTGTTTGCTTAGCTCAGCAGCCGGCCACCGACATGTATAGAGGAGCTTTGTGCAAGCACCGATTATCAGAAGTCTGTGCTTTCATCCACACCATTAATTTCTGAAGCCAGAAGACAGCGTGGTGAGTGCACTGATGAACACTGCTACAGAGAATCCCAGGACAAATAATCCTAGGAAAGATCAGCTCCTCTAGGACTGAACGGATCTTCATTTCTTGACCTGGGCACCTGTAGGGTGTGTCAAGTATAGTACGAGGGTAAATACTAATAGTGCTTTAGAGGTAGACACTACCTTTCATCACAGAAGTTCACATTTTTCATTAGATGCTTTCCTTTGTCCTGACAGCACTGCAATGGGATACATAGTAATTAATTCATGTTTTCATTTTCAAATAGGGACACCACACACAAAAGGAGCCCACTTATTTACTCAGATTTTCCTACGATTCTACCAGTTGCAGTCTTACTTAATCTCCTCCACCAGGCACACATATTCAGAAAGTTCTGGTGCCATCAGGTTCACCAGACCCTGCTTGTGACCCTTCACATGTTTGCTGTCTGCTCTGTCTCTCTGGGGATGATGTTACACAGCTGTTGGCAACTTTATGTCCTCCAGTGTTCTTCCTCCCCTTAATCCAAACAGGACAGAGGTAGTGAGAGTGGAGAGAGAAGCACTTCAGCTAAAATCTCATTGCCCCAACTGCTAACTAGTATCACTTTGCAATGTTTCCAGACACTATTTTGTGTTATCAGCATCGTAATGACAAATACATTAAACTGACTAAAAGGACTCTTTGAACTCTAACCAGAATGGACAAGTTATATGTTACAGGGGGTTCTATGAATTATGTTGATTAGGGTTATTCTCTGTGACTGGTTCCATGGGATTGTCTAAATGAAAATGACTTGGGGGCTTCCCTGGTGGCGCAGTGGTTGAGAGTCCGCCTGCCGATGCAGGGGACGCGGGTTCGTGCCCCGGTCCGGGAAGATCCCACATGCCGCGGAGCGGCTGGGTCCGTGAGCCATGGCCACTGAGCCTGCGTGTCCAGAGCCTGTGGTCTGCAATGGGAGAGGCCACAACAGTGAGAGGCCCGCATACCGCAAAAAAAAAAGAAAATGACTTGGGCTTAGAACAGCCATAATTAGGAGGGAAAGGAAGTGCTGAGAACTTTCTAAATCGGTGTGAAGACAGTGGTAGAACAAAAGACACTAAGAGCTGGGAGGAACATTGGAATTCATCTAGTCTAAATGCTCATTTTACAGATTAAGTAATAGCCAACATGTTTCTCATCAGGGACACCACTGGCGTTTGGGCAGGACAGTTCTTTGCTCTGAAGGACCATCGCACACATTGCAGGATGTTTAGTGTCCCTGGCACCTGCCCACTAAATGCCAGGAAGCGCCAGTCATTATGACAACCACAATTCCCCTGCCAGCTTCCCAGTGGGCCCTCCCAGAGGGAGCGGTACCCTCGCTGTTGAAAACCTCTGAGCCACGTTGCTCAGAGACAACCAGGAAACCCGTGCGAACACAACTGACTCACTGACAGCACTTCTGAGACTTTAACGTGTGTGAGAATCAACGAGGGATCTTGTTAAAAACACGGACTCTGACTCAGGAGGTCTGGGATGGAGAGTGAGATTCTGCATTTCTGACCAGCTTGTAGGTGATGCCGAGACTGTGAGTTTGCAGATCCCACTTTGAGTAACAAGGGTCCAAGCATCTAAATGAGAGGACATCTGAACTGTCTTGGTGTCCTTACCAGTTCATGTACCACCCAGAGTTGTGGCTTCGGAATTCCACAAATGGTACCTGCCCTCTGTACAAGCTTCTCGGGAGATCGGCTCTAGCTTTGTCTTGGGGACTCTGTGTCTGATTCTTCTCCCGGGTGACCTGATGGCAGACTCTGCCTTTACCTCTCTGCACAGCAGGCTTCAGACTATTTTTTTGTTTGTTTCCAGAGCCTGATTTTATGTAAGTCCCTCTCTTGGAGTCTCATACCCTCACCTGTCCAGCTGCAGCTCCTGGAAGCCCAGCTGAGACCAAAAGCAAGGTGCCCGCTTGCTAGCTGAGCTGGTGGAGGTAGGTGGGTTCTGGGAGAGCCTCGGAGCTGTCATTTGTCTCAGTGATGGAGCTGCCCAGAGCCCAGGTTTCCTGACTCCTGCCCAGAGTTCCTCCCCAGTGGTCCATGTTCTCGTTTCCCTCCCTTCTATTCCTACCATTAAGTGAAACTGTGTGTCACTCAGTATATCTGTTTAACTCACCAGGAAAGTGCCACCTACTCTGCTTTAGCAAGAAGGCTCCTCATGGACCAGCTTCCTGGTTGAAGTGCAATGTTGAGAACTCTTGCAACGTAGAACAAATGGTATAATGAGAAGTAAGTTCCCACAGGCATTGTCATTGATTTTTTTTTCCATTTCTGGAACTTGGAAGTAGCTGATGGGAAGATTTGGAGATGGTTTCATCTCCACTGGTGATAAAACAAAAAGCTATAATGGAATTCAATTGCTAGTCACAGAAAATCAGCTCTATATTCTCCCTTATCTTTTCTGGTTCCCTCCATCCCTTTGCAGCCAAAGAAACAAGCCAGAAGGCCATCCATGTGGGTGGCTAGGCATTTCATGGGGAGCAGGCTTCTCTGAAATTCCATAATATCTGTCTTAGCCTCGGTTCCCCTGAAAGCAGAGCCTGAGACAGACGTTTGTGTGATGGTAGATTATTTGAGAATGGAGATTCCGTGGAGCGGCAGGGCAGACAGAGGGAGTCAAACAGAAAGTGAGGGAAAGAAAAATAAGGATAATTATCAAGTCAGCCCCTGGTACAGGTGATGGTGCTGGATTCCTCCTAGACCCTATGAACTGACTTGAGAGCTCTCTAACTAGAGGACAAAAGGAAGAAGCATTTACCTGTCACTTCCCACTCCCCATTGGCCAAGGGTGGGCCCACAGGTGTTGACTCCCCTGAACTTTCAGGTTTTGCAGGTGTGAGTGTCCAGCAAGTTCCCAGAGGACCTCAGAGCTGGTCAAAGTCTGTGAGGAAACCTAGAGCAGGAGGTGGGGTTGAGGGAAATTTTAAGTGGTGCGTAAGAGGCAATAATCCTTGAGACAATGGAGGGTACTGGAAACAGTTCTGGGAGTCCTGGGAAATGGAGGTATCCCCCTCGAAGTGTCTTTGGCAGGCCAAGCACTGGCTCTTGTTTTTATATGGGAGCTGTACTTTCTGAAATTCATGCTTCCAACCTGCATTCTGTCACCCTGCATTGTCACAGCAAAGGCCCAAACGGGGAGTCTGGAAATTTTAGAGAATTGCAGACAATTTAGACCATTTCCCAAGTGTTGGTTTCTCATCCTCAACTTTGAGTTTGGGAACACCGACCATAAAAACAGCTTTGGAGGGCTTCCCTGGTGGCGCAGTGGTTGAGAGTCCGCCTGCCGATGCAGGGGACACGGGTTCGTGCCCCGGTCCAGGAAGATCCCACATGCTGTGGAGCGGCTGGGCCCGTGAGCCATGGCCGCTGAGCCTGCGCATCCAGAGCCTGTGCTCTGCAGCGGGAGAGGCCACAGCAGTGAGAGGCCCGCATACTGCAAAAAAAAAAAAGAAAAAGAAACAGCTTTGGAAAACTGGGTATGTACATGCAAAAGAATGAAGTTGGGCCCTACTTACACCATAGACAAAAATTAACTCAAAATTCATCAAAGACCTAGACATCAGAAGAAAAACTGTAAAACTCTCACAAGAAAACAAAAGGGGGAAACTTCTCGACAGTGAATTTGGCAAGTATTTCCTGGAAGTAACGCCAAAGACAGGCCAAAGAAAAAGTAAAAATAGATAAATTGGACTACATCAAAATTAAAACTTTCTATGTACCAAAGGACTCCCAACACGGAATAGAAGAAAATATTTGTAAATCATATATCTGATAAGGGGTTGGCATCTAGAATATGTAAAGAACTCCTACAACTCAACAAGAAAGAAACCAACAACTCAGTTTAAAAATGGGCGAAGGACTTCAATAGATACATCTCAAAACAAGACACATATATGGCCAAAAAGCACATGGAAAGATGCTTACCATAACTTATTAGGGAAGTGCAAATCAAAACCACAATGAGATGCCACCTTATACCCATTAGGATGGCTACTATGTTAGTTTTGTTATGGCTGCCGTAACAAAAGACCACAGGCTGGGTGGCTTAAACAGTAGAACTCTCTCTTCTCACAGTTCTGGAGGCTGGAAGTCCCAAGGTGTTGGCGGGTTTGGTTTCTGGCGAGGCCTCTCTCCGTGGCTTGCAGATGGCAGCCTTTCACTCTGTCCTCACCTGGACTTTTCTCGGTGTGTGCACATCCTTGGTTTTTCTCTGGATGCCCTAATCTCCTTTTCTTATGAAGACACTAGTCGGATTGGATTAAGCCTCACCCTAATGGCTTCATTTTAATTTAATTATCTCTTAAAGGCCCTATCTCAAAATATGGTTACATTCAGATAATCATATTGGGACTTCAACATATGAATTTTGAGGGGACGTAATTCAGCCCATAACAGCTGTTTTCAGCAAAACAGGTGTTGGCGAGGGTGTGGAAAAATTGGACCCCTTGTGCATTGTTGGTAGAAATGTAAAGTGATGCAGCTACTGTGGAAAGCAGTAGAGTGGCCTTCAAAAACTTAAAAATAAAATTACCTTATGATCCAGCAATTCCACTTTTAGGTATATACCCAAAAGAATTGAAAGCAGGGTCTTGAAGAGATTTTTGTACACACATGTTCATAGCAGCATTATTTACAATAACCAAAATGTGGACGTAACACAGGTGTCCATTGAGGGATGAATGGATAAACAAAATGTGGTATATATGTACAAAGGAGCATTATTCAGCCATAAAGAGGAAAGAAATGCTGACATGTGTTATAACATGGATGAACCTTGAGGACATTATGCTAAGTGAAATGAGCCAGTCACAAAAAGACAGATACTGTAGGATTCTACTTATATAACACAGTCAAATTCATAGAGACAGAAAGTAGAACGGTGGGTGCCAGGGGTAGTGGTGGATGGGAGGGCAGGGGGATGAATGGGGAATTGTTTAATGGGTGTAGAGTTTCAGATCTGCAAGTTGAAAGAGTTTTGGAGGTTGGTTGTACAATAATATGAATGTACTTAACACCACACTACTGAACTGTATACTTAAAAATGGTTAAGATGGTAAAGTTTATGTTATATATATTTTGCTGAAATTGAAAGTAGATAAAACAAAATAAACAAATAAAAATATCTATGGAGGTGAGAGAGGAGGAAAGCCATCAGAAAATGGGCAGGGAGTTGGATAAATGGATGAACGAACATGAGCAAGTGGAAATTTTTAAGCTCTTGTAAAACTGTTTCCTTACTAAATGGGGATGATTTAAACGACTGAATCTTGCTGACACAAACCTAGCTGTTAAGAAATCTGCTGCAAAGGCAGGAGCGAACGCTGTAAATCTTGATCTCTTCCCCACTCTTTGCTCCTGAGACCATGCTACACAGTGCTTAGAAGCAGACAGTGCACTGCAAGGGCAGTGAAAAGAAGCATCCCTAGGGGTTCAGGGGCCCTCTAGCTACTGCTGCACATCACAGTGTTGTCTTTAGGCACTGCTGGTGCAGGAGCCTAAAGCACTTTGCCAGTAAATTAGTGATGAGAACAGCATAAAGATGTCAGCTTGCGAGCCATTCAAGCAAACTGAAAAATCTGGAAAGATGGTTACACTGGTGGTAGCTGTTCATGCACAAAGTCATACCTCTAATGCTAACCTTATGTTACCTAACATACAATCATCTTTGACAGCCACCAGAAACCAAAAGTCATTGCTTGTGTAAAGCAGCAGGGAAGTGGGAAAGACAAAACCCTTAAAAATGCTTTTTTTATGTTTTGAACGGACCGATTTTCCATTTGGATTTTGCTGATGTCTCTGCCCTCTACCATTTGCTCGTAAGATTTTACAGATGCTCTGTAATCTTCTCCAAAGACGTAAGATAGTATGTAATTTACTTTAATTATATATTATTAACTTTTAAGTTAATCAACTTTTATAAATAAGTAATGGTTTTTCTGACTGATCAAGTTATTTTATAATATACACAATAAATGTTAGCATTTATGAAGAGTCTAAAAGAGATGACAAAGCTCAGAATGAAGGGAAGAGAAATTCACTAAACACTTAAGTTCCTACTACACTCAGAGTTGTTACTATGTGTTTTTGTTTAAAGCAGTTATCCCCATTGTTTAAAAAGTTCTTTATGACCTTAGTGTTAGGAAAGATTAACCCCATTGAGCAGAATAAAATTTTTATATAAAATGTAAAATCCAGTTTCGAGCACTGGTTTTGAAGAGACACAAATGTACTTGAGCATGTACAGACAACAGTAACTACAATGGAAGGGTCTAGAATCATTTTATGTGCTAAATGATTAACAAAGCTAGCAATACTAACTTAGAGAACATTTGAGAGACAGATGTTCATGTTAAAATACTTGAAGAGTTATTGGGTAAAAGATAAATTATATTTCTATGACATCAAAGGTAGAAATATGGCTGCTGGATAGAAATGAGACTAGAGAAACATTTTGCCTATTATAAAGATAAAAGTTCCTAGAGCTAGTAGGAATTTTTTAAGTCACATACTAAGGTCTACAAAATGTAATTTTTTTTTCCTAAGTCTAACAGATTTTATCTCAAGTCCCCACCTGCAGGGAAAAAAAATTCATTTCAAGACAAATTAGATGAGTTCAAGATTCCTCAGAAAGGGAGCCTTTTTCTTCCTGCAAATGCACCAAGCCATGCGCCAGAGCACAGAGATTGGTTACGGAGTCACAGGCTGGCCACTCACAAACCGTAGATGACGGGTCCTCGGGGGATGGGGCAGTGGTGGCTCCAGATGGGCTGGTCCAGGGAGACTGAAAGTCTTGCACTCTTTCTTTTTCTCCAGCCGCCTCTCCCTTCCCTCACTCCAGAGGGTCTTTACATATTCAGGAGATGGGAGGAGGCGAGGTAGGGAGGAATTGCGTTCCTATTCATCCAGATCCTTCTTGAAGAATTTGATATTTTGAAGTCTCGTTTTGTTTGAAGCCACCCATTTGAGGCAATGGAAGCTTCAGACTGCATTTGTAGTGGCTCCAATGGGTGGGACTCTTGAGGTGAGAGGAGAAGGAGAGAACCCACCATAAATGGCAATAAAGTTTTCCCCGACTACCATGGATTGGTGCTCAGTATTGCCAAACAGTGTCCTAGGCACTTTACATTTCATCCCTACAATAGCCCTGTGAGATAAATATTATTTTATAACCGTAATAATACCATTATCAAAATAAAACAAAACATCATCACTAACATCACTAACATATAGCCCACAATTAAATTTCCCGTTACTCCAAAAGTGATTTTATAACATTTTTTTTAAAAATCCAAGATCCAGTTAAATTTCCACAAGGCATTTGGTGGTTAAATTTTTTTTTAGCCTGTGCTAATGATAATCTCTGAATAAATTATGATATTGAAGGTTGCAAAATGCTGATTTTAAAATGATCATTCCTCCTGTACTTATTTGCTATTTAAAAGAATAATCTTCATATTTGTTTTAAGCTATAGAAACATAGCAAAAAATCTTTTTTACTTTTTCTAACTTTTTAAAAAAATTTATTTATTTATTTATTTTTTGGCTGCATTAGGTCTTCGTTGCTGTGCGCGGCTCTCTCTAGTTGCAGCGAGCGGGGGCCACTCTTTGTTGCGGTGCGCGGGCTTCTCACTGCAGTGGCTTCTCATTGCAGAGCACGGGTTCTAGGCACCCAGGCTTCAGTAGTTGTGGCGCACGTGCTCAGTAGTTGTGGTGCACGGTCTTAGTTGCTCCACGGGATATGGGATCTTCCCGGACCAGGGCTCGAACCCATGTGCCCTGCACTGGCAGACGGATTATTAACCACCGTGCCACCAGGGAAGTCCCTTTCTAACTTTTTTTTCAGGTGGTTTTCCCCCCCAGCTTTATTGAGGAATAATTGACACGCAGCATTGTATAGGTTTAAGGTGTAGAACATAATGATTTGACTTACATACATCATGAAATGATTGCAATAGGTTTAGTGAACATCCATTGTCTCATTTAGATACAGCATAAAAGAAATAGAGAGAAATTTTTTTCCTTGTGATGAGAACTTTTAGGATTTCCTCTCTTAACAGCTTTCATTTATAACGTACAGCAGTGGTATTGTCTTTATCATGTTGTACATGATACCCCTAGTACTTACAACTGGAAGTTTGTATGTTTTGACCACCACGATCTAGTTCCCTTTCCCTCCACTCCCCCTTCTCTCGTAGCCACAAATCTGATCTCTTTTTCTATGAGTTAATTTGTTTGTTTTTGAAGTATAATTGACTTACCACAGATAAATATTTTAATTGCATTTTATAGATGATGAAAGTGAGGTTTACAAGATTAACATCATCAATATCACAGCTTTAAAGAAGCAGAACTGGGATCTGAAACTATAACTGCCTCATCCAAAGCTTGTAAGTTAATATTTTTGGTTCTACTCTGTGCCCCCAACTGCTGTATGTATTAGGAATAAATCAGCTTTAAACCATTATGCTCCCTTAGAATAGACTGTGTCAGAGAATTGAAAATTCTTGATCACCTGAGACGTTCAGGCAAGAATAGAAGGCTTTTGGCTGAGATAGTTTCTATTGGACAGTAATCTGTAGCATTCATTTCAAATCAATAAAACATTAAAGCTTGAAGGAAATAATCATGTAATCCAACCACCCATGACTCAGAAGCATAATTTTCCGCACAATTCCATAAAACGCTTATTAGACTTTGGGTGCCTAGTAATATTTATGAAGCTGCACTAATACTAAGACTGCCACAGAAACTGGGTATGGTTATGCTTTGGCTGTACACAAAGCCAACGAAAAAGACACCTTTCCAAATGAACAGCTCCAGTGTCTGAACAGTGTTGGCTGCATTCTAGAGTGGCTTGACCTGTCGTAGGGTAATAGTCAATCTCATGAAAAGGAGAATTTTTCAGAGTATATGAGCCATGGAGATTGGGCGTAAGCAAACCATGGCCGAACTGCCTACTGATGGCGACAGGCCCGCCCTGACACTCTTTGGGGACGTGCCATGAGAGACTTGCTTCAATTACACGGTAAAATCATAAATGGCTTGACGTGCCATAGCTTCACGTGAGCCGTAGGAGCACTTCTGCTCCACCCTCCTATCTCCAGAAGTGAGTGACAGCTAAGAGTCACTGCATTTACTACAGTTGTTGCATCATAAGGCAGGGATGCTCCGGCAGATGACTTATGCTTCTGCTCTCTGCCTTTATCCTGGTGAGTGTACTGTTGCTATTATTGGCATATGGAGCACTCACTGATTTGAGAAGTTGACAAATACTTTTGAAGCTTATAACACCATAAAACATAACACATAATGGCAAGGTCTCTCTCCCTGGCCCCATGGTGACTAAGGGCCCATTTGAAAATATAGCATGTAGAATGCACATATGTAATGCATAATAACAACTACCATTAAATGTAATAAATAACATAGACAACTATATTCCCCTCATCTGCCCATTTGCCTAAAATGGTGCCATTTTGTGTTCTGTGTTCCTTGACTCCTAAAGGTAATGTGTGTAAATATGGGTTATATGTTGATGACTCCCCACGGGACATCTTGAACTTGAACCCTTTCCTGAATTCTAGATTTATACATGCAGGGCCACCTCCCCAAACCTATTTTCCCCTAGAAATATCCCTCAAGCCATAAATCAGTGTCTCCCTTTCCCTACATCGAATCCATTCACAAGTCAGTTCCCCTTTCAAATATATCCTGAATCTGTTCATCTCTATTCAGTCTGTTCACCTCTTCAGTCTTTTCCTTTCTACTGCTACCACCCTAGTACAAGCTTCCATCACATTTTCTCCAGATTTTTCGAATACATTCAAAGGTGCTCTCCTATTTCCACTCTTGTCCCCTACCATTCTTTTTACACGAACAACCAAAGTGATTAAAGATAGATAGATAGATCATTACATAGATAGATGATAGATTGTTAGATAGATAGATGATAGATAGAGATTGTCTACTTTGTCTCACCAGCATTTTAGGCTCTTCAAGGTGATGCTATTCCCCATCTATCTATCTATGATGTTCTCACCCCCCTGCTTAAAATCCTTCTTAAGTTTCCACGTCACTTAGAATAAAGCCCTAATTCCTCACCACTGCCTCTAAGGTCCCATGTGACCTGGCTCTCTTTCTCCACATCTCAGCCCACTCCCTGCTAATTCACTGTGCGCCTTTCTGTTCTGTAAACTCACCAAAACTATTTCCACATCAAGGCATTTGCACATGTGCCCTCTGTCCAGAATGCTCTTCCCCCAGATCTTTGTATGACCACAGGATCATTCAGACTCCAACTCAAATGCCTGTTCAGAGAGGTCCCCTGAGCTCTACACATAAAGCAGATCCCTCCCAGCCCGTCACACTCTATCATCTCACCCTGCTTGGACTAACTTACAGTAATTTTTAATAAAATGTTCTAACGTCTTATTTCCTTACTCACGTATTGTCTGTCTCCTACCATTAGAATGTGAACCCCCTAAAGGCAGGGATCTATTTGTCTCATTTACCACTGTATCCTCCGGGCCTAGAACAGTGCCTAGAATGTGGTGGGCAAACAATGAGTATTTGTTGAATGATTGGGCTTTTCCTTAGAGCACAAAGTGTGTTTCAAGGTAAAATACCTAGGTGGGGTACCGAGTCCATTTGCTTACTTACGATAAAAGATGCAACCCAAAGACAGTGAAAGCAGAGGACTGGTCATTTGCTTTTCTAATAAACTCCTTTCTCAGCATTACAGTCCACTACTATGAATTAAATTTCTGTCTCTTGGGCATTAGTGATAATAGACATCTCAATTTCATTGAGGCCGCCTCTTGCTTTTCACAAAAAGCATAAATCTGGACAATTAGGTATTTTAGAAATAGTGAAAAGTCAACAACTTTCATTTTATTCTTCAAGGCCTCTTCTTGACTAGGCCTCAACCTTTGCCTCTAAGAAATGTAACTTTTAGCACAAATGGTTTTATCCATCCCTCACACTAAGAGACTTGAACAAACACTAACATAATTTCTATCAGCTCAGAGCTGTGTTCCTAGGATGACAACCCCAGTCCCCTTAAGATGCCATGCCTGGGAAAACTCAATACTGCCTAAAGAATTTATTGTTTGTTCTAGCAAAAACCTGACAATAGGCCCCTGACCTCACTTTTCTTAGAGCATTGACTTTAGAAAACATGCCATTGTAAATCCTTTCTCTGTCTCTTTGAGATTGTATCTTCTACAACCCAGGAATGTCTTTGTCAAGGATCTGGGAGCCATCCCTTTAAAATGCAATCATCAAGCCCAGGGTGCTTGTCTCCCAGACCCTGTGGGAGAATAGGAGCCTACCTTCCATAGATGCCAGTTCGCAGACACAGATGGCCTAATCACATTGACCAAGCCCCCGTAATGTCCTTCAGTAATTCTCCTTTAGCACCTCCAGCATTTCAAAAGCCTCATGCCTTTTGTTTTGCTGAGTTTAGTTCAGTTCTATAGTGAAGTCTCTCTCCCCTACTTCAGGAGCTCAAGTAAAATCTTTCTTGCTACTTTTAGCCAGAGTCTGGTGAATAATTTCTCTTTAATATCATGGACTAGCTCATTATTCTGTGTGGTGTATTTGGCTCTATTTTAGTGTGGATGGATTCTCACAGGTTGTGTACTTCGTCTCGCCAGCATTTTACTCTCCTCAAGGCGATGCTATTCCTCAGGAATGATTATAAACACCGTCTTCACTGGGCTGGGAGATGGACTCAAGGGAGAAACTAGTGATGAATTTCTATCTAAAAAAAAGAAAATGATTGAGCTACCCCCTGAAGCAATGCCCAGACACCTATGTCCTCAAGGCTCTCTTGAAAATCTACATTCAAGCCACTCTGCATTCCTTTTATTATGTCACTTGGGTCTTGCAGTCTTGAATGACTGTGAGGACGCTAAGTTCAGCAAGACAGTTGGATATAGGGTCTGTGGCTCAGGAGAGAAGTTTGGGCTCGGAGACACAGACTTGAAGCAATGAACTTTCAGATATAAATTGAGTAGATAAAGCTTACTCAGCAAGAATGGGTTGACTGAGAAGAGGGCCAATGACAAAACCTCCCAGGAAATACCAATATTTTCAGAAAGGGTGGAGGACTGTGTTTCCCAACTTTAAACATATAGGAGCACCCATAGAAAATAGCATCTGTATGGCACACTGCAGGTAAACTGTAAGAGATTTAGGGGTGTCTGTGTGGACTTGGTGAAATTGTTCATTACTTTCTGTACTGGTTTCCGAGGGCTGCTGTAACAAAGTACCGCAAACTGGGTGGCTTAAAAGAACAGAAATTTATTGTCTTACAGTTCTGGAGGCTTTAAGTCCAAAATCAGGGTGTCAGCAGGGCCATGTTCCCTTTGAAACGTGTAAGGGAAATCTTCCCTTACCTCTTTCTTGCTTCTGGTAGTTTGCCAGCAGTTCTTCGCTTTTTTTTTTTTTTTTGGCTTGAAACTGCATAACTCGGTTATCTGCCTTTATCATTATATGTTCTTCCTGTGTATCTCTATGTCTTCATATGATCATCTTTTTGTAAGGACACCGGTCGGATTAGGGTTCCACCCTACTGCAGTATGACCTCATCTTAACTAATTATATCTGCAATGGCTCTATTTCCAGATAATGTCATATTCTGAGGAAATGGTGGTTAGGACCTCAACGTATCTTTTTGTGGAGGGAAAAAGAGTTCAATCCATAATAATAACTTCTTTACATACCATACCTATAATAAAATAAAATTAAAAGTAGTAGGAATGCTAAATATTGAATTTGTAAAATATTTAATATCAGATTTTGTTTGAAATGGATATATTTTCCTTCTAATTATACATGATCGCTTCAATTTTTTTTTTCTCTTCCAAATCCCTTTGAACGAAGCCATGGGCAGTAGAATATACAACATGGCTTGGATACGCAGCACAGCAGGGCCTAGATAATGAGATAATTTTCCCCACATCTTGGGGAAAAGAATGAAATGTATTTCTTTATGAACGCTATTTTTAAAATATAAACTCACAACATTCTCCAGGAGCTAGAGCCTAAGAGTTCCCACTGGGGATCCGTCATCCATCAGAAGCAGCCTCTAGGGAGGGGTAGGGGGTTTCTCCATGGCCGGGAGAGGCCGCAGCAGCCCCCGCCTTTGCTGGGAATGTGAGGCAGTGACAGCAGCAATGAGGGAACAGATCGGGTGGCAGCAGTTTGGGGCAGATCTTCAGCACCTTCATCACAAATACCCGGTAGGATCCAATTGGTGGCCTTGCCAGTGGGGCCAGAGAGGCAGAGGGAGCCTTTTCCTTCATGGAGGCAGAGAATTTGCTTGAAGGGAAAGAGGAGGGGCTGATAAGGAATGGGGGAGGGCATGGGGGCCCACAGAGTCTGCAATCTTGGCGACCTCAGCTGGACCACAGCCACGGCGTCAGGAGCAGCTTAAGCCTGGCCACTGTCAGCAGGAGAGGATGCAGAGCCCAATCACTGACAGGTTTGGGAAGTTTAGGTTCATATCTGTTGCAAAGTTTTTCTCTACCAACTTGGCATCACAGGGACTTCCAGAACTGGAGTAGCCCTGCTTGGAGGTGCTTTTGTTGCTGCTCCAGGCCAGGGGCCTGCCGCCCTTGGAATCCATGGTCCTCCTGTGCGGCACAGTTCTGTTGAAACTGGACACGGTGGCTCTGTGACTTGCGGCACTTAGGCGTGAGAATCAAAATCAGTGAAGAGGTAGATGGAGGTGTTGCTGGATTTCGGGCCTCTCGGCTGGTACAGGGTAGGATCAGGGCTCTGGATAATACATGCCATTTAGTCTTAAAACAGACATGGTTTTTTCCTCTGCTCAGGGAATTTGATTCTCATATTCTTGATTATTACCAATGGTGAGAAATGTTCATGCAAATAGGTAATAAAAATTTTTATAACCACTCAAAAATTTATGATGGTTAAAATTATATTGTACATAAGGAATCCATCGGCCCTTCCTTTTTTTTTTTTAATATTATTACTTTATTTTTATTTATTTATTTTCTTTTGGCTGCGTTGGGTCTTCATTGCTGTGCACGAGCTTTCTCTCGTTGCAGCAGGCCCGGGCTACTCTTTGTTGCGGTGCGTGCTCTCGTTGCAGTGGCTTCTCTTGCTCCAGAGCACAGGCTCTAGGCGTGCGGGCTGCAGTAGTTGCGGTTCACGGGCTCTAGAGCGCAGGCTTAGTTGCGGCACATGGTGCACGGGCTTAATTGCTCCGCGGCATGTGGGATCTTCCCAGACCAGGGATTGAACCGGTGTCCCCTGGGTTGGCAGGTGGGTTCTTAACCACTGCACCACCGGGGAAGTCCCGGCCCTTCCTTTTTTTTTTAAAATTTCATTGACAAATGTAATAGTAAATTTCATGAGAGTGAATTTTGAATCCAATCAAATTTGCTCTTTTTTAATTGAAGTATGGTTGATTTACAGTGTTGTGTTAGTTTCAGGTGTACAGCAAAGGGATTAAGTTATACACACATATATATTTTTTTCAGATTCTTTTCTCTTATAGGTTATTATGCAATATTGAGTATAGTTCCCTGTGCTATACATTAGGTCCTTGTTGATTATTTCTTTTATATACAGTAGTGTGTATATGTTAATCCCAAACTCTCAATTTATCCCTCCCCCTACCTTTCCCCTTTGGTAACTATAACTTTGTTTTCTATGTCTGTGAGTCTATTTCTATTTTGTATATAAGTTCATCTGTATCATTTTTTTTAGATTCCACTTATAAGTGATTTCATAACGATATGTGTCTTTCTCTATCAAGCTTACTTCACTTAGTATGATAATCTCTATGTCAATCCATGTTGCTGCAAATGGCATTATTTCATTCTTTTTCATGGCTAATAGTCCTTTGTATAAATATACCGCATCTTCTTTATCCATTAATCTGTCGATGGACAGTTAGGTTGCTTACATGTCCTGGCTCCTGTAATAGTGCTGCAGTGAACATTGGGGTGAATGTATCTTTTCAAATTATTGTCTTCTCTGGATATATGCCCAGGAGTGGGATTGCCAATCACATTTTCTCTAGATGCACAAGCCTGCCTTGTTAGGACGGTCACCCTGCAGCTACCGTGGAGGCTACTAAAAGTGGAGTTGGCACTAATATCCCTGAGGACTGAATCTGGTCCTCTGATTGCTGCTCCCATAAGAAGGAACCGCTCCCTACCTGGCTTCCCCACCACTGCCAGCTATAACTTGAGCTGTGTACTCCCCTCTTCGGGCTGCTAAAGTTGATGTGCACCTTGGCCTTGGAAGTGAGTTCCGTGTTGCTGGGAAGGAGAGAGGCACACTTTCAGATCCATTCTTCTTAGTGGCCTTCATAGGATAACAGAATAAAAGTGCTTGTAATGACGGCCATCAGCCAGGAGGTTCTGTACTTCCAGGCACCGTCTGGGTAAAGCAATCAGTACCTCTTTGCTTTCTGCCTGTTGGAAAGCTCTGAGGTAGAGGAAGTTAAGTCCTTAAATGGGCAACTAGTTAAGCAAGAGAAAAAACAAAGGAGTGTGGTGTCCCAGAAACCAAGGAGAGTGTAGCCCACAAAGTCAAGTGCTGATGACACTCTTGGAAGACAAGGACTGAAAGATTTCCACAAAGAGGTCGTGGGAATACTATACTACTCATTGGAGGGAGTAGTTTCAATCAGTGACAGGAGCCCAAGCATAAACTGCCACGGGTTACAGAGAATGGCAGTGAGAAGTGGGGATGGTAGAGGCAGACATCTCTTCTACAAGCTCTGCTTACCGCTCAGTGCCTCTAAGCTTCCTAGTTGGTTTTGTTTCGTTTCTGGAAAGTGGGCAAACATTAAAACCCATTCCCACAGGATTGTTGGGAGGTTTGAAAAAATTAACATGAAAGCTTTCTGAAAATTATAAAGCACCAGAAATGTATATCTCTACGTTAGCAGGTATCTTTAGTTCTAATGAAAGTTTGTGATTCCTCCATGCCGACCCCTACTCCCACCTCCACCCACAAAAGCCATCTCTTTTCAAATCTAGCTTTTTTTTTTTTTTTTTTTTTTTGCTGTACGCGGGCCTCTCACCCACTGTGGCCTCTCCCGTTGCAGAGCACAGGCTCCAGACACACAGGCTCAGTGGCCATGGCTCACAGGCCCAGCCGCTCCGCGGCATGTGGGATCCTCCCGGACCGGGGCACGAACCCGTGTCCCCTGCATCGGCAGGCGGACTCTCAACTGCTGCGCCACCAGGGAATCCCTAGCTTTCTTTTTTTTTAAAACGGTGGTGGGCTTCCCTGGTGGCACAGTGGTTAAGAATCCACCTGCCAATGCAGGGGACATGGGTTCGAGTCCTGGTCCAGGAAGATCCCACACGCCACAGAGCAGCTAAGCCCGTGAGCCACAACTACTGAGCCTGCATGCCACAACTGCTGAAGCCCACGTCTAGAGCCCCTGCTCCACAACAAGAGAAGCCACTGCAATGAGCAGCCCGCACACTGCAATGAAGACCCAAAACAGCCAAAAATAAAAACAAATTAATTAATTAATTTAAAAAAAAAGGGTGGTGAACCAGGAACCAGAGCTGGGTGGAGTCAACATTTCCTGACCGCCCCCCCCCTTTGGTGCCCAGGTGGTAATGGAAGGAAATGCCCTGGCATGTCATGAAGAAAGGAAAGAAAATTCCTTCAAAGAGCTGTCTCTCTGCAAACTATTGGATTTACTCTCTGAAAAGGAAGTGTTTTTGTATTAATAGGGATTCAGCTTTGGCAAAATGCTGAGAAGAAGCCAACAGACATGATGATTAATTCCTTGAAATTTGCAGAGAATATAAACTGGAGGAAGGGCTGGGAGTGTAGATTTGGGCTGGAAGTGGCCTTGGCTGGGCCTGAAAATCCTAGTGGAAACAGATCACTGGAGGGACCCACCTGAGAAGGCAGCCCCACCATTCCAAGCCTAGGTGGGGCTTACTTTGATGTTTAGCTAAAGAAAGAGTATGTTCCAGAGGAAACTATTCCTAGATCAAACTAGATCAAAAAGCTTGGCCTCCTTTCCCATCGTGTTTTCATGGTACAGCAGTTAAGCTGGGTAACAGGTCTGTGTAGCATTGAAGCAGTATCAGGCATAGCTACATGTAACTGTAATTCTGTACCCTTCAATCCTGGAATTGTATTTACCTTTGCAATCGAACCATTTCACCTTGTGCACATAACTGTCTGATTGCCTAGGTAGACCATTCAACAGGGGGCTGACCTTAGGAAAAGAATATCAAAACTATTTTCAGTATAAACTAAGACAGTAGTTTGAATGACTATTTTCATTTTCTGAAAACTTCCTTCAGAGCAAAATTGCACCAAAGTTAAACAGGCAAGAAAGACTTTATTCAAGTCTATTGCGTTAGGGAAGAACTAACTCTGAATGTCAGAACTAACTCTGAACCCAGCTTCACTGGAGAAAGGTAGGTTTTTTAAGGGTTGGGGGAGCTGGAGAATGTTAGAGAAAGTCATAGGTCATCTGTGTTTGCTAAGTGGCTTTATCCAAAGGAAAAATAAACTCCTCATACCTTTATGACAGGAAGTAGTTTTGCAACTTGGAAGAAGGTACCCACTGAATTTAGGCTCCTACCCTCCCAGGGAGCTGGGAGATAGAGGTGCTGTCTCCTTTGATGATTACATTTTAAAGAGATAGCTCCCAGGTCATGGAGAAAGATATTCCTGGATTGTGAAACTGGCAAGAGAGTTTTTAAAGGGCATCTCAAAGGGACAGAGAAATAATTTACAAGTTTTCTAAAGACAGTGATCTAAGAAAAGGGAGGACGGGGGCCCGAGAATGAGGAAGAAGCCTTTCTAAAGTTTAGTCTGGCTGAAGGAGATGTTAAGGCCACCTTAGTCCCTGGTCACATGATAAATGATCATTGAGCAAAAATTATTTCACTATTAAATCTAATTACTCAACTGTATATCAACTCCACTTCTGTTTTCTTCAGTAAAATTGCCATCTGTTCTCATCGTTGCAAGCCTCCAATTAGCACTGTCCGATAGAACAATCTGCAATGATGGAAATGTTCTGTAGTCTGCACTGTCCAACTCAGTAGCCACTAGCCACATGTGGCTACTGAGCCCTTGAAATATGGTTCGTGTGACCGTGGAATTGAATTTTTAATTTTAACTGATTTAAATAATCACACGTGGCTAGTGGCTGCCATATTGGGCAATGTAACCTCCAAATCTATCTCACCCTCATTTTATCAGCAGAAAAAAATGCTATCAAATGTAACATCTATGACTGTATCATTCTTCAAGGAAGAATTATCAGTGGAGTATAGGGATACTTACACTCACTTTGCAGGATGCTGGTAAGAATGAAGCCAGGTACTGTATGTAAAAGTGCCTCGCAAAATGCTTAGTGTAAACTAGGTACCCAACAATCTTAGTTTCCTTTTCAGTCTCCTTCAGGGAGCATGTAATAAATCGCGGCAGGGTCTTCACCGTTTAGAACATAGCGGTAGGGCCTTGATTGTGTGGGTGTTACAGGAGCAGGTGTGTTATTGTTCGTCACCATTACAACGCACAGATGCTCTTGCTGTTTTGTGATCTACAAGATGTTACTTAATCTTGGAACCAATCTCCTCTTTTTATTGCCTCAAATTAAAATGCCAAAGCTTAAAATTAGAAATTGCAAGCATTTGTTCTTTTCTTTCTGAAATACCATATGCACATATATATGGAATCTAAAAAAAAAAAAAAGGTTCTGAAGAACCTAGGGGCAGGACAGGAATAAAGACGCAGATGTAGAGAATGGACTTGAGGACACAGGGAGGGGGAAGGGTAAGCTGGGACAAAGTGAGAGAGTGGCGCGGACATAGATACACTAGCAAATGTAAAATAGATAGCTAGTGGGAAGCAGCCGCATAGCACATGGAGATCAGCTCGGTGCTTTGTGACCACCTAGAGGGGTGGGATAGGGAGGGTGGGAGGGAGATGCAAGAGGGAGGGGACATGGGGATATATGTATATGTATAGCTGATTCACTTTGTTATAAAGCAGAAACTAACACACCACTGTAAAGCAATTATAGTCCAATAAAGATGTTAAAAAAAAGTGCTAAATTCCTTAACTTGAAAAAAAAAAGAAATTGCAAGCATTTGAGTTACTCTCAAGACATTTAATATTATCTATTATTGCATAATGTTATTGATGCACTCTTTTCCTCAGAAGAATTAAAGCAAACAAAAACTAGAAAAATACTATATCAGAACATCCATACTCTGAAGATTCCTCTGGTGTAAAAACATGATTTTATATATTATATGTTTTTAAAAAACTTATCTCTTCTGTGGAGAGTGAGTTATATAATTAAGAATGTGGGATACACAGAGGAGGAAAGGAGTAGCGTGTATAATGAGGGAAAGAGAATGCTTTTGGCAAATCTTGGCATACTGCAGTTAGCCTTAGTCTGAAGTGAAGATGCTCTAGGCCCCGCCATCAGGAACTCCACATTATTAAGCTATGGTCACACAGCTGGTTTCTCCCACATACGATGTTCTCGCCTATGCCTGAGTTGGCTTTTTCTCCACTGTTAATTACTGTTATGTATTTTCACTTGTTTTCAATAGTTCCGTCTTAATTTTCTCTTGGGAACTGTACAGTGATAAGTGGCCTCAAGAGGTAGTAAAATTCTTATAACTTGACCAGGGTGTTTATATGAAAAGTAATTATTTTGAATGACCTACCCTTACTCTTTTTCATTCAAGACTGGAGTGTTGTATTCAACAAAAAGTAGAATAGTGGAACCCCTGTCTCAGATCCCATCACATTGCCACTTAAGAATAAATGAATTGTAGCAGTTTATTTCATAATCGGTTTGAATAGGGAGGTGTCATATACTGCCTTTTTATTCTGAATCTTATGCCAAGAAGATATGACCCATTTCTCAACAGCTAAAAATGTGTACTGCAAGCAAAATGTTCTTAAAACAACTCAGATTGACACAATGTAGAAATGATAAGGTTATACCTTGTTAACAAATAATATTAAAGCAGATCCCAATAATCCAGTTAAGATATTTAATGTATACAATTTCAACTTAAACTTTTCAGGGTCATGACTATAGTGTGATGTAAGACACAACTATTCAACTATGTTTCCTTTGCCAGAAGTTGAACATATAATACAAAGCAAGGAAGGAAACTAACATTTGCCAGGCTACTTCTATATGCCAGGTGCACATATGAAAAGGACTTTTAAAATCCAGTTTTGTAAATCCATTTTTAGTTCTCATCCACCTGACCTCTCTCCTCTACTGAATTCACTTGACTTCTTCACTTTCAACCATTGCATGATTCCTTTGGATACCACAAGTCACCTTTATGTTGGAATGATCAACTAAACAGGCCAATATTCTGTATTCTGCAAATACATTATAACTTGCCTTCACTCAATTTTTTATATCAGTTAAGAAGCATATTAATTTCACATGAATAGCTGCTGAAATCACCGTAACCTTTTAAGAAAATTAACTAGGAATATCCTTATCTACGAGCATTAAAAAGCTAAACCAAAAAGAATTAGCAAAAAATTGGGAGGTTGGGAAGTGCTTAAGATTTCTGAAAAAGATCTCTCACAAAGTTAGTCACTTATGATCTTTCTAGAGGCCATGATTTATTGTTTTATCTCTGCATCATAACTAATCTCTTTTCAGAATATCTTTTGTCCACAAATCCAAAAGTAACTCCTTTCAAACACCTGAGGCAAACATTTCTGATTAATGAAATATTCATCAGACATTGACACCTTAAAAAACTTCAGTACTTGATTAAAAAAAAAACCATGATTCTGAATATATTCAAGGTATAAGGTAATAGTATCAGCTAATCCTATTAATGCTAATACTGTATTAGGTAGACTAATTCTTTCCAAGAATGACTCCTGGGACATTGCCAATGTCTGTTTCCTTTTTTCCATTGTTTGACTCCTTTTCAGAGTTCATTATATAAGCTCTGCTTAGATATTCACCCTGAACAGTTTATGAGATTACTACACAGTTTTCTTACTTTACTGAAAACTTTCCATTTTATAGTTTCAAAGATTTGGGGTTTTTTTCCTAAGGAATTATCACATTTGAAACACAAATATATTTCACGTTCCATACCATCCAGCTAGGAATAAAGGATAATGTCTCAGTAATTGTGTAAATTCACATTCTTGGGTTCCAAGCAACACTTTCAGAAAAGGTTAACTTTCTCTTTTGTTATTTCCAAAAGAAAGAAATCCTGTTGTAGAATAATATCCCATGATGAATTACATCATGGAATCAGACTCTTACAGTTGGATCTAATCCAATATCCCACCCAATGAAAGAATCCATTATTTAGTATAACTTAGCACCCTGATGGATGGTCATCTAACCTTGACGTAAAGTCCACCAGTGATGGGAAACTCATCATAAAAACCTTGTTCTGTTTATGGTATAGTATAAAGCCCACTGGTTTTGCAGCCTGACAGGCTGGATTACAATCCCAGTTCTAACAACATGAGGTGGGGCAAAGTTACTTACCTTCTCTGAGCCTTGTCTTCTTTGCCTATTTCTGGCATATAAGTGCTCAAAAAATAGCTAATGACAAACTATGAAGACAAAACTGGTTAATGTAAAGTATGCTCAGTGATTGATCCCCACAGAAAAAAATTTGTTTTTCTTCTGTTAAGCCCAAATCTGCTTCTCTGTAAATTCATTCAATAAATATTTATAGGAACACTGTTCAAGCTACAGTATCTAACTGTGAACAAAGCTGAAGGGACCTTATTCTCAGGGAAATTATATTCTAGTGGGAAAAAACGGACTAGCAGACAAAAATTAAATGAACCAAGTTTATAGGGAAAAAATTAAATAATAGTCTAGGTTTTTGACTAAAACCTAGAATGAAAACAATACTCCAGATGTAGCCCAAACGACATGGAATACAGCGACAGCATCTCTTCCTTTCACCTGGATTCTGTACTTCACTCCTGGGACATAAACTTGCATTATCTTTTTTTGTAGTGACTATAGCCCAATACTAAGTTGTCGTCAGCTAGAAGGACTGGGTCTTTTCCACAGGAACTCCCCTCTGGACACCTTGTGCCCTTCCTATGCCACACGGTTGTTTCTGTACTAGAGCTCTGTGGTTTACTTTTGCTATCTTGTTAGTTTCAATCTAATTCTTCCCACCTCTTGGAGAGGTTTTTGCTTGTTTGTTTTCAGATTTTTTAATTGAGGTATAGTTGGTGTACAATACTGTGGAGAGGTTTTGAATCTTAATTCTCTCCTCTACTATCTTAGCTATGCTTCCATTCTCCATGTCATTCATAAATTTAATATGTTAATATTAAAAAGTTAATATGTTGCTAGGCCTATAAAATGAGCATCCAGCAAACACAAAAAAATTTCAGAGCCATGCTAATTTGTTCAAGAAATATAATTTGCCCATGAGAAAGAAAAGTCACACCACAAGGGATGATTTCCTCCATCATCCATGTTTTCTAAATTATCTATATTAGGCATGAACTATTATTATAATTTAAAGACATTATAAAAAATATATCTTACATTACTTTTTTAAAAGGTATGCCTGCTACAGTTTCATCTAAAACGTTGAAGAGTGTTAAAGAAAAAAGACAATGACAGAGCACTGTGTCATTCTATTAGAGAGTTCTCTCCTGGCTGATACAGGGCTGTTAATTTATTATTAGGACTGTTAATATAAACCCAACTCTTCCTGGGCCATAGTAACATATTACTAATTGTATCAATACAGGAAGGTAGCAACAAAATGAGGATGCAGGCCTTTGATTCCATGTCCTCATATCTGTTATCTTCTCAAAAAAATGAGATTATCTGGTGGAATTTCTACTTCTTAGATTAAAAGTAATTTTCTCAAGAATTCATGGAAATAATGATTAACTGAATCAAACAAAAAAATTTTCTTTTGTGCTATAATGTATACTTCAAAAACTAAACTAAAGAGTTTAGAATTAAAACTTTGAAACTTGGCATAAAATGAATACTCGGAGGACCAAGAATGCGTTTCTGAGTGTGGGAAAGCATTTGCCTTTGACAAAAATTTAGAATAAAAAAAGAATTTGCTGGGTGTGGGCAGAGAATTCATCCTTATTCAGAGAGAAATGGTTACATGATTTTAATAATTGTTTTGATAGAGTGTACACACTGACCTTGAGAAGTTCAGTTTGATTTGAATTTTTATCTGTCCCTTTATTTCCCTGAAGATCTGACACTTGAATCTGATTCCTGTTTTGGAAAATTTAATATGTGCCTTTTTTCTAAAACTTGCCAGCGAAGCAGACACGATCAGTTCATTGCCTTAATAACATTATCCTCTTTTCTCCATCTCCCAGGTCACTTGCTGATCTCAGGGCAAGAGCTGAGATGGAACATGATGGGTGGAGCTGTGCCATCGGCTCAGGTCAGGAAAGGGGGAGAGGACTGAGGTGAAGAACGGTTTTTGGTTGATAAAACACAGCAATGTCTTTCTAACCAGTTTCCCTAGAAAGAAAGCATATGGTCTTGATGAAGACATTTCTTATGTCTTAACAGATCTCATATCAACGACATTCATTGATTTTGACTAAAACCTAAGGGAGGAAAAATGTCTGCATCTTACTACTTAAAATAGAAGTTAGAGAAAGTCCTGGGGCATGTGCAATCCCTCTGTCTCTTCAAGTGCAGGTCAACAAACATTTCTTGAACTACCATGCCCCAAGCACTAGGCATTCAAAGATTAATGAAATGTATGTCTTGCTCTCAAAGAGCTCATAATCAAGCAGCAAAGAGATACACTTAAACAGATTTGACTTGGAGGTAAGCACAATCAAGGTATGCCCAGATTACTGTATGATCACAGAGGGGATTCCTAGAGGAAGTGATCCCTCTAAGCCCATAATATAAACTTCGCAGAGAAGCATGTCCATCTCTGTTTCTCCAGCATCTGGCCCAATACGCAGCCCATAGTGAGTGCTGCATAAATATTCGCTGGACTGAACTGAGTGTATTTTACTGATGTTAAAAAAGTTTTATGAAAGATCAGAAGGGCTGATTTACGGTGAACTGTATATTTCCATGAAAGCTTGAAAGAATTCAGGAAAAACCTGCTTATTTTCTCCACAACGTTTATCACACCAAATATTGTATACATTACTGTTTATTGTCTTCCACCCCCTTACCCTCAGGAATGTGAACTCCCTGAGGATGGGACTTGTATTTCCATTGCCTAGAACTGTGGCCGGCATCTAGTAGATACTCTATAAATATTTGTTGAGTGAATATGGAGCTCAACACTAGTTACATTGGTGAAATGGACAGTTTAAAAGAAAATTCAATAATTTTGCTTTACTTTTTTTTGTGTTTATATGAAGCAAATTCATGAGACTCTGTATGAGAATTCAGTGCCTAAATTTTTGTTGCCTAGGACAATGGTTCTTGTTCTTTTGAGAAGCTCATGAATGCTATTAACTCCTTCTACAGAAAATGCACAAACACATCAAGTTTTCACATCTATAAATAAACAAAAAAATCTGGTTGAGAACCCTTGACCAAGTGAGAAGGGGAGGTTTTTAAAAAGAATTGACTAGACTGTTTTATGGATTTGTTTATTTTTTGGAAACAATTGTAATGTCCACCTATCATGGCCCTTTATCTTAATTTATTTGTAAAATGAGAGTTATGAATGACAGATGTGTCAAACAAGCTATATTCCATGATACTATCTAGCTCAATACTGAAGCATATTTTGGAAAACTATATTACTTATTTCATTTTGACTCGCTTTAATTTTGTTTAGTCAAAAAAGTGGTTTTGATATATTTAATGTTCAGATATAGCATTAATCAGTGAAAACTAGGCAATTATTTTAAAATTCCTATAAGAAATATCTCCGTACCCCCCATTTAAAAAATCTTAAAGTACAAAATAGACCACATTTTATTAAAATAAAACCCACTAACCCTTGGAAATTGTTATCCAAAAGCGTTGAGATCTGAAAAAGCTCTGGAATTATAAAGAATTTCCCATATCAGGTGTGGTAGGCAGTCTCTAAAATGGCTCCCAAAGACACCTACCTCCTGGTATTCACACACTTCGTGCAATCTCCTCTCCCTGAGTGTAGACAACCTAGTGATTTGCTTCTAAAGATTCGAACAGGGCAAAAGCGATGGATGTCGCTCCTGAAATTTGGAAGCTCGTGCTGTGCTCTCTCTCTCTCTCTCTCCGGTTCTTCTTGCTTGTTCTAATGGAGCAAGCTGCTGTGGTTGCCCTGCCCTGTGTGGAGTCCCACACAGCCAGCAAGGCCAACCAGAAACTGAATCCTGCCAACATTCACCTCAGTGAGCTTGGAATCTGATCCTCCCTGGTCGAGTTTTGAGATGAAAGCAGCCCTGGCCATCACCTTGACACAGCCTTGAGAGAGACCCCGAACCGGAGTATCAAGCTAAGCTGCCTTCAGATTCCTGCCCCACAAACACTGTGAGATAAAAATGTTATTTTAGATCAGTCAGTTTTTTGGTAACTTCTTACACATTAATAGACAACAAAATACATCAAGAACTACCTTATCTACTGTCAGGAAGACGCTGATGTTGTAACTAAAATGTTAAAATGGCCTTTAGGGTAGATGTCAATAAATCAGTAGTATTTCATAGTAAGGGGAGCATATATCCAGCAGAACTATCCTTACTAAGATCTCAGTTCACTCATTTTTTAAAAATTATCTAATTTTATGGTTCTCCAAAAACATTTTGTCCCCCCTAAGTTTTGTTTGTAGCATTTAACTTCTGTTTCATTTTAATAAGTTGAATGGGTAGAAATATTAGCAACCTATTAGAAAACTAATAGATTTAATTTTTGATGGATTTTTTAAAGCATTTACTTTATTGAAGTATAGTTGATTTATCAATACAGTGTGTTTCTGGTGTACAGCAAAGTGATTCATATATATATATATATATATATATTCTTTTTCCATCATGGTATATTACAAGATATTGCATACAGTTCCCTGTGCTATACAGTAGGACCTTGTTGTTTATCCATTCTCTATATAATAGTTTGCGTCTGCTAATCCCAAACTCCCAATCCATTTCTCCCCGACTCACCCTCCTCCTCGGCAACCACAGGTCTATTCTCTATATCTGTGAGTCTGTTTCTGTTTTATTGATAAGTTCATTTGTGTCATATTTTACATTCCACACATAAATGATATCAAATGATATTTGTCTTTCTCTGTCTGACATTTTACTTAGTATGATAATCTCTAGTTCTATCCATATTGCAGCAAATGACATTATTTCATTCTTTTTTATGGCTGAGTAGTGTTCCATTGTATACATGTACCACATCTTCTTTATCCATTCATCTGTTGATGGACATTTAGGTTGTTTCCATGTTTTGGCTATTGTAAACTTAGGGATGCAGGTATCTTTCCAAATTATGGTTTTGTCCAGATATATGCCCAGGAGTGAGATTCCTGGACCATATGGCAATTCTATTTTTAGTTTTTTGAGGAACCTCCATACTGTAAAACTAATAGATTTGATAGTTTCATTAAATGACTGTATAGAAATAAGGAGATACCTGAAAAAAACATGTAGCTATTATGTTTATAAATAAATTTATATTTACTGATGGTTTTAAAATAATTGGAGTGTGGTAAATATTTATTTATAAATTTCTAAAAGGAATCTCTCTAAGGAGATTTCAAGTTTAGGCTGGGTTTATTAAGTACTCTAGTTCCTGTAAGAATATTATAGATCATAAAGATTGTCGGGAGTAGAGCTGGGAAACAAAAGGAACATAAATTCAAGTAAAATGTATCACTAAGGGAAGAAATAGCTCTTTCCTCTGAGTTTGATGAAGGTTTTAAAGCAGGTAATTTTGAAAAATATTGTAAGGCTGTGTCTTCCTTAAGATGTGGGAGCTAGGAGTAGGGCATATGAAAAAGTGGGATCATTAGGTACAAGAGGTACAAGAAAATTAAAATACTGTGCTTCTCTCTGCTGCTCTTTAAATGTTCAGAAACTACTATAAGGCTTCAAATTTATAGGACTTTTTTCTTATGCCCTTTTACTTTTGCTATGTACAGATCTATTATGAAGAATATATACAGATTGGAGGAAGATATTGTAATTAAAAAACTCTTTTATTCTCATGAGATAGATTTAATGTCTCCCCAACAGATATTATCAGGAAAATTGCAAGCAAAACTATATATAACACAGTCCAGTTGATTTAATATTTGTATTTTCTCCTACTATGTATCAGTTTCCCTGTAGACAGGGCTAACAAGTCAAGTACGAATCAACTCTGGGACATGACCTGTACAACTTTCAATCATTTATTCTCTGACAAACGTAGAGCTGTTTCTGAACTTAGTTCCAAAAGCTTGAAGGCATTTTGTTATACTCCTTTTAACAGTGATTTGTATCATTTTGCTCTAACTTGGCCTGTGTTCCAGAAGTTTCCTCCATTTTTCTGCTCAGCATAGACTTTTCATTTTTTGCTCCCTGTTTTTTTTTTTTTCCCATTGCATCAGTAGTGGTTTAGTAAAGCATAAAGAAAGGCAAGGTAAGGGCTGAAGAGGGAGAGTGGGGAATTATTTGTTGTTTTTGTGCAGGTCCGGCTCACCTGATAGAACTTGATTCCTGCCTTGCTATTATTCTCCACCACAGGAAGACAATGGTAAGGGCATAATGGCCTCAGATCTTTCCGAAGCCTAGTTTCACTGCATGACGCAGCAGGAGAGGAAAGTGCTCTCAGAATCCACCTTTTAACCTCAATTAGCCACAGATGATAAACAGGCTGTCCGGGGCTGGGGGGTGGGGTGGGGGTGGGCGGAGAGCACAGGGAAGGTAATTGGTTGCTTCCTCCAACATTTTTGGCGTATGGTTCTAGCAAAGAATACCTATCCCCCAAATCTGAATAAGCACAGGGCTGGAAATGCACTATTACATCTAAGGTTTATATCCCTCGCCCCATCCCTACCTTTCCCCTTTAAGCCTGGTTATTTTCAGAACCCCACAGTGACTTGTGACTTAATAACTCTCCTGCTGCATCTATACGATTTTTTTCTCCTGCCCCCAAATTCCCAGTTTTCCTTCAGAAATTAGATCATGTCTTTGCTGTTTCCACTGCAGCAAAATTTATTTTAGTGTTCCACCCTGGCCTACGTGCTTTCTCCCAAGTCTCTTCATGTGTCATGAATGAACCTCTTGTATAACTCTCCTGAGTACAACCTTTCATACACATTTTCTCCCTCTCCCATAAACCAGGAGGTCTGGAGCTCTGCCACGGTATTAGAGCTTCAGTTTAGGACTAGACTTGAAATGCCAGGTTTCTGGTGACATTACAGATTGATGGTTGGTGCCTAAGGCTGGCTTAGTTGTATTTCTGGCAGTCACTGGATGCTGACCACTAGATACAGCCCGCGAGCTTCATGTTAACAAGGTCGATGTGTTTTGAGTTGATCTCCAAACACACAGAATATTCTGTCTCTTAAAATTCAAGTTAAGTAAGGCAACCAAATAAGGCTAGCCCTTTTATGGGTGTGATTTTTTTGATTCATTACTTTTTATAACATCTGTTTGAGCTATACAGGCGAATAGTTTAACACGGTGTCAGAAATGAATGGCAGTTTTCAAGCGCTTACTCGCTATTCATTAAAAGGAGAAATTTAAGTAGTTTTTGGGGAAACATTTCTTGTGATTGAAAAACTTTATTTGAAATTCAATCATATTTAATGTGTATTTTCTCTAACTTTAAAAGCAAGTTTTTCAAAACATGAAGCAGATACTAAGAAGTAAAAAAGCCACATAATATTGTCATTTACAGAACTGCTATTAACATCATGTTATATTTGGAAATCAATTATTTGTTAACTAAATTCCATGATAATCTGTTATTTGGGTGAGTCTGCATTAAATGGTAAATTCAATATATAGTGTTACAAAAATGGTTACATTTCTACACAGTTTTTTAACTTTAAATTTTAATCTTTTTTTTTTTTTTGGTTTGGTTTTAGTCCAGCTTTTTCAAAGTTAGAAGAGGAGGGTGGATCCACACAGGTGTTTGGCGGAGGAGGGTATTATGAAATTTATCCTCCCTGTCTCCGAGTTGCATTATGTGGTTGGCTTCAGTGCCTCCTGGCAAGCAGAGATTTTAGAGTATCCACACTGTAAAGCAGCATATGCCAAAATTGTCATCTTAAATTACCTTCGGAACAAAAGAAAAAAATCGAGATTCCTAAAATGTTACAGTATATTGGGTTGTTTTGTTTTTTTTAACATCTTTATTGGAGTATAAGTGCTTTACAATGGTGTGTTAGTTTCTGCTTTATGATTATAGACACTCCCGGGTATGTTCCACATTTTAAAGTTTTTTCTGAATGTAAAAGTAATTATACAAACTTCAAACATTACAGAACTGTAAAATACAACAAGCCATCAACAGTGTGGGAGCAGATCTTTCCAAATTAAAAAAAGAGAAAACTCCATTCGGCATTCAGTGTTCAGTATTACTTTTAATATGGTATTCTTACTAAAACTAAACCAGTACGTGGTTCCAACAGGCCCAGATGTCTTTGGTTTCTAATATGTAATTCTTTCACTGCTCCTTGTTAGCAGTCTATGAAACTAGCCTCATTTAGTAACCTCCTAACTATTTAAGATAATTAAGGTATTATAGAATAGTGCATTATGGCTAATTTAATATTCTGGCACTAATATATATATTTTCTATGTATTGTCATTTTTCAAAGTATTGAAAGAAAATATACCTCATTAAATCAGATTGAAAACAATTTAGAAAGCACTCTGAAATCTTGTAATATTCAGAATCATCATCGGTGACTCCAAAACCTGGTACACTGAAGATGTAGTAAAGGTTGGGGGTCTGTATCTAAACTGAATTATAGTTTTCCCTCTAGGCTGCTTTTCTAGAATACGTGTTTCTTGTTTCCTTATGCACATTTTATATTGGTGTGAATACTTTGTATCAAGTGTACTGCCCACTGCATATTTTAGATGAACTAGTATCTAAAAAACGTGATGGGAACAAACATTTTAATAGATCTTTTCACACTCCTATGTGGCAGGTTGTATTTTCCAAATGGCTGCAACAAATCTCCTATCGTACAAGCTCTTCTTACAGTGTGGCTTTGGCACTCCTCCCATTGAGACAGGCTTTTGTGACTGGATCAAGAGAGTATGGAAAAGTGACAATCTGTGACTTCCAAGGCTAGGTAAGCAAAAGGAAAAGCACTTTTTCTACCCTGTTCCCTGGAATACTTGTTCTGGAAGCCTTCAGCCTCCAAGTAAGCAGTTTGACTGCTCCGAGGCTGCCATGCTGTGAGGAACCCAAATTAGCCCACAGTGAGAGACCCCAGGGAGAGAACCAGAGAGTACTTGAGGTGTGTGTGTGTGGGAGAGGGAGAGAGAGAGAGGTGGGGGGGAGAGAGAGAGAGAGAGAGAGAGGTGCCTGGACAGCCTCCAGCTACTCTAAGTTACCCCCTTTTCACTGATTGTTTAACTGCAACCACGTGAGAGATGCTGGGCTGGCACTATCCCGCTGAGGCTTCCCAAATTCTCACGTGCAGAAACCATGAGAGAGAATGAAATTGTTATTATTGTTTAAAGCCACTAAATTTGGGGGTAATATGTTACATACCGATAGATAAATGGAATACCCTACAAGCTTTTCCAAATTTCTCATAACATAATTTCCCTGCTTCCCATAGAATCTGAGTAGCTCTACCACTCCTCAGTCTAGGGAAGAGGTTTGGACCAGTGCGGATATAATGGCCAATGAGAGTGGTCAGCTGTAGCATGCAACTCATAAAAAATTGACTGGGGTAGAGAAATGATGTGTTATGGAAGCTGTTCTGTGGTGATATCTTGGAAAAACTAACAAATCAGGGGAACTTCCAGGGATTCAACTATATTTTGAAGCACCTTCATCTCCAAATTTAAAAACACGAAATTTAAACAAAAACAAGTGACTTCAAATAATATTTACTTTGTTACAAGAGTAAAAAATACAAGAAGAATCTAGTACATTAGATAAGCCTACAGAATTAATACTCAACTCTTGTCAAGTCACTTAATTCTGCTTTCTAAAATGCCAAAACGTCTAAGTGCTGAAATTCTAACTAAAAATCATGTCCTTAGGACACTCCAGTTTCTTCTAGTGATGGTGACGGGTAGTGTTTTCTTTTTAAAAGTTCATAGAGTAGTGTGCCTGATTTATTCATCTTGTTGGTTTTCATTTGATAAATATTCATCTAGTGCTTATCACTAGTCAGGCTAAATCATCTGAGGAAACAAGGGGAGGTAAGTTAACAAGGGCACACAAGTTGGAGATGGCAAAGCTGGAATAGAAGCCCAGGAATTATGGTTCCAGACTCTGTATTCTAACCTACTACTTAATCATCAGGGAAATGCAAATCAAAACCATAATGAGATATCACCTCATACCTGTTCGAATGGCAGTTATCAAAAAGACAACAAATAACAAGTGTTGGTGAGGGTGTGGAGAAGAGAACCCTCGTGCACTGTCGGCAGGAGGGAAATTGGTGCAGTCACTATGGAAAACAGCATGGAGCTTTCTCCAAAAATTAAAAATAAAACTACCATATGCTCCAGCAATTCCACGTCTTGCTATTTATGTGAAGGAAACAAAACACTATCTCAAAAGAATACATGCACCCCACATTCACTGCAGCATTATTTACAATAGCTAAGATATGGAAACAACCTAGTTGTCCATGGATGGATGAATAGATAAAGTGTGATCTATATATATATACCACATTATATATATATAATGGAATTATTCAGCCATAAAAAAGGAAGGCAATCTTGCCGTTTGCAACAAACTCGATGGACCTTAAGAGCATGGTACTAAGTGAAGTAGGTAAGACAGAGAAAGACAAATAATGTATGATCTGACTTATACGTGGAATCTTAAAAAGAAAAACAAAACGAGCTCATAGATACAGAGAACAGATTGGTGGTTGCCAGAGGAGGTGGGTGGGAGAGGTGGGAGAAATGGGTGAAGTGTTTTCATTTTTTGTTTTGGTCTAAATAAATTGAATTTAAAAAATCATACCAACGAATGACAGAGTTGCTATACTAAAAAGCACTTGGAAGCAATGATACAGATTTATCCATGACAGTGTTGGGGGTTGGTTTTTATCTAGATTAATTGATAAAAAGCAAATGTAAGGAAGTAGTAAAATTTCAATTCAATGAAATTGAATAGCAAAAATACTGAACTGGATCTTTTTCATAATAGATGTAACTTTAGGTTTTAAATAATATAAGACATGCCATTAATGAATGGATACTTTATTGACAGTAGATATAATTGTACAGGATGATAAAACATTATACAGTTGTACAATCCAAGTGAGTATTCCTTAGAGAACAGCCTCAGCCAGATTTATGCAATTCTATAGGAATAGAGTAAACGTGAATTTTTCAAGAACGATTTGAAAACTGAGGATTATTTGAAAGGCTATTGTGCCAACCATTGCAACAATGAATTTTCTGTCTCCAATTCTGATGGCTCGTTAATTATTTCCAGATAAATCTTTTGCCAAAGATGAAGGGATCTATTCCCTTTATTCAGAAGGCTTAAAGGAGACAGTCACATAAAAAAATATATATGTGAAAGAAATGTGTGTATAAATAAATAGATCATGAAATAAGTTAGAAAAGTTGTTTATGTGGAGTTTTGGAACATGGAAGTGTTGGGTTTCGCAGAAAAGACCAAAAGATATAAAACCTCCACTGCCATGGAGTTGACAAGTTAGTAGTCATGGTAGTGAGATGACAAACAAATAATAAGTGAATTGCATTCTATATTTAAATATAAAAAGTTATATGGAGAAAAATTAAGTAAGGAAGAACCATAGAGAGTAAGGAAGGTGGGTGAAGGAAGAATAGCGATTGCTGGATTCCATGGAATGACTGGTGAAGGCCCCAGATGAAAAATGACATTTGGGCAAAGACTTGAAGGGATTGAGGGAGCCATGTAGATATTTGAGGGACAAGTGCTCCAGAGAAGGAACAGCAAGAGCAAAGGCCATGAGGTAGGAATGTGCTTCTCCTATTTGGGGAAAGGTAAGGCCGTCACAGTCAGTTAGAATAGCGGGAGAGGGGGGAGGAAAATAAAGGTAACAAAGCCACAGAGATAAAGGGACTGGGGCAGTTCCTATGGGGCCTTGTAGGCCATGTAATGACTTTGACTTCTATCATGAGTGAGGTGGGTGCCAATGGAGAATTTTGAGCAGAGGACTTAAATTTAGAACTAGTCCTTATTTTTAATTTTAGTATAAAAATAGGAACTATATTTTGCAGTTGGAAATATTTCTGTGATTTTTTTTTAAGGCACAGGTTGTATGAATGTCTTTTATTTATGCAGTGAGATAAAACAATTATTATTTCAAACCAGATGTGACTGTAATTGATTCTGCCTTTTAAAGAAAGTGACATAGTTCATATCTATTGAGAAATAAATCTTTATATCGCTCTTCTATTTTCTCAGGGCATATTGAAAGAGAATTCTACTCATGGAGTACCGATTTGGAACTTGTCAGACATTTTATGCAGAAATATGTTTTAAAAACTTCAGGGAAGTACTCTTTTATTCTTTGTATGATATTTCAGCCATTATGTGTTAGTGGGCTTTTAAAGGCTACTGTGGAAGCATTTGTTGTATTATTTCTATGAAAAAAATGCAATATGATTGACTTACATAGGAACTTTAGGAACACAATTCGTTACCAATATGGAAACTGCCTACACAAACAGGTAGAAACAGGTAGGTAATGTTAATGATCAACCTTCAGTAGACCAAATAGTCTTAAATTTTTCAAATGGGGCAAAGAAATTTATCTGATTTTAATTTAAATATAAAACTCAATTTCATTACAAAAAAACTTTTAAGTATGTTTGTGGCAACTTGGTTATATGCATCTACTACTTCAACTAAATTTTATAAACTCTTAAGTACAGAAAAAGCACTTCTGATAAAAATTTGGTGTCAAAATTGAGATGCATGGTGTGTATAAAATACCCATTAGATTTCAAACACTTAGTACAAATGAAAAAAGTAAAACATCTCAGTAATTTTTATATTGATAATATGTTGACATACAAATATTTTGGATATAGTATTAGGTTAAATAAAATATATGATTTAAATGAATTTCACCTTTTTCTTTTACTTTTTAAAAAACTTGGCTACTTGGAAAACTTTACATATGTGGGTCATGTTACACTTCTGTTGGATAGCATTACTCTAGATCAGTGGGTCTCAAAATGTGGTCACTTGACTATCTCCAACAGCATCACCTGGGAACTTGTTAGAAATGCAAATCATGGAGCTCCACCTCCAACTTACTGAATCAGAGACTCTGGGGGTGGGTCCCTGCTTTAATGAGCCCCGCAACTGATTCTGATGCAAGCAAAAGTGTAAGAACCATTCTTCTAGACCAGGGGTACAGAATTCTAATTTAGCTGCAAATTAGAATCATCTGGGGACCTTGGGCATAAAATCCAGGTACTAAAGCTACCACCCAGACCAATGAAATCAACAACCTTGGGTCCAGTCAAGTGTGTTTTTAAAGCTCTCCAGGGGATTCTAATATGGGAGAAAGATTGAAAACCACTGACCATGATCCATGATTTTTAAACTGTGCTCTTCAGATGGGCTGTAGCTGGCTGGACCACGTTCTCCTTTCAGCTTCTGATGTGTCTGCTCGCTTTCCTGTCCTGCTCATCCTGGAAAGGCAGCCGCTGTGGTGATTTTCCTGGTGGATGGAGAGATACAGGGCTTGGATGGGCAAGAAGGCTTTACAGGTATCAGAAGTTCACATTTCAAGTATATCTACCTACATGCGTCAGTTATGCCTGTTACATTAAATGGCTATATTATTGGGCTTTCACTAGATTCACAGGAGGATAAACCTGGAATTAGCAGAAAATGTAAAAGCTTTGATAGAGCAGAGGTGAAGAAGAGTATTCCTTTTAACATTATTATTTTGGGTAGTTTTTGTTTTTTGTTTTTTGCGGTACACGGGCCTCTCACTGCGGTGGCCTTTTCCCGTTGCGGAGCACAGGCTCCGGACGCGCAGGCTCAGCGGCCATGGCTCACGGGCCCAGCCGCTCCGCGGCATGTGGGATCTTCCCGGACCGGGGCACGAACCTGTGTCCCCTGCATCGGCAGGCGGACTCTCAACCACTGCGCCACCAGGGAAGCCCTATTTTGGGTAGTTTTTTTAGGGGGGAATTTTATCTTTGTACACCGCTGTTACCACTCAGCAGTAACTGGCAGGCAGCACAGTTGCTGACTTCCACTGGGGGCTTGGATTCCACGGGGTTCTATCAGTGGTGCTAATAGAGATATTTCTATTCTCCAGTACCATGGAGATTACTCCCCTTAAGTTGCCCTAATGGTCGGTTTTCTTGCTGTAGAAAAGCTAAAAACATTGGTAAATCCAGTCAATGTAACCTTCAAAACCCAGTTCATGTCACCAGGAAATGATGGATATCAAGCAATTCATTGGTAAACTCCCACCTCCAGTTGATTGACATTAACAGGCCTTGTGGAAAAGTACCCAGCATCATTGTAGTAGAGTATAAACTTTTTCCAGTGCCCCATCTTGAAACTTCTAATGTTTGCAGTGTTAAAATGTTTTGCAAATATATATCATGACACAGACTAAATAATGTCTCCTCATGGGAAATTTATGATCTTTTAAGTTTCTATACATGTATAATATGATCCAGACTATACTAGTATTGAAATAGGTGAAACAGCTAGCTTCTTGTTCCCAAATGTAATTCAGCCAAATACTGCAAGCATATTTTTTATTACATCATTTGAAAATTATTAGCATGCTCAATGAAAACTTGTTCAGGTATAAAGGAACAGTTAAGATATAAATGATTTATGCATGTTCTGACTTACTCTACAGATTTATTCCCAAATGACAAAATCACCGTGCAGTATCTGTATTTTTATGTGTTCATCTATATTTAATGATTGTAATATATACTAAGAATGAGATGGTATTACATTATTCCTAATAGTAGAGGTAATGCTCTTAAGGGTTAATAAAGAGAAATACTGCTTCCTTTTTTTTTTTTTTAAAGATGTGTTCTACAGGGCTCTAGACATACTGTAGGGTCTTCTAGAGGATGGGGCTTTTGCATAAACTTTTGCTTAAAGAACAGAATAAAATAAGGGTGCATCTTTGTAAAACATTCTAATGAAATGACCCATGTACCCTTTTCACCTGTTACTCTAATACTCAGATACCAATAACTTATAGCTTGGTTCATCAAGGATTCCTTAGAGCCAGGTAAAGCCAGGATATGTCACCCCAAATTATGAGGACCAGAGGAATCTGCAAACAAATCTTATTCCATTAATTTCTTCCCATGTATTTACCTTCCTAGAGTTTGCCGCCCTTGGAAGCCTAAAACTGCTTTCCTTTGTCCTGTCACTTCTCTACCAATTTATTGTTCTTTGTCGAAGATGCTGTATAGATCGCAGTTCTAAGCTACTGCTTTGAGCCACTCTTCGTTTTAGGTTTCTCCTGGGTGATGTGCACTGCATGTGTTAGTTAATGAACTGTTTTTCTTTTGTTAATGTGTTATCTTCTTAGCGTCCCAGCTGACAACCTAAAATGGGTAGAGGTAAAGTGTTTCCTCCCCCCCATTAGTGTTCATTCAACTTGTATCCTCACTGCAGTAGGCAGGCACAAAGTCAACTCTTGCCAAGGTTGCCAGTTACCCTGGGGCTGGCCACCCCAAGGATTCAACTGCCTACTTCTGATTCTGAACTTTTAGGGTTGGCCACTCTCGTAGGCCTTGTCCTCTCTAATATATCGGACACTGGGATTCTCAAATTAGAACCCCCAAAGGTCAAAGGTCTTTCCTTCATACAGAAACACACCAAGAACCAGGCGTGTTAAGATTTTTAACTAAAAAAGAAAAGAAAAATTGGAACTAATTTTACACAGCAATAATGTGTTTTTGTGTGAAGAAATACAAAATCATTTACTTAATATCACAAACCATCACACAGCTACAGCTTTTTTCTATTAAATTTTTTTCTCGTGAAAGTTACATTTGAAATGTTGCATGTGCTATTACGTATTTCCTGAATTTTCTCTGCTTGAAATCTCAATGACCTTAGATAGGAATGCTACAATCATATTTAAATATGATTAGAGTTCATTGTGCATTAAACTTGGGCAAGAAATATCTGATTTTGACCTAGTATTCTCACTGGGCATCAGAAACTACAGATTCTAGTTCCTTTGTTTGTGAATCACACGCATTCTTAACTTGTCAATTGTGTATAGAGTGACTGTAGTTTCTCATAAGGGAAATTGTAGCAGAAGTTTTTCTAATGTGTTTGGTTTTTTTAATGTGTTTTTTGGTTTTTGTAATAAAACCTAAACCTACAAATCTTTAAAAAGGATGGAAAAAGTTGGTGTTCTAGCTAACATTTATGTGGAAAAATAGGTTCTTCCCAGTACTCTTGGAACTGCACATGGGTATACAAAATGACTCCCCCAGCTAGGCCTTATCCTGTCATTCAAGAGGATTGAAGCTCTTTTCACGAGAGAAATAAACGTGGAAGGGAGATGTGAACTCTCCCTGCACTGGCAGGATTCTGTAATCCCTCTGTAATGATGGCTGGGGGGAAGAGCCCACACACTCTTTTGGCGCTACTCCCTATATTTACATCAGCCTTTCTATCTGTAAATATTATATCACAAAACTAGGAATAGACAGGTAATGTGTCTAAATTTATGTAATAAAGAGCTGTATTATAATAAGGTTCTGTTGTACTAACATTTTTGTTTCTTCTTGAGCATCTTGTGTTTTGTTTCCGGGCCTGTTGTTAAACTGGTCTTGTCGCCAATAAAATAACGCTAATTGTAATGTACCTCAGTTAATTCAAGAGAGTGAGTTTTGTAAAGTATACCTTCTTCTCAGATGTTGTTGGGTTAATTATTGATGGATTATAGAATTCACAGGGAAAAGTGTTACTGGAATGCAAGGAATCTTGAAATAACTCTGTGATGCAAATAAAATGTTCTCTATTAAAGCAACTGATTCTAGATAATTTAAAGGCTAGCCCTAAGAAGCTTCTGGATGGCCAAAAAATAAGGCCGTAACAAATCTTTCTGATAAGGAAAAGTAACATAATTAGAAATGAAACACTTTGGTTGAACGTCTAGTTTATGGATATATAAAATCAAACGCTCAATCCCAAACACTACTTTTTGTAAAATCATTAGGTAGGAACAGGGCAGAAACTAGCGATCCTATTAACTGAAAAGGAAATTGGGGCACAGGAAGCCTTTAGGGTGTGCTGTGTCTGACGCTCCTTTTGGCTGTGATCTGATTGCTCCAACATTCCTTGAAACTTCAAGTATAAATATCAATAATAATGGAATTCCAGCGCTGGAAGATCATTTATTCCGACCTTCTCGTTTTACCAAAGAAGACACTGAAGCCCTTAAAGATTGAGTTACCCACCATTATTCAGAGAGAGAGGTTCGTAAACATCTCGGCTTCTAGAACTCTTGGGAACAATATATACAAGATAAATGTGACTGTCCAGTGGGCTTTAACATTTGCACCTTGTCTTTTATATTAATGGCATTAAAATAAAATTCCCAGGGACGATCTACAGAGACTCCTGCGGCGTCGCGGCACGCACTTTCCTCTCTTGCCTTTCTCCCAGTTCTACCCGGGCCTGTTCTTTCTGGGTCAAGGTTGGTTTCCTCCGAACCCCGGCCCTGGCTGCCATCTGGAACTGTGCGCAGCGCGTTTGGAAGCGCCTGATAGGAGGGGAGAGATGAAGTGTCGTTCGCATCAGTCAGTTAAGGCCTTTTGCAAACAGCCCCCGGGCACCCCCTCTGTGTCTGGGCAGCCGTCCTCTCTGCCCGAGGCTCTCCGTTTCTCACCCCATCTCAACCTCCCCGCGGGGTGCGGCTGCGGGGCCGCCTCGGCCAGGGGTGATGGTGCCCACGGGCCGGGCGGGGGGAACCTGACCTTGCTCCCCATTTGGTTCTCTGGAGCAAGGAGGGCACTGCGTGCGCCACACCGAGCCACGTCCCACGCAGCGATGGGCTGGGACGGTTGCGCCTCTAAACCGATGGCGAGCGGGGACCTGGGCGTGGAAGGGAGCGGCACCACCCGGGCCTCGCCCTTCCTCCCCCTCCTCCTTGCTCGCCGCTCGCCTCTCCCCCAGCCATGACTCAGCGCTTCTCGCAGGCTGCCGGGCTGTGGACACGGGCTCCTCGCCGGCCCCTCCCGCCGCGTCCACCGCCTCTCACCCACCCACGCCCGCCCTCGACCGCCGGCCTTTCCCCAGCGCCGCCGCCGCCGCCACAGTCAGCTCGGGCGTCCCGGCAGCATCAGCCGCCCGACCCGGCCAGACTCGACCCCGCCGACCCCGCGCGCCGCCCGCCATGCAGCCCCAAGCCCCCGGCCGCCGACACACCCCCCAGCGCGGCTACGCCGTGACCCGGAGCCCCCATCTCAACAAGGTAAGCCCGCCGGCCCCCCCTCGGTCTCGGTCAAGGTCACGGGCAGGCCCCCCCGGCGGCGCAGCGGACGCCGCTTAGCCCTTCCGCCCGCGCCCCCGGGATGCCGCCCCGCCGGAGCGCCCCCCGAGAGCCTGGGCGCGGGGCGAACGGAGGGGCCGCCCGTGGGGGTCGGTCCCCGGGAGCGTGATGGGAAGGGGTGTTGTGGCTCCGCGCCTGGGCATCTTGTTCGGGGAACGGAGGGGACGTAACTTGTTTAAATACCGCTTGGCTTCTCCGAAAGCGGGAGCCGAGGCAAAGAAAGTAGTGGCAGCGAAGTGCGTGACTGGAGTGTGCCTGTGAAGGTAGCAGGTGGGCTGCCAGCTCGGCCTCGATGTGCCACGCACGTACGGGGCGCACTCAGGGTGCCCATCACTGGAGGCTGCCGTGCAGCGAGGTGGCCCTACGGCCCCAGCTCGGCTAGAAACGCGTTCTGAGTGGGGTCACGTGAGCAACCGGAAAGTCAAGGCCTCTCGGTTTCTGGAGGGACGCGGTTGAGAGGCTGGGAATTCGTGGTGGGTGGCTTCTGCCTCGGGGCCCTGGTGTGGCCCGGCGCAGAATCCCTGCCCCAGACGTGGGACTGTGGGTAAAGCCGTTCTATGTCTTTGAACTTGGCCTGGAAAAATTTTTTTTTAGGACTTCTCCTCTTTTTTTATGAAAAGGGGAATACAGTGCAAGAGACCCTTTTTCAGATCCTCCTGACATTTCATTTTTCTTCACTGGTGATGTAAACACCTAAGATTTCTCTCAAATGGAAAACACCTCGGAGTGTATCAATTTCCTGACGAGATACTTAGCAGTCACATTTATTTTATCGCCAGGATTTGTCTCTGAATTGTTCTTTTGTTTAAGGGTGTGCTTTTTGACATTTCCTTTAGTACATGGAAAATGCCGTCAATCAGCACAGAGGCCTGTTGGGTCATTTGGGGCTCTCTACCAGATGCTTCTTTTCATCAAGAACTGGACCTCCGCGTCCCCCTCCCCCAACATGGTGCCGGTGATTTGTTAATCATTATTAATGGCTTAAAGACTTGTGACTTCTTTGATTTAACAAACTATAGCTCCTGTGAGTTCTTTTTGATTTTTGTGGTGACAGGCAACTTTTACTTATCTATGATTATTCAGTATTTCTGGTCATAAAGCATTATGAAATTTTAAATATTTCCTACCTATATTTTCCTCAGTGATTTTAATTGCTAGTTTGATTTTATACTTCCTTTTTATTATTCTGCAGGTTGGGGCCTATTTGCAGTAGGAAAAAAAGGGAAAATTTGATGTGACAAAACAGTTTATGACTTTCAGGTGTACCTGCCTGCTGTAATTTATGACCAAATAATGGGTTGCCCCTTAAAAAGAACCACGTGAGTGGTATAACCTGTTTGAATTTCCTCCAGTCAGGGGCCAGGGTGTCTGTTTCAAGGGGTTGATGGAATAGGCAATCCCTGAGCAAGAGTCATTATGCCTTTACTGTTTACATCAAGAATTTAATAAGAGTCCTGTACCACAGTGTTCACTGCAGCACAATTTACAATAACCAGGACATGGAAGCAACCTAAGTGTCCATCATCGGATGAATGGATAAAAAAGATGTGGCACATATATACAATGGAATATTACTCAGCCATAAAAGGAAACGAAATTGAGTTATTTGTAGTGAGGTGGATGGACCTAGAATCTGTCATATGGAGTGAAGCAAGTCAGAAAGAGAAAAACAAATACCGTAGGCTAACACACACACACACACACACACACACACACACACACACACACACACACATATGGAAGCTTTAAAAAAAAAAAAGGTTCTGCAGAACCTAGGGGCAAGGACAGGAACAAAGACAGACACAGAGAATGGACTTGAGGACACGGGGAGGGGGAAGGGTAAGCTGGGACGAAGTGAGAGAGTGGCACTGACATATATACACTACCAAATGTAAAATAGCTAGTAGGAAGCAGCTGCATGGCACAGGGAGATCAGCAGGGTGCTTTGCGACCACCTACAGGGGTGGGATAAGGAGTATACGTATGCATATAGCTGATTCACTTTGTTATACAGCAGAAACTAACACAGCACTGTAAAGCAATTATACTCCAGTAAAGATGTTAAAAAAAGAAAAGAATTTATGCTCTTGAAATCCTTTTAACTCCTGTTCACGAGTAAGGGTTAATTTCCACTTAAGAATAATAATATCACAGAGATCTTCCACCAAAGGCATTAAGGTGTGGTATTGAATGTGTTAAGAACACGTGTTTTGACTTTGTAACTGAACTTTATTGTCTGCATAGTATCAAATTGGATTTAAAATCCAGGTGGCCAGCTTTGGAGTGATTAATGGAATAAGCTTTACTCTTCTTGTTCAGTCCTAAGACAGTTCTGTGGTACCTCATGGAAGTCACAGAACATCCTCATATGTACCGCTGAAACTATAGTTGTGGGATCTTCTTCATGGGCACTGCTCTGAAGACCTCTGGGCCTTTAAGTTTTCCAGTAGCCCAGAAATTTTTCTTGATTTTTGTGGTAACCTTGGCTGCAAAGAAACTAGTAGATCTTTCCCCCTATAACCCCCCAGCCTGTCACCTGGCTACACTAAGTCTTCTTCAGCCACTGTCACACAGACCTTCATCACCTTACCTTTGGGTAACTGGCACAGTTTTCCTGGTTTTATTTTCAGTATTATAGTCTGTCCTACGTGTAGGTATGAAAGAAATATCTTCATCAATTAGCATTTTATTCATGTTGTTCTTCTGTTATCCAAGTATTTTTAGTATGATACTATTTCCTATTACATTGAATGTAAAATCAATCTGTCAGTTAGGTCTGCTGTCTTCTCCACATTTATCTCATTAGGTCCCCAATTTAGCCTTCCACTTAAAATATATTTGCTGAATGTCTTACTTAGCGCTTGCCTTTTTGTCTGTGCGGAATTCCTACAATGAAAATGTCATTAGTTGATTTAATAATGATCTCTTTGGGGAAGACTTTCCTAATTATTTTAGTCCTATTAACATTACTTAACACCTCTGTTTTTTATGTATTCCGTTTTAACATGTCATTTGGTATTTACTGCATTGTATTTTTTTCTTATTTGATTTAGATTGCCATAGGAATCATAATCCTTAGTACATAATTTTGCTCATTTAACATTAAATAAATGTTTATTTAATGGAGAAATGAGCCATGTTAAAACATTCTTTCTTTTGGTCTTCCAAACAGAACTCAGCTTTTAAAGCAGGTGGCTTTTAAAGTGGTAGTTTGAGCGTTATTCTAAGACATTTCTCCTCTTTAATGTAATTTCTTGTAAGTAAATTCACATTGAAGTCTAAAGCTCAGTTGACTCCATATACCATTGTATTGTATAATGGCATATAGTCAGAAAAGGTGGAATTTGGTTTAAGCCTGACCATGAAATTTTAATTATTTGCTGGATAAGCTTTGGGAGGTGTTTAATCTTGGTACAAATTGAGGTGAACAGTAGATGTGATCTGAATTAAAAAATAAAGAATTTAAGGGAATTCCCTGGCAGTCCAGTGGTTAGGACTGTGCTTTCAGTGCCGAGAGCCTGGGTTCAGTTCCTCGTCCCTTTGTCGGGGAACTAAGATCCCCCAAGCTGTGCGGCACAGCCAAAAATAAAAATAATAAAATAAAGAATTTTAAAAACGTTAGAGAAATAGAATCTTTCTTCATTTGTAATAATTCATGTCTGGTTCTTACTGTTTGTATACTCAAGTATACGTCATTGCAGGTAGGATTTCATCATAGCATTTAGAGAAGCATTTCTACGTCACACTTATGAGATTCAGTATCTTTCTGTTCACAGCCCAAATTACTTGTTTTTTTTTGTGTGTGTGTGGTACGCGGGCCTCTCACCGCTGTGGCCTCTCCTGCCACGGAGCACAGGCTCCGGACGCGCAGGCCCAGCGGCCATGGCCCACGGGCCCAGCCACTCTGCGGCATGTGGGATCTTCCCGGACCGGGGCACGAACCTGTGTCCCCTGCATCGGCAGGCGGACTCTCAACCACTGCGCCACCAGGGAAGCCCAGCTTATTAACTTTTAAATGTGAGAAATGAACTTCTGGGCAAGTGCTTTTGTAGATGTTTGTCTTGATATGTCAAGACCTAATGAGCTGAATGTGTTGTAGGGAAAAAAAGAGAAACAAGGCTGATGACTATGAAGGAAAGTTACTTTAAACCCCCTCTTTTTCTTCAGTGTAAACTATACCAGAATGAATCATTCAAAAAGTTTTCACCTAGTACAGTTCTCTGGAGTTGCCTCAGCAATATGATAAACTGATATATTATTTAACGTGGAATCCCACTGATGTGAAGCCCATTGTAATGGAGTGTTCAGCCATACACCTCCATATTTGTCTATTGTCTTGGTAATGCAGGATAGTACAAAACCAAACAATGCGGTGCTCTAATGGGTAGAAGGATGAATTTGATTTGAGAACTGGTGGTGTGGAGTACAGAAAACGTTGAAGAGAGGAATAGGTTTGAGATTTTTCATTTTGTGTTCTGATGTCCTTCAGACTTTCGGGCAATGTGGAAAATGCGAAATAATGGAATGGACCCTCTAAGACTTTGTGTCTAGAAGAAATGAGTCCAAGTCACAATTCTTTTCATTAGCAGTTGTGAGATTTTGAGTGAGATTTTCTTAACTGGCTTCAGTTATTGTCTTTATAAAATAGAATGATGATTTCATTTATTTATCTCTTTCAAATTTTAACAAATATTCAGAATCCACTATATGCTGGGTAATATTCTGGGTGCAGGGGATATAGCAATGAATAAGATTCCTGCTTTGAATGTACTTACATTTCCATTTGAAATATGATTTGTTTTACCTCTTCCCTCAGATATTAAAGAGTGTATATGTTTTTTCTGACATATATTATAAAACAGGTTTTTTATTACTACAACTAATTATTGATATGATAATATTTTTATATAGAGAATCTGAACTCACAGCTGGAACGGTTATGAAGTACTTATTTTTTATGTAGTTTTTACCCCCTTCTCTCTTTTTTTTTTAATTTTTTTATTTTTTGGAATCTAATTTTTAAAAAATGATATAAATGAACTTATTTATAAAACAGAAACAGATGGATTTCAGAAACAAACTTACAGTTATCAAAGGGGAAACATAGCGGGGGGAGGGATAAATCAGGAGCTTGGGATGAACATACACACACTACTATGTATAAGATAGATAACCAACAAAGACCTACTGTATAGCACAGGGAACTCTACTCAGTATTCTGTGATAACCTATATGAGAAGAAAATCTGAAAAAGAATGAATATATGTATGTGTATAACGGAATCACCCTGCTGTACACCTGAAACTAACACAATATTGTAAATCAACCACACCCCAACAAAATTTAAAAAAAGTGAGAGACTAAAATATCACATTACTAATTTTACATTAATCAAAAATAAGAAGGATCATATTTTGGACATATGTATTCAAAGTACGTATTATTAAATACATATTTATCAATATATGTAATGTTTAATATAAGTAATATATAGGATATATTGTTAAAACTGATTTCACCTGTTTCTTGCTATTTTTTTTTTTTAACATCTTTATTGGGGTATAATTGCTTCACAATGGTGCGTTAGCTTCTGCTTTATAACAAAGTGAATCAGTTATACACATACATATGTTCCCATATCTCTTCCCTCTTGCGTCTCCCTCCCTCCCACCCTCCCTATCCCACCCCTCCAGGCTGTCACAAAGCACCAAGCCAATATCCCCGTGCCATGCGGCTGCTTCCAACTAGCTATCTACCTTACTACGTTTGTTAGTGTGTATATGTCCATGACTCTCTCTCGCCCTGTCACAGCTCACCCTTCCCCCTCCCCATAACCTCAAGTCCGTTCTCTAGGAGGTCTGCGTCTTTATTCCTGCCTTACCCCTAGGTTCTTCATGACATTTTTTTTTTCTTAAATTCCATATATATGTGTTAGCATACGGTATTTGTCTTTTTCTTTCTGACTTACTTCACTCTGTATGACAGACTCTAGGTCTAGCCACCTCATTACAAATAGCTCAATTTCGTTTCTTTTTATGGCTGAGTAATATTCCATTGTATATATGTGCCACATCTTCTTTATCCATTCATCCGATGATGGACACTTAGGTTGTTTCCATCTCCGGGCTACTGTAAATAGAGCTGCAATGAACATTTTGGTACATGACTCTTTTTGAATTTCGGTTTTCTCAGGGTATATGCCCAGTAGTGGGATTGCTGGGTCATATGGTAGTTCTATTTGTAGCTTTTTAAGGAACCTCCATACTGTTCTCTATAGTGGCTGAACCAATTCACATTCCCACCAGCAGTGCAAGAGGGTTCCCTTTTCTCCACACCCTCTCCAGCATTTATTGTTTCTAGATTTTTTGATGATGGCCATTCTGACTGGTGTGAGATGATATCTCATTGTAGTTTTGATTTGCATTTCTCTAATGATTAATGATGTTGAGCATTCTTTCATGTGTTTGCTGGCAATCTGTATATCTTCTTTGGAGAAATGTCTATTTAGGTCTTCTGCCCATTTTTGGATTGGGTTGTTTGTTTTTTTGTTATTGAGCTGCATGAGCTGCTTGTAAATTTTGGAGATTAATCCTTTGTCAGTTACTTCATTTGCAAATATTTTCTCCCATTCTGAGGGTTGTCTTTTGGTCTTGTTTATGGTTTCCTTTGCTGTGCAAAAGCTTTGAAGTTTCATTAGGTCCCATTTGTTTAATTTTGTTTTTATTTCCATTTCTCTAGGAGGTGGGTCAGAAAGGATCTTGCTGTGATTTATGTCATAGAGTGTTCTGCCTATGTTTTCCTCTAAGAGTTTGATAGTTTCTGGCCTTATATTTAGGTCTTTAATCCATTTTGAGCTTATTTTTGTGTATGGTGTTAGGGAGTGATCTAATCTCATACTTTTACATGTACCTGTCCAGTTTTCCCAGCACCACTTATTGAAGAGGCTGTCCTTTCTCCACTGTACATTCCTGCCACCTTTATCAAAGATAAGGTGTCCATATGTGCATGGGTTTATCTCTGGGCTTTCTATCCTGTTCCCCCCTTCTCTCTTGAATTTTTGATTTAACAAATCAAACATGATTGTGTGACCTATTAAATTTATGGGTGTCATAGTAAAAAATAAAACTATACTTTCTCTCTGGGAGAGACAGATGGACATTTTACTCTCAGATTCATATAAGTGAGCCTGACTGAGATCACATGTCCTTTGCAGTCTTTCATAGATTTTCACAGAATGCCAGGTGTAGGTTAAAAAATGTCTTTGTGAAGAAAAAGAACAAGGAAAGCTTTTTGCTTCTCAGTACTCTGCTCAAAGTGTGTGAAGGCTTGGAAGTGTGAAAGAAAGGTAGAGGTATGCCCTGGGGAGTTAAAATTGCTGAGGTGAGAGCAGTGAAATGCAAAGATATGGAATTTAAAAGTTCCAGTGGTGTGAAACCAGCCTTTAATCTGTTTGACTTTGGAAGTAATCAGTGACTCTGACAAAACAGGTATATGGACCGTTTTCCAATGGCTTTCAAAATTGACATGACCAAATACTGTTACAGACTCCAAGTGGCCTGATTTGGTCTATTCATTACATCATTATTTATTTTATGTTACTGAGCCAACTCAACAAACTTGTTGATAGTGTATGGACCCAGAACTGATCAGCAGACATGTTATAATTCAGTAGGACTAAGCTGGGAATGTTTCTAAGCTAAATTATTAAGAAATTTTCTTAGGCATGGGGCCTAAATATAAAGTTTGGTTGTTTGTATTCTTAAAGTGCTATTTAAAATATTTTATGGCTTATATATTAATTTTACCTGTCTGTAGCTTCGTGTATGTAATATAGTACACTATAAAACAAAGGATTAATGTTGCCTTAAATGAATTTAGAGAATTTAAAACATCAGTATTTTTCCTCAGGCCCTGAAGATATATCTAAGTTAGCCATTAACTAAACTGGTTTCAGATACTTGAGGCCTTTGGGATTAAAGACAGGGGAGAGACACTATGCCTTTAAATTTCTGTAGTTTAATCTGGTAGTTTGGGAAGTCAATATAGTAATTGATAATGTTCTCTAAAACATGGAAATGTAACTATTAGAGTTTCTATGCTAATAAACAAACCCTAGACCTAAAACACTAATTTTTTTTTTTTAAGTAAGTATTGGTTGAGTAAGAACATCAGCAAAAGTACTTTCACGTTCACAGGAACATGGTTCTATGAATTACATCAGGAATACATTATGAGTATCCCTGCAGTAGTTAAATTCTAAACTGTCTCACTAAGACCTGACGATCTGGAGACTGAAGGAGGCCTAAGACTCCATTAAAATATTAAGGCTGGGCTTTCCTGGTGACACAGTGGTTGAGAGTCCGCCTGCTGATGCAGGGGACATGGGTTTGTGCCCCGGTCCGGGAGGATCCCACATGCTGCGGAGCGGCTGGGCCCGTGAGCCATGGCCACTGAGCCTGCGCGTCCGGAGCCTGTGCTCCGCAACGAGAGAGGCCACAACGGTGAGAGGCCTGCGTACTGAAAAAAAAAAAAAAAAAAAAAAATTAAGGCTGAGCCCCTTAAGCTTGCAATATATTAAAATACATTTAAAACATCTATTCAGAGTCCTCTAAGATATTTAAAAATTTTTTTGATTGTGAGACATTGTATATATACATACATAATATATGTGTAAACACATTGTTATGGGCTGAATTGTGTCCTCCCCAAAATCATATGTTGAAGTTCTAACCCCAGTCTCTCTGTATTTAACCATATTTGGAGATAAGGCCTTTAAAGAGGTAATTAAATTAAAATCAGGTCTTTAGGGTGGGCCCTAATCCAATATGACTGATGTCCTTATAAGAGGAGGAGATCAGGACACATACACAGGAAAGTCAGTGTGAAGACAGTGGGAGAAGATAGGCATCTACAAGTCAATGAGAGAAACTGTGAGAAAATGAATTCTGTTGTTTTAGCCACCCAGCGTGGTACTTCGTTACGGCACCTTTAGCAAACTAACACATTTATGTAATTGAAACAATTTTATAATACAATACTTGCTGTGTATAGCACACTCTAGTACTATCCCATTTCAATTTTTTAAAAGTGTTGGTTGTGATTCATTAATGAATCACAATCCATTTAATCCATTTTAAAATTCGAGTTAAAAAAAAATCTGCTCTGTTGCTTAAGTAGTGCATTTATGTGCCTGGGAGGATTATTGCAGAGTGACTTTCTGTTCTGTGTCTTAGTGTTGTATATGAAGTTTGAGTTTGTCTTGGCAGTACTGGCCCAGCCTCCTTTTGTTTTTCCATCTACCTGTCCAAACTGAGGTACGTCTTAAACCAATAATCTTGAAACTATGAGAATGTTATTGTTGTAACTAATATTGGCAGGTCTGGTTAGTAAGCCAAACAGTGTCCTTACTTATGTACCCAGAGCCAATAAGAAATTGAAACTTGGTTAGTGAGCATTTTTATGGGCATTTAAACTTTTCACTTATTCAAAATCTTGCTTATATTTAATTTTTACATATGTTAACTATATCATAATAATATGACAGAATTGAGAGCAAACAAATCAGTCATTATGAATAAATATGAATGAAGATTAACTCTAATAAAATTATTTTCAGATTGTTTCACAAAGCACAGGCAAGCTATGCTGAATATGAGAAATACATTGAGAACAAAATGTTACAGAGAGGCTAAAAATAAAGATATGAGAAAGTACAAACAGCAAGAAATCAGGGTTATCCTGACATCAGACAATGTAGACATCATGTCAAAAAGCATTACATGATCAGGACTTCTCTGGTTGCGCAGCGATTAAGAATCCGCCTGCCAGTGCAGAGGTAACAGGTTCGAGCCCTGGTCTGGGAAGATCCCACATGCCGCGGAGCAACTAAGCCCGTGCACCACAACTACTGAGCCTGCATTCAAGAGCCCGCGAGACACAACTACTGAGCCTGTGTGCCACAACTACGGAAGCCCGTGTGCCTAGAGCCTGTGCTCCACGAGCGAAGCCACCGCAATGTGAAGCCCGCGCACCACAAGGAAGAGTAGCCTCTGCTCACCTCAGTTAGAGAAAGCCCGCGTACAGCAATGAAGACCCAACGCAGCCAGGAATAAATAAGTAAATAAATAAATTTATTTTAAAAAAAGAAAAAGCATTAAATGAGACAAAATACATAATGCTGAAAGGTACAATTCTGAATGAAGTTATACATGTAATGAATGTCTATGCACCAGATAACACAGCAGGTACCTTCATAAAAAAGACAGTATAGGAAATGCAAAGAGAAATAAAAAAGATACTAACGCTAGAAGACTTCAACTAATCTCTCTCAGTGCAGGACACATCATAGGGGGGAGAAACTGTTTCCGTACAGTAATTTCTTCCTCAAATTTCTCAGGAAATTTATGTTTTTCCAAATCATGAGAATATTCCGTTGAGAAATTGGGAAAATAAGAAAGCTTAGTAAATTACAGAGATATTACTGATTAGAAAGACCTAATGACAAAAGGAAGAGCTGGAAATTGTACTTGTAGAGTCAGAGGTTAAGGTTGACATTTCATGGATCTTCACAGCAGTAATGATCTATCTAATTAGTCAGTTTTGCTCGTAGCCGTTGCCAGTTTCTGACAATATCTGTCTTTTAGTTTCTGTGTTTAGACCATTCACACTTCATGTAATTATTCATGTTTGGATTTCTGTCCAGAATTTTATTATTAGGTGTCTGTTTGTTCTCTGTTTTTTATTCTTCTGTTTCTCCTTTCCTGCCTTCTTGTGTATTATTTGAATATTTTTATTATTCCCTTGTAATTTCTCTGTTGAGTTTTTTTTTTTAATAAATTTATTTATGTATTTATTTTTGGCTGTGTTGGGTCTTCGTTGCTGCGTGTGGGCTTTCTCTAGTTGTGGTGAGCAGGGGATTCTCTTGTGGAGCATGGGCTCTAGGCGTGTGGGCTTCAGTAGTTGTGGCACGTGGGCTCAGTAGTTGTGGCTCATGGGCTCTAGAGCACAGGCTCAGTAGTTGTGGCGTACGGGCTTAGTTGCTCCGCAGCATGTGGGATCTTCCTGGACCAGGGCTCCAACCCATGTCCCCTGCATTGGCAGGCAGATTCTTAACCCCTGTGCCACCAGTGAAGTCCTCTATTGAGTTTT